>NC_058368.1:47898333-48212500 GCF_018350175.1 Felis catus
GGTTGTAAGTTTGAGTCCCGTGTTGGGTATAGAGATTACTTAAAAATAAAAAATCTTAAAAAAAACAAAAACAAAACCCCTGACATTCCTATTTTTAATTCCTGCCCTATGAGCCATCCTTGATATTTATTGTTTGGATTGACAGATTATTGGTTATTATTGAAGCTGGGCAATGTCTGTACAATGCTTACTGTATTCTGTCTTCTTGGGACATGTTTGAATATTCCCGAGGTGGATTGGATAGGACAAAGGAGCAATCAAACTTCAGGTGAGGGATTGTGGCAGATTGCACTTCCCAAAGATGCCTGCCAGCAATCTTCCATACCACATCCACTTCAACACTGTGACCTTGACCCCCATTAATATGGGGTGGTTGTGTCCTGCCCCCTTATATCTGGGTAGGTTTGTAATGAGTATTGGAGAAATGAAACTATCTGACTTCTAAGACTAAATCATAAAAGATAATGCACTTTTTTTCCTTGTCACTCACTTTTGGAGTTTTGAGTCATCATATAAGAGATCTGACTTCCGTGCTATGAAGAAGCCCAAGTCACATAAAGAGGCCACATGAAGGTAGTACAGTTGTCAGCTCCAGCTGAGGTCCAGCTGATCAGCATTGACCTCCAGGTACTTGAGTGATTGTGATGCACACCTCTAGGTGATTCCAGCCTTCATCTGTTGAATCCTTCTCCTGAATCCCCTCCCCCTGCCTCCCTTGAGTCTTCCTAGCTGAGGCCTGAAACATCATGGAGTAAGCAGAGACAGTTTCCCCTGTGCCTTTTCCAAATTCCTAAACTACAGAGTCCAGAGTGGTTTGTTATGCAACAATAGTAACTAGAACAAAGCTCTAGGGGTTCTTCTTCTGTAAGTAGAGATTAAGAATTTAAGTGCCCAGTCTTTGCAAAAACACTGTGTAGGGTAGTTGTTAAGATGTTGAGCTCGGGGTTCCCCAGGTGGCTCAGTCAGTTAAGTATCCAACTCTTGATTTCATCTCAGGTCATGATCTGGAACCTCACGGCAGGCTCTACACTGGGCATGGAACCTGCTTCAGATCCTTTCTCCCTCTCCCTCTGCCTCTCCCTGTGGTTTTTTTTTTTTTTTTTTTTTTTTTTTTTTTCTCTCAAAAAAAAAAAAAAAAAGATGTTGAGCTCTGGAGTTAGGCAGGTCTGGATTCAAACCCCAGCTCCATCAGCTGTAATACCCTAGGTGAGTGTAATTCTGATCTTCTTTGAACTTCAATCTCCTCACTTATAAACAGGGAAAAATACTAGTATCCCATCATGAGGTTTTATGATAAATGAGGTATTTGGTATAAAGCAGTTAGCAAAGTAAATAGCACAGAATATCTGCTCTGTAACATTTAGTTAGTTTTTTTTTTTAATGTGTGAAATGTTTGAATTCTCAGAGACTACCATTATTGTCTTTCTGATTCTCAGCTGTCATCCAGATAACTGAGCTTTCCAGATAAATTAAGATCTACTATATTGGTATTAAGAATGGCAATGTTATGTTCACAACTCAAAACTTGGAGAGAAAATAGAAGAATACGTTCCCTGGAGCAGATGTTGCTAGATTATAAGTTTGAGGAGAGCAGGGGCCACATCTCTCCTTTTCATCACTTCATCTCTGGAGCAAGCACATTGAACACATAGAAAATGCTCAGTAAATACTATTTGTACGAATCTCCACAAAATCCTATTTGTGTAGACTTTGGATTCCACAAAAGATGGACTTCCTCATCATCTGCTTATTTTCAGAATTATCAAAAATAAGGAAGAATTTTCTGAAAAAAAATTTACCCAGAGGCCTAAAATTTCAATATTTATTACAACTATTTTTAGATGTCTTAATTTTATCTAAGGCCATAGAGGCACGGGGAATACTAAGATAATCCACTTTTCATATTTGTAATGGAAAATATTTTCTCTATATTCTTGGAATATTATGATGCATATTAAACAATTTGTTAAGCAATTAGCCCAATGCACTTTTGCATAAATTCTTACAGTTTTGACTTTTATAATTCAGAGGCCAAATTGACATTGTTGAGGAAGTTCTGTGACTTAAATTAACTATAACCTTAAACTCCCTTCATAATTGCAATCACACTACACAAAGGCTTGATTTTCTTATAATAACATGTAGTTAACTAATTAGAGAGAAAATTATGAATTATGGCAAAAGATTTCACTGTATTCTTGCAACTCATTATTTTTTTTTCTCTTCAACTTTTTAATTTAAATTCCAGTTAGTTAACATACAGTGTAACACTAGTTTTAGGTATAGAACTTAGTGATTCATCACTGACATACAACACCCGGTGATCATCACATAAAGTGCTCCCCTTAATACCCTTCACGCACTTAGCACATCCCTGCCCACCTCCCTTCTAGTAACCGTCAGTTTGTTCTCTGTAGTGAAGAGTCTGTTTCCTGGTTTGCCCCTCTCTCCTTTCCCCCCCATATGTTCGTCTGTTTTGTTTCTTAAATCCCACATATGAGTGAAATCATATGGTATTTGTCTTTCTCTAACTGACTTATTTCACTTAGCATAAGTCTCCAGCTCCATCCATGTCATTGCAAATGATAAGATTTCATTCCTTTAAGGCTGAGTAATATTCCAT
Organism: Felis catus; assembly: GCF_018350175.1. Lineage (NCBI taxonomy): Eukaryota > Metazoa > Chordata > Mammalia > Carnivora > Felidae > Felis > Felis catus. Next base: position 47,900,957 of record NC_058368.1, read on the forward strand.
TGTGTGTGTATATGTGTGTGTGTGTGTATATATATATATATATATATATATATATATATATATATAACACATGGGTTTTTTTAGTGGTAATTTTTAAAGTTTATTTATTTATTTTGAGAGAGACAGAGACAGTGTGAGTGGGGGAGGGGCAGAGAGAGAGGGATACAGAGAATCCCAAGCAGGCTCTGCACTATTAGCATGGAGCCTGATGAGGGGCTCGAACTCACGGAACCATGAGATCATGATCTGAGCAGAAACCAAGAATCAGACGCTTAACCAACTGGGCCACCCAGACCCCCTATACTACATCTTTTTTATCTATTCATCAGTCAATGGACTTTTGGGTTCTTTCCATAGTTTGGCTATTGTTGATAATCCTGCTATAAACATTGGGGTGCATGTATCCCTTTGAATCAGTATTTTTGTTCTTTTGGGTAAATACCCAATACTACATTTATTCATGTCTTCTGTCCATTTTTTAACTGGATTATTTGTCTTATGGGTGTTCAGTTTCATAAGTTCTCTATAGACTTTGGATACTAGGCCTTTATCAGATATGTCATTTGCAAATATTTTCTATTCCATAGGCTGCCTTTTAGTTTCATTGATTGTTTCCTTCCCTGTGCAGAAGCTTTTTATTTTGATGAAGTCCTAGTAGTTTATTTTTGCTTTTGTTTCCCTTGCCTCCGGAGACATATTTAGTAAGAAGTTGCTACAGCTGATGTCAAAGTGGTTACTGCCTGTGTTCTCCTCTAGGCTTTTGATGGTTTCCTGTCTCACATTTATGTCTTTCATCCATTTTGAATTTATTTTTGTGTATGGTGTAAAAAAGAGATCCAGTTTCATCTCACAACTCAATTTTAATGGAAACGCTAGATTCTGATTTTTGTTCGATGAAACAGAATATAAACTTCTGTCTGGGAGTTATATAATCTTGAAAGCATTAGCATTTTCTTGATGACTAGTATAGAAGCTACCTTGCTCCCCAAGGTCTAAAGTTACTGTGTCATCCACATAGGTTAAGTTATGCTATGGTGACAAACAATAGAAAATTTTTTTGTCACACCAAGTCCACTTTGGTTCAGGTGACTCACTAGATGGTGGCCCAACCTTGCAGGCCCTTTGATCTCAGGGTATCTGCATCTCAGTATTTGTGTTCACGATCACTAAGGCTGTGGAAAAGAGCACAGAGAATCTCATCCTGACTCTGGAGGCTTCTGCTCAGAAGTGATGTATATCACCTCCACTTCACAATCTATTGGCCAAAACAAGTCAAATGGTCATGTTCAATTTCACCGAGTGGGAGTCATATGTTCAGAGATAGGAACAGAATGGGAAACATTGGTGAGTCCTAGTAATGTTCTAGGAGGTGATGTATTTAGTGGTTGTAAGAATCTGGTCCAACATTTTTTTTAGGCAAATTTTTCTTCTCCATCTGATGAACACTGCATTGAGTATAAATGGAATGTTGCTTTTGTAATGTAATTAGTACAAGTTAAAGTATAGTAAAGTATGGCACAACTTACTGCAATGGAATTTGATAGGACAAGGTTCTGTCTTGGATTCCTTCCAAGGGGTGGGGATTCTTAGTTCTAAACTGCCAGAGCGACTTGGTAACAGTATTGCCTTGCTGAGAAAGCAGTTCTGAGGCTGGACCTGGAGGATGATACCATAGTGAGGCTCTCATTTAATTATCTCCCTCTGGTGCGGGACCCTGAGATAAGACACACAGTTTGAAAAGTAATCACAGGCTACTGCAGTAGAATATCATTACACTTCAGTTAGTTACTAGGTAGATTTAAATATCCACCTTTCTGTTCCTAAGAACCAATGTGACACCACTTCTGTCCCCTACCAGTCATTGCCCTGCTATCAACTAAAAGAATATATACACACAATGAAGGTCTGATAAGATGCAGTAGGCAGGATATAATCTTCTTTTCCCCTCTAAACCAACCAGGGTATATATATTATGTATTTGCTGCTTTTATGGCTAGATATGATTTTCTGTCGTTTTATTGCTGCATATGGGTTCTTGGCTTGTGCAAGGAAAGTGTCAATAATTTGAACGTTTTGGCACTTTCTCTAATGACCTTTGGCCATTATGAATTGAGAAGACTTTGTTCCAATGTGTTGGCGTTACACTTTTGGGTAAACTTTTTGTATATTTATATATTTATTCATTCATTCATTTATTCATTTATGCCTTTATGAGAGAGAGCGTGTGCACGTGCACACATGAGCACAAGTAGAGGAGCAGCAGAAGGAGAGGTAGAGAGAGAATCTTAAGCAGTCTCCACGGCCAGCACAGAGCCTGTCTTGGGGCTGGATCCCATGACCATGAGATCATGACCTGAGCCAAAATCAAGAGTCAGATGCTTAACCAACTGAGCCACCCAGGCGCCCCTTGGGCCAACTTTTTAACTGAAATGCATCATGGTGAGCTGTGGGTAAAGAGATGCCAAATATGCATTGCCCCCAGTGTTTGTTCAATGCCACAAAAGAATCCTTAAGTGTAGCTAATAAAAGAACTTTTCTGGTACCCTGTTTCTGTCATATTGACACAGGATTTGCCTGGGGAGTGCATGTGGGGGTCAGGGTGGGGTTGGCAATGTGTTGAAGGTCTGTGAAAATGCTTCTGCAATGTGCCTTTCACAGGAAGTACCAATCATTTAAGTGCAGACTCAGAGAATGTACCTGAAGTTTGCCATTTGTCCACATTTTCCATTATTTTATTATTGCCACATATGCAATTTTTATTCCTAACCACATTTCGATAGTTTGTCACCTTTTCAACAAAAACAGAGCAGTACATTAAAGGATGTTGTCTTGCAATTGGAATAAGAATAATATCCATTTATCAGGTACCCAAACAGGATATTGTTGCCAATATTTTGAAAAGGGGCATCAGTCTCCTGGCCTGAGGGCATTAGAACATACATTCTTTACTGGAGCCCCTTGTAGGAAAGGGAAACAAAAGAAAGCATAATGGAGGAAGAAAGAGCTGATCTTTGCAGCTAATGAGAAAGATGTAATTGGATATTTTATTTTGTAATTGGATTTTTTCTCGATATTATCCTTTCTCATGATTTTCTTCAATATATTTTCCTCAAAACATTGTCATATACATTGCCATGCATGTTGTCATATTTAGTCCTTTCTTCATTTAACAATCATATTGACTATCGCTCTGAGCCTGGAGCCTGCTTCGGATTCTGTGTCTCCCTCACTCTGCCCCTCCCCTGCTCATGCTCTCTCTCTCTCTCAAAAATAAAAATAAACATTAAAACAAACAAAAAACCCCAATCATATTGATTATTCACTATGTGACAGGAAAAAGCCAGGTATTAGGGATAACGAAATATTATTTTAAAACATTCAGTGTCAACTAGGGAGAGATAAATAGGTTAAGAATTAGAGAACTAGAGTAAAAATGGAAACAAGGTTGTATGGGACCACCAAGAAGGACCAGTTTTCCTCCTCTAAGAGGAGGAGGAAAAGGGAGAGAGATCTTCACAGCTTTCTGCTTGTGAAGGATAGGGATAAGTAGATCAAAGGAGAATGATTGCCCAAGGCAGAGGGAAGAACCCTGAGAAATTAATCAGCCAAAGGGTTCAGGGAGTGGTAAGTGTCCCGTAAAGGCAGAGTTTAGGATGAGGGAGGGATTGGGGCAGAAAGGAGGATGATCAAGCTCTGCAGGCCCCTCTCAGAACTCAGGACTTTGGTACCACATCAAGGAGTTGAGGTTTCATTCTGTAGGTGGTGGGGAGCCACTGAATAATTAGAAACAGGGAGGGCTAGGATCAGACTTTCATGTTAGAAAGATGATTCTACAAGGTGGCTCAGTCAGTTAAGCTTCCAACTCTTGATTTTGGCTCAGGTTATGATCTCACGGTTGGTGGGTTCGAGCCCCACGATGGGTTCCGTGCTGACATTGGGGAGCCTGCTTGGGATCCTCATTCTCTCCCTGTCTCTCTGCCCCTCCCCCACTCATGCTCTCTGTCTGTCAAAATAAACAGATTAAGAAAACAAACCCCCCAAAAAGCAAAGTTTTAATTAGAGGCTGCCATGTTCCAGACTGGAGTGGCCAGTGGGCCTGGCAAGAAGAGGAAAGCTGAAGGATATTGAATTCACACTGTAAAATTAAGAGAACTTGTTAAGTGATTGGATGCAGAGGGTTAAGGAGAAGAAAGAATTGGTGATGATTTCCGTATTTCTGGCTTGTGTTACTGGCATTAAACAATTAAGAAATACGGAAAATGAGCATGTTTGAAGGAAACTTGAGTTTGAGATGCCTAAAAATTGAAAAAGATCTATCCCTTAATACAATAGTATTGGCTGGCATTTATTGAAAGCCCAGTAGATGCCAAATATTGTTGTAAATTGTATATTTTAACTGATATAATCCTCACAACCACCCAAGCAGCTATTGCTAGTTTATTTAATCCAATCTAAGGTGCCATCAATTATAAAACACATCGTGATATCAAAGATGTTAAATGTCCTTCCTAGAATTGGTAAAAATATGGTATTATCCCCATTTTATGGATGAAGAAACCAGAAAGAGAGATTAAGTAATTTATGCAAAATAATATATTTAGATCATAGAGGAACTGGGATTCAACCCTAAGGAGTCTGATCCCAGAAACTTCATTTAATCACTGAGCTATATCACTGCTTCATACATATGGATTTGAAAAAGAGTGATCTGGCACGGAGGTTGAGTTTTTAGCGCCATTAGTAAAAACATCTGTCATATGGCAAAGTGGGGATGGTGTTTACAGTACACGATTCATAAATTTTTTTTAGGGGCAGAAGGGGCAGAGAGAGAGGGAGAGAGAATCCCAACAGGCTCCATGCCCAGTGCAAAGCCCAACATAGGGCTTGATCCCATGACTGCAAGATCATATCCTAAGCCGAAATCAAGAGTCAGGCATTCGTCTAACCTACTGAACCACCCAGGCATCCCGTCAATTCATAAATTTGTGATAAAATAATTTAAGTTAAAATGGAAATAATATTAATAATTACAACCAATGCCTCTTTTGATACATTAACACTTCTTGGAACATCAGAGTACACCTATTTTAGGCAAATGTCCTACAAGAGAAATTAAAGATGTAACATCAACAGAGTTGCATATCAGAATTGTCCAAAGAAAAATTGGAAGTTTTCAGAAAGGAGGCAGTGGAGCAGTTGATTTTCTTGACCCATCAGCTTCTAACTTCCCTGAGCATATTGCTGTTTCCTCACATGTTTGGTGAAATGACAGCCAAGAGGTGGAGTGGGATGGGAATCTCCTTGAGATGATTGCCAGGCAAGTGTGCAAAATCAAGGCTGTGGATTTGCATGTTAAGCTCACAGTATCTGCAATCCTGGGAACAATTAAATTTCTTACCTGTGGGCAGGTGTGTATTTGGCTACTTGCCTTTACTTATTAGGAAGACAATGTCACTTGGTGCAGTGAGTCACTTTTTGGATGCAATCCTTCTGACTCAGTAGTAGCAAATTTGTTTTGCAGGCACAATTTTTTTTTTCTTTCTTCTCTTCCACCCTACCCTCCCAGGATTATCAGCTCCCAATGGGGGAAGCAGAAGGGTGAATGGATAGGTTGTTAAATACAGAGACTCAGTTTATAGAATTGCAAGGGAAAGCTAAAAGAAAGATTTGGAGCCCACTCCTCAAGCCTTAACCAAGCCTTAACCAAGTCAAGAGGGTAAACAGAGAATAGCTCTGAGGAGGAGAGTTGCAGAAAAGTAGTTGTCTGGGTCCTCAGCAGAATCAGGTACAGATAGGCACGATTTTCCTTTGAAAAGAAGACAGTAGACTAGTCCTGGAAAGAGGGCTGCTTCGGGAGCCAGCCTTCCAGATGGGGTCAGTGTGAACAGCCCTCCAGCAGCTGCAGCTTAACCCAAACAATTGCACGTGTTTGTAAGTGCCTTTCGTCCAACTTGTTGATAGTGTAATGACAATAAACAGAGCAAATGAAGAAGCCACTTTGGCAAGGGATGGGTTTTCAAGAGGAGAAAGCCATGTTTTGGAGAAGGATTCTAAACTTCTTTTGACTTGCTGTGCTTTGGCTTCTGAAAAATGGATGGTTTCTTTAATTGGTTGTGGTTATTTAATCCCACTCCAGTTGAACCATCCTCACCAAATGTGTGTGTGTGTGTGTGTGTGTGTGTGTGTGTGTGTGTGTGTGTGTTTAAATCTAAAACATTGTGTATTTGTTTAAAGAAGGGTACTTGGGTAGGAAAGAATTCTATTTATATCCCTTTGGCTATCATTGGCATAGTACAACCATCTCTGTGTTTTTACTTTTTATTTATTTTCTACCATGACCTCTCTATCTGCCCAACAACCCATATTAAGTAATCAGATCAGCTAGGTGATAAACTGCCTTATGTAAATCTTTTGAAAAGGAGGTGGCTTATAAATACATTCCAAGATAAATACAAAATAGTGAAAGCACCAAAGTGATCTCTGAGAGGATAAAAACAATTTCTTCACTAGCGAAAAGTTTGGCAAAGACAAGATTGGAGACTTGGAGGGAAAATATAATAATATAATAATGCTCTGAAAGGCAGAAGCGGGTGATAGACTGACTCTCTGGTGGGTGCCTGGGTAGGTGGAACCCGGGCAAAGCTTAGGGCAGAAACTCTTCAGAGAGTGTATCAGATATTACATTCTGCAGCTGCTAATAGGGACTGTGAAATGGCGTCCTCCACAAGAGTAAGGTTTATGTTTAACTCATATAGTGACAAGTCCAGAAGTAGACAAGCTGATCTGTTATATGGCAGCTCCTTGATGTCATTAGAGGCTAGGATCTCTGTTCTCATTCTCAGGCTTATATAATGGTTGTTAGAGCTCCAGCCATCACATCCATGACTCAGTTAGAAAAAAAGCGGAGGGAGATACTGGGCAAGGGAGCTCTGCTAGTTGAGACAGTTCCCTTTAAAGAGCTCTTCCTGAAGCCCTACTTACGAACATGCCTATCTTCAAAGGGCCTAAGGAAGGTAGCTTTCTGACCCAAACACCTGCTTCCCTCCCTGCTGCTTCCCTCCCAGTCCTTCTGCTAATAAGGAAACGGAGGAGAACATCATTGGGTAGAATCTGGTAGTCATTGCCATAATGGAGTGGGTGGGGGAGCAATAGATTAACAGCAATGAAGGCAAACCGTGCTTATTTAATTAATTTATTTTTTTAAGTTTATTTATTTATTTTGAGAGAAAAGCATGTGCTTGCACACACATATGCTTGAGTGGGGGAGGGGCAGAGAGAGAGGGAGAGAGAGAATCCCAAGCGGGTTTCGCACTGTCAGCTCAAAGTCCAACCCAGCGCTGGATCTCAAGAACTGTGAGATCATGACCTGAGCTGAAATCAAGAGTTGGACGCTTAACCAACTGAGCCACCCAGGTGCCCCCATGCTTATTTTATTATTTTAGTTAAGGTCAAATTTTTCAGAAGCTGAAGTACAAATGTTGCCTTTTTGCTAATACAGTTTAGCCCTGGAAATACACTACATTTCACTACATCCGGGTAGGGCTGAGTAATTGGGGCCAACAATTACAGAAAATTTGGAGATCACTGAAGAATTGAATATTGTTACTGACAGATCACAAAATTCTATAGGACTGTACTTCCTGAAAGAAGGTTACTGTTATTATTATTATTTTGAATGGTGTTTGACGAGGTGAATGTGGAACTGGCTCATTTTGTGTAAAGTTATTTTTCTCAGAGCTTGTAAGTAGCTGAATCTGCCTCCTTGGATCCCATATGATGGAGATGGAATGGTCCCAGGGGATCCAGAATAGAACTCTGTAGTCACTAGAACTTTTCTAATTAATGTCAATGGTGTCATAAACAGTTTTGCAGTTGGTTTGGTATTTATATTCTAAAGATCACAAACCACTGATATCTATCTTGCAATCCTCTGTCTGCCAAATAGTCATTTATCTCTTCTCACAAAATTTCTAGAGGTACACATGTCCCTCACCCCAACCCAGACACACACACACACACACACACACACACACACACACACAATGGGACCTAAGTAGCAAGTTCATTTCTAAAAAAAAGGTTAAAACAACAAAAAATCTTTTCTTAACTCTAACAACAATGTTACAATACATCAAATGAAGATAAGTCAAAGTAGTTGGTAATGTAGGTTCTATCATATTTGAAATGTTTATTTTGTCTTATAACTGGGATAACCTCATGGAAACAAAGAGTGGGTTTCATGGTGGCCATTACTACACATGGCAGTAGTAATCTAGAATATATCCCAGAACATTCGGCTGGATTGTGGATCACCAACTGACGCCAGAGAGCCTATGTGCTTGGATTAGCTCCACTGGGCATGAAACAAGGCACAAAATGGACTGTTCTTTTCTTTTTCTAGAGAACTTCACATGTAGCTACACCCCCGTGTGAAAAATAGAAATGATTTTTGTTTTTAAATTAGAACCAACTGAACCAACTCAAAAAAAATGTGGAAGGAATAAATTCAAGTGTGTGAAAGCATAAGGAGGCAAAAGGAAATAATTCTATTATAATTATTTTTCAACAAGGGCTTACATCTGTTTCTAATTTATACAGATTATTGACACATCTGGATGTTTGGCCTTAGGAATTATAAGTTGCTGTGGTGGCATTTATTTTTTGAATCAACTCTTCAGACCACCCTGGAACTCAGGCAACTGGTTTGGAAAGAAGGTTGTGATATTTTAAATAAAGTTACCTTCTGGCATTTCAAAACCAGTGCAAATGGGATTCTGTCATGTTGTGTTTTATAAATTGTGGTTTTGCATTTTTGACACCTGCAGGAAAAATAAGACCAAAGCCAAAGGCCTAATGGCTTGACAATGACAAATTATAATAGCCAGATAAAGCTATCAAGGGGGCACTGGAGATGGGTGTAAGGTTAGCCATTCGCATTAACCATGGGGGACCCTGGATTTCAGCAGAAACCAAATAGTAACCGAGCAAATGACTGATGCCAATGTTGTTTTAACATGGCCTGACAGAAGGATGCATGCCTACACGGAAAATGGGATTGTTAAGAAGTATCGTTGATTAATACTTTACCTCTTGGACTGATTCCTTTTGTAATCAGGAGCTAACTTTTCTTCGTATGTGGTCTGATTGTAGTAATTTATTCCAAGGGTATGAATGATGGGAATCGTGGAGCAGACCCTTAAGATTTTAGGAAACAAAAACACGATGAAACACTTATTTCATGGCAAATATTCCTTAAATGGAGTAGCATGATTTTATTAAAGGGAACAGAAGACCATACATCAAAAGCCTAATGTAAGCTGGCAGAAACAAAACAAAACCCTCTTATAGTTCTTTAGTGTAAAGGTACAGTAGAAATAATTAAGCATACAATATGGTTCGGTTCATTTTGGGAAGAAGGGTCTAGAGTTCTCAGAGTAGATTTGGTTCTTTGTTTTTCTGTCACAGCAAACCTTGAAATTCTCTCAAGTTTCACTAGATAGGGTGATGTTGCACAGCAGACTGACATTAAAAAAAGGACATCTGGCTTGAGCTTTCTTTAGAGGCAATTATTGTGTTCCATTTTAAAAGGAAATGATCATATTTGTAGAATATCTGATATATTCTAGAAACAAACGTATCTGTTGTGCTGACATTCCTGTGTCTTTATATATCATTTTATTGAGTGCTTACAAAACAAAAACACCAAATGCATACCAATGCCTGAGATAAATGATAAAATGTTCCCAAGTATCAACCTAAAGTCAATTTATGAGGTGTAATGGAGGTCTGCTTTTTACAGCCTTTTTAGTAGAGATGGAACAGAAGACATCAGCATCGGTTGGCCCAAATCCAAAGACCTCACCTTGCAAAAGATACCTATGTAATTAGCAATGTTCCTATCTCCATTTCAGTTCAGTCTTCTATTTTAAAAGGCTAATAGGTGTCCATTGGGATCCAGTCATAGCCTCTGAGGAAGAATTCATTGCAACTCAGTAGGGTGGCATTGTACAATTTTGACTTGAATAGTTTAAAAACCAGTATCACTTACATTATCACCTACAGTTCTGTCATTTTCAGGCCTCAGACCTCATGAATGTGTGATTCACAAAGCTAACTTAGAATATTTCTAGTTAATTTTGAGTGTCTAACTCTTGATTAAGCACAAATGGGCCTCTAATAGATGCTTTGATGAGGGAAGACAGAAATGAACATGAATACTGAGCTTTACAGATAACATGAACATTTCATTAAGTGAAACTTTGCCTTTTCTCTAAGTAGGGTGGAAGTCAGTGCCCTGCTACTGGAAATAATAATAATAGTAGGCTGGCTTGAGTTTTAATCTATCCTCCCTTTTCCCTGTCCCACAGCAAGTGACACAGGCTATTTGCCCAGAGCAGGGGAGGAGGAAAGATTTTTGAAAAGTTTCCAGCACTTTTAATAATAGACCTTTGCAAATGCTCATGCACACCAACAGTTAAATGGGGAAGGGGGTTTGGTCAAGCGCAGAAGTGGTGCTTTTCCAGGTAGATCACTGGAATGGGCTGGAATGCCCAGAAGACAGCCATTTTATTTCTAAGGAAATCTTTCCTTTCTCTTCGAACAAACTTTCCTTGGCCTCTATTGAAGGTACAAATCAAAGGACAGGAAGGAACAGGACTGGGAGAGAATCAGATGTAGAAAATGCCAGTTCAGAGAGAAGAACAAAGCAAGAGGGAAGAAACAGAGAAGCCTAAATGCAGGACTACACCAGACCCTGATCTTCAAGGTGCAATTTCTCTGGTGTACTGTGCATCCAGACCTCATTCCTCCTCCTCTTTTGCTTCTGACTGGAAATAGAGAGCTGATGAAATATGTCTTGGGGCAAATACCACTGCATACTTAAGATGAGGCAGTCCCAGAATGTTGAAGGTGGGAGGTGACACTGGAGGTCACCGGTCAAATTTCCTTTCCATAAGATGAGGAATCAGGGCTCAGAAAGGCGAAGGGATGAGTGGAAATCTCTAAGCATGACCCAGAGTAAACAAGCATTTTTGACTGGTTTTTCGCATCTTTAGTAAGAAGAAATGATAATTAAAAATATTCTGAACATGTAAAAAGCTATCTCTTAGTATTTACTGGGTATGTCAAGTATATTCTATACTGACCCTGATGCAGTGAGGAAGAGATAAGGATGGGTTGAACACATTTTCTGACAATTTTGATGCATATAAAGCAGGTATTCGGTGGTATTATAAGCAGGATGAACATAGGTGGCCACACTATGAAGTAACAGAAAGAAAAGGAACTTTCTCTCCAGGCTTCTAAGTCTCCTGTGTGAACAGGAATCATGTCAAACCTTTGCCCATGAGGAGAGTTTGGCCTATCACATACTGGTGGGAGTAGGAGGAGTCTTCTGGATTTTTTGGTTTGTGGAGGTGGGAGAATTTCTCCCTTTAGCCATTCCAGAGGGCCCTTTGCTTAGTAAGAGTTGGAATCTTGAAGTGGTTTCTAGTCATTACCTGAATCATCAGGAAGGATTCTTACTATACTATTCTTCCTTTTCTGTTTTCTCTTCATCACATGGTGGCTCAAGGCTTTTTAGAAGATCTGCTCTGATTTCAGAACCTGTATGCAATCTTTCTCATTGTTTGTTTTTCTCTTTTGACTGGTTAAATCACATTCATCTTTGATCTCTCACCAACCAGAAATTCCTCCTCTTTTGACTCATTCATTTCCTTTACCAGGAAATATGGAAAGGAACCCCTGTATTATCAGGTCTAAACCTTATGCGGCTTTCTGTTTTCTTTTCATCTAACCTTTAAGTTTCTCAACTGTATTTTGGATTTAAAATACTTGTTTTAAAATCATTTCCAACAGAAGATTATATTTATTAATTAATTAGTAAGGCTTTTATTCCATATCATAACTTTAACCTTTTAGCACTAATATCTTTTTATTTTTCTGGATTGAAGACTTTGTGCTTTACAGTTATCTAGAAATCTATAATTCTTCACTTTTCTTTACAAACTTGTCATGTAAACTCTTACAACCATTTCTTATAGTTTCTCTTTTTCACTTAAAATGTCTTTTGGATCATTGTGTTTCATATAGTAATATTAAATGTGCTGTTGTTACAGAAAATCTCTAAAGTCCAAATTTTGGACTCCTAAGCTTTGACCTCCAGTTTTCCTGATGAGAGAAAATGAGAGACTAAGAGAAAAATTACCAGGTGTACCCACAACTGCAAAGAAAAGACTCCCCCCCCCCCCCCCCATTTCCTGGAACCAGCCAGGGCGTGCCCGGTTGTGGTCTGACCTAAAGGCGGGAACCAATCAGGTTCTGCTGAGTGGTTTGACCTAAAGGTGGGAACCAATCAAGTTCTGCTGAGTGTTCAAATTTAAATGTCAACCAATAACAGCTCTGTAACCGCGAAAAATCCCTAACTTGTTTGTGCCTGTCTATAAAAGAAGCTGTAAGATCCTCGCTCGGGACCTCTTAGCATAACCGGTAACGAGTGCGCCCAGGTCCGGTTGGAACCTGCAATTAACGACCCTTGCTGCTTGGCTTTGACTCTGGACTCTGGTGGTTTGTTCTTGGGGGTCTTTCGAATTTGGGCATTCTGTTTTCCAAAATGTCACTCCAGGTTAACCAGTCCTTTGAGATTTGGCTTAAATCCCTTGTCCCATGTGTGGTGAGAGCCTCAGTGCTTCTGAATGTCTTAGGCAATAGGGGACAGGACACTTCCATTTCTCGTGGCCTCTCCTAGCCCTGGACTCCTACTTCTGCTGATTGGCTTGGTCCATGGCTAACCATGCTGTTGCTACCACACATTCTCTGCCCCACAAAGGACACTGGCCAGGTCCTTCTTCTCACATTCCGAGGCTGTGTGTATAGCAGACATTCACTGAAGTTCATGGAAATTGAGTTGTTTAATTAACTAAAAGAAGTTTAAATAATAGCATCATTAAAGTTAAATATGTAATATTGCAGTGCTCAAAACTCCTTGGTCCTTGGGAACTTTTTACTCTCTACCTGTTTTAGCAGCCGCCTGGTTTGTGATCCCCCTGTCTTTATTCCCCATCTTTCCTCTGGCCGCAGCGCCATCCCCTCAAATCTTGTTCTTTCTTACTTGAGAGTTTAATTATCTTGGTAAAGTCGTGCCTTTCACCGGGGCATCTCTTCAGGATCTCAACTTACAGCTAACGTTTCAGCTAGGTCTATTCGCAAACAAGACATTTTTTTTTCCCTGTAAAGAACTCTGGCATTTGCTGTCAGTCTTCCCTGGCAGCACATCCCTTGTCCCTCCTTCCAAATTACATGAATTGATCGATTGATTTTAAGTTTATATGGAGAGAGAGAGCGTGCACACCCACACACAGGCGCACACACATACATGCATGTGAGCAAGGAAGGGGCAGAGAGCAAGGGAGAGAGAGAATCCCAAGTAGGCTCTGTGCTAACAGAGTGGGATTTGATCCCACGAACTGTGAGATCATGACCTGAGCCAAAATCGAAAGTCAGAAGCTCAACCAACTGAACCACCCAGGCGCCCCCAAATTATGTGAATTGAAAGCAGAGAAAACCATACCTTCTTTGGAGCAAACCTTTTGGTATTGTCATTATTTTAAAAGTCTTGTCTCATCTTATTTAAAAATATTTTTAATGTTCTACTTCATCTTATATCAAAAAAATCTCATGAGGGGCGCCTGGGTGGCTCAGTTGGTTAAGCTTCCAACTTGGGCTCAGGTCATGATCTCACAGTCTGTGAGTTTGAGCCCTGCCTCGGGCTTTGTACTGAAAGCTCAGAGCCTGGAGCTTGCTTCGTATTCTGTGTCTCCCTTTCTCTGTCCCTCCCCAGCTCACGCTCTATCTCTCTCTCAAAAATAAAAACAGACATTAAAAAAAACTTTAAGAATGAGAAAAAAAAATCTCATGAGAAAATTATGAAAGCTACATTGTTGTCAAATTTAATACAAGTGAATATAAGTGAAAGTGAAAATTGAACATGCTTTACCCCATTGTTGCATTAAACTTTGTTCCTTTCATTCCTCTCTAGTAATTCAAGGTTATACATTCTATTCTGCTTTTCATGGCTAGGGTAAACCTAAGCGGGGGGGGGGGGGGGGGGGTGGTTAGGGAACCACGTGTGTATACATATATATCAACCTAGTTCTTTTTCATCATTAAGAATGAAAATGTCTGGATTATCCTTGGGCTAAATGAGAAATTTAACACACCTCTGCAATTCCCAGAAATTGTGGAAATAACCTGAAGTTTTAGTTCCAGATTATTATTATATATCAAGCACTTTCAATTTCAAGAAGCCCCCTCATCTTTTCAAACAAATGTGTTAAGTCTCACTGTTTCATTAACAACAGTTGTTTAGACCTAGTCATTTTCATCAAGTCTATTAGTTACTACTCTTTTATGGGATATCTTTTGCTTTCTTTGAGCTGTTTTTTTAGGCGGAACCAGCCTTCCATTCATTCTATGTCTTCCCTGGGCATCGAAAGCACCTAAGTCAACTTCTTCTGCCTTGGCCCGCCCTTCTCTCTACACCCAGAATTACAAACCATAAATGATGTCAAATCTTCTCTATTCCTCAAGAATTTTGACACTGGGTCCAAAACTGAAACAGGTCTTGAATTTGTTCCATTGGTTTTTGTGGCCTGTCCCGGTCTGTCAGCCTGTTCTGATCTAGACGGTCTAGGTCAGGGTCTGAAGGGAAAGCAGACCTGGTAGGCTTCTCCTCCACTGGTTGGTATGCTAACACTTGCCATCACTGGTGCTGGTTTTGTTTGTTTTGCTTTTTTGTGGAAACAGCTAAACCCTAGTTCTCTACTATATTATTTCGAGAGAAGTAGAAAGTAACATTCATGTGTTTAGAAATCCAGGAGCTCTAGGTTTGTACATGGAACAGGTATTTGTATTCATCTTTCTGTTTTTCTCCCCAGCACCTTCCACATCTGATCTTGTTCTCCATGTAGGTTAAAGCACACACATATGCATGTGCACACGCACGCCTACTCCCACACTCAACCAAAGGGGAAAGGACACAGTGTGGTAAATAAAATAATATAAAGACTCGTCTCCAGGAATCTATACCAGAACAGTCAAAGCAACTACTCAACAAGAATTATATTTCTTATTTTCTGTGCTAAATCGGACATAGTCTCTGCACCCTAGGAGCTCACAGTGTTGTCAAGAAGATTCGATGGGCACATAGGAAACAACACAATGGAAAGAAGAAAGGATATGGAAAAGCTGAGTTCAAATCCCCATTCCATCACTAGTAATTGTGTGGGTTTGAATAAGTCACTTCATTTCTTAGAGCCTTTACTTATGATTTCTTGTGACAAAAGTTGTTTGTTTTTTTTTTTTTTTTTTTCATTAAGAGCCACATAGTTTGGCAGCAAGAAAACCAGAAAAGGATAAGGAACAATTAAACTCTGCTTTCAAGGGCTATAACCCACCAGGGAGGCAAGACAAGCACACAAGACAATGTAAGAACATTGGTGTCCTATGTGAGAAATGACCCTCTATGGCACTCCTATGAGGTCAGAAAAGACACATGACAGTGGGAGAGGAGAGGGATGTTGATTTAACATTAAATGAGCTCAAAAATACACTGTTTAGTACTTGTTTTGATCTCTGATCTCAGTTTTAATACAGCAGGTGGGACACATAATTGGCAAGAGAGAGAAAGGAAAGTTCTGGAACAGGTGGGATGGCTGCCTGGGCAGTTGGCCAGAACGTCCCCAACAGAACATTCTACTATCAGATAGGGTATATTCCCACCTCATACAGTGTCTTCCATATGTCTCAAAATATTGACAGCCTTAAGAAATGATGTAGAAGAGCAAATAAAAAGTGAGGAAGGGAGAGATTACCCAGGACAAACAAGGAGGATGGAGGCCAGCTGTTCTCCATTCTTCCCAGGGACAAAGAGTTCCGTCCTCAGATCTGTCCCAGAGCATTATCTTATTGCACTTAGCACTTTCTACCTTGGATTGCAGTTATTTATGTACAAGGCTTATCTTCCCTACTGAACTGCAAGTGTGGGGAGCCCAGAGCCTGCCTCTTTCGCCTTTGGATCCCCTTAGTGCCGGCCTCCTACCTGCTGGGAACCCAGCGACTGTGTGTTAAAGGCACAGAAGGGCTGGAAAGAGCAGTGGTAGGATTTCAGTCACGTCAAGTTAAAGACTGTTTTCATGAGAGTTGTTGAGTCAGGGAATACTTTGCTGAGGGAATGTTATCTGCTTCTCTAGAGGTCTTAAAAAAATAACATGGTCTCATCAATTTGAAACGATTTAAATATGGTCTTGCATGTGGCCAGAGGGAGAGAGCAGCTGAGCTCTCAAGATTCTTTCCAGAGCTTAGAGCTCTGATTCTGTGATGGGAAACAACAGCTTCTTCTCTCTCCTTCATTCTCTCTCTTTTTCCACCTCTTGGTCAACCACCCAAGGGTGATAAGTGAATGGTAGGACATCTGTCTCTTGTCCCTTTATGAATGTCTCCTCTTACCTGAAAGAGAGATGTGGGCTTGGGATTACTCACCTGAACAAGGTCCAGCTCTTCTCTGAGGTCACAGCAGGTCTGTATCTGCCTTCTGTGGTGGCAGTGCATGCAGGGATGGTGGGCTGCCTCCCCCACCCGGCCTAGAAGGTATGGAGGCTGTTAATGATGTGAATGGTTGTTTTTGGATATACGGTTTCCCAGAAATCTTCCAAGTGGGGACTCCAACGTTGGCATGAAGATTTTTTCGAAGGCATCTAAGACCTCTCCGATTGGGCTTGGATGCAGCCCTGCATGCCAGCGATCATATATGATGGCCAGGAAAGCTCTTCCCCTTTCTTGCTTCCAACCTGTGGTGCTAAGTGAGAATAAAGGGATTTCTGAGAAGAGAACTGCATTCTTCCATTTGACAGTGAAATCATGTTACTCTATTTGAAAGGAACTTTGCCTCCTAATTTTCAAGCAGTCTTGAAATAAGATGTTCAAGGACCGTTGAAAATGCATCTTCCTATTTTTGATTTCTCATTTCACTTGGGTTCCAGAGGTTCCTTGTTTGCTTCTATTTCTTGGAATTTCCTTTTGAGAATTATAGTAAGGTGTGGAGAACTGTTGGTGGTTTGATGAGACCAAGTTCTTTGGGAAAGGGGAGAGTAGTGGCTCAACACTGAACTAACTTGTATTGAGCCCTCACTCTGGGTTGTTGCCTCTGGGGATAGAATCTGCATCTCACTGATTACCCTTTAGCTCCAGGTCTCCAGCAGAGAAAAGGCAGCAGGTTTTTTAGAAGTAGGCCTCCAGATTTCAATATGCTACTTGGGGCAGTCATTTGGGTCATTGAATGACAGGTTATTCAATACGCATATTCTGTGAGTTAATTGTGTTGACCTCTGCTCGCCAGCATTGTGTCATTAGCTCCGTGTGGCTATTGAGCACTTGAAATGGGGCTTGTCTGAACTGAGATGGCCTGCGAATGTAAAATACAAACCATAATTTCAAAGTCTTAATATAAAGAAAGAATGTAAAATAGCTCAATGATATGTTTCATTGATTATATGATGAAATGATAATATTTTGGATATATTGGATCAAATAAAATATACCACCAAACATACTTAATTTCACCTATTGCTTTTTAGTTTTCTTAACATGGCTACTAGAATATTTCAACATACATACGTGGCTCGAATTATATTTCTGTTGGATGGCACTGCTCTAGACGTAGCAGTGGAAAGCAGTGGGGATAGTTCTCCTCACCAGATTTTCTCCTTTACTCTATCGTTTTTTGCAAGCACTAAAATGGCCAAATTTGGGCAAAGACGCTGTGTTGCCTTAAAAGGAATATATACCCTTCTCCATGTTTCTTGTCTTTCCAATTAGATTATAAGTATCTTGAGTGGCTTCAAGTCATAGGGTCAACAAAACCATAATTCGTGGTAACTTGTGTTAGGTATGGTGCTGGGTTCTGGAATTGTGACATTGAATAGAACCTGGCCACTGCCCCAGGAACCTGCTGTCTATAGATAAGGCAGGGAAGAGCACAGCTGCTAGAATCAAATTCAAGAAGTGTTATGGTAGAGTCTATCTAGCTCAGGGTATTCCATCGAATCACCTATTTCTCTAATTGCCCCAGCTGTACTCAATCACTTTTATGTATTACTTGTTTTTATCACACAAATAAAAGATAGTCATTGTAAAAAAAAAAAAAGAAAAGAAAAGAAAGAACAAGGAAATACAGATAAAGCAAAAACACAAAGTTCATGGTTGCCACTGTTGGCATTTGGATTATATCCAGCCTCATCCAGTAATAAGGTTCTAAATTGTCAGAACTCAAACTGAGATTAGGCATAGTAGAAAGAGAATCTGTGGCTTTTCAATGGCTGGATCCACAGATTTGAGCAATTACCAACTGTCTATCTGTCCGTCCCTCCCCATCTTTCATTTTTGTTTTTTCTGTGCTATCCAGATCTGCCTTTATTCTCTTTGGGGGATCCCATGGACAAGAGATGTCAGTCCTAGGAGGGAGAATGTTTAGAGACCCATGTGGCAGCAGTGGCTGAGAAGACTCCCTAGGTAGGAGACACGATGAGACAAGAATAGATTCCTGGATCTGCACCCCTCTTTCCTGCAGGAAGGATTAGTGAGATATACCTTTGGACCAATAAAGGAGAGGTTCTGACATTTCCATATATACAATCTCTGTCACATGGAAACATCAGCACCTCCCCTGTAGATACTTGTCCAGTACTTGGGTTTATTTCATGGTTTTATAACAACTGGCCAGTTTCGAAAACAGAAGAGCCAGGGTGGCAGATACTGATGCTTGAGTGCCCTGAATGGTGACATGTCTCAGACTATTCGTGGGGCTCCACCAGCTCTCTCCATGGCACTTTGAAAAGGCACCTCTCTTGGTCTTCTCTAGGATCCTTCTGACTCCTGATAGAATACAAACAACATGTTTAGGCTGCACAAAGGTCAAAGGACACAAATAAATAATGGATATGCATCTTGAATAAAGAGTAACCTTTGCCTCTGAAATTGATATATCACCTGTTAATCTGATCATGTAGAGCATGGTTGTCAGACTAACATAGGACATGATGAAGCTCGATTTACAGAATGATATACTTTGTAAAATAAATGATTGTGAAACACTTTGAACGTATAAAGTCTTATATGGACGGTTAATGATCATGGTAATTATTTTACAACTTAATTATAGGAAAATGAAAGCAGAGCAGCTTAACGAATTCAAACACTGATCAGACTGTGTACTATGAGGGAGATAAAAAAGAGAGTTTGTAGCTTAGTGTCACATTCTGCGATTGTTTAACCTATAGTCAGACTTCTCAGTGTTTTCTAAAACAGAGAGAGTTACAAAATGATTTTGGTTATGCAGATAATTAGCTTTAAGTGAATTATATTTTCTATTCCATGAGAATAGCCTTTTAAAGAAACAACAAATGGTACAGGCTGGCATGGCCTGGGGATGAGAGAACTGATAAAGGGCATACAGGGAGACCTGTGTGCTTGTGATACGGCTCTTCCCACATGAGTGGGGCCTCGAAGCCTGGCCCCAAACTCAGCCCCTGAGCACAAATGAAGTTAGGTGCATCTCTCTCTCTCTCTCTCCCTTCTTAAAAAATGTATATATTGCAATATGATGATATAAGCTTGGGCTTTGGAGTGAATTTACTAAAAGCAGTAATGCATGTTGCACATTTTGTCGAGGATTACAAAACACTGGACACTTGTGCCCATCCACAGAATTTCCCTGCTGATCCTGAGAGCTGAGTGCAGATGGAAATTCGAGTTTTATTGTATTTGTCTATCAAGTCTATTAAAGAAATAGCTTATTATGCCCATTCACTAGACATGCTTTTGGCCTTGGGATTTTTATACCTTTGGTCCTTGGCTACAGTAGTTCATACATAATAAACAGAGATTAAAGTTGTTTCCTATCATGAGATGAATAATATTTAACATAGCTATTCAACGTATCTAACTAGTGACCTTTGGCCAAATCACTGAAATAATTCGATTTTTAAAATCAGATTTCATCCTGCTTTGACGTGAATTGATTTCACTGCCTCCAACTAAAGTTTGAAATAGACATTTAGGCATACATGGCTTTCCTAACCTATAAGGAAGGTCAGTGCCTGAATAATCTTGCATATTTGCAGTTCAGATTTACTCTCTCACAATCATTTTGCAACCCATCTGCACAGGGTTTATACCTTTGAGGTATAATCCCAAGTAATTTATCACTTTTTCTGTTCACTAAAATTAAATGGTTTAATTCTTAGGGGATTAGTTGAGAAAACATTTGCTGTTTCGGCCAAGCCTCTATAATCTATATTTCTCCAAGTTGTTAAAATGTCAAATTGAAAGAGGGTCAAGGAAAGCAACAATAAAGTTCAAAGAGAGTATTATATTCTCTTCAGTTATTGCAATTTTTTATCGGTCTCATTGATCCCGGATAATAAATGCACATTGCTGTAAGTTTCAGAAACTCAAGAAGATGTTAAGGCAATCAATTTTATGAATAAATGTATCGCTAAAAAGAGGATTTTGCTGGCAAGGTCAAGAGCTGGCTCTTTGTGAAAACATCTTGGGCTTGCCTTTTCACACAGATCTTTGACAATTTCCGAACGTTTAAAATAACGTATCTGTTAAAAGTATGTTTGAAAAGCTAATGTCTGTAGTTCAGCAGCACAATTAACAAATTAATGAACTCACTTTCTGTTTACCATTGAATTATAATTGCTAATTGGTTAATCTAAATAAAGCCTCGGGCCTTTATTGGAAGTGTTAGCATTTGAAACCACTGGCTGCTTGAATTTCCTCAACTAACACTCCAGACTTGTGAAATTTAAACAAACTTGTTAAATCTGGGCACCTTTTAATGCCTCTCAATAGCCTATCATCACGGCCCAAATCTATTAGCAAAACAAATAAACAGCTTTTGGAATTTAAAGGTAAATATAGGAATTCACGAATATACTGATTGCTCTTTCACGTTATAGCTGTTTGCTCAAATGTGGCCCCCAGCAACGAAGAGAACTGTGTGTGTGTGTGTGTGTGTGTGTGTGTGTGTGTGTGTGTGTGTGTAGATATTACCTCTGGGGAATTCAGCCTTTTAATTCTGAAGAATTATATGTTAACAGCTTTCCTTTTATGTGTAATTGGTGCATTGACACAGGTCCTTTCCCAGCCTTGTTTGAAAAGTCTTTTTCCTTATTCCTTCTTAGTCACTTCCGCTTCTTCTCTGCGCGACCTTGAATTCCCGGGCCTTTCCCCCACGCCGCTCCTGCGCCCGCAGGGGACCTGGTCTCCTCCAGGCGTGGCCCCGCACTTCCCGACCGGGGCAGAGCCAGGGCGACAGCCAGCTTGCAGACAGCTGTTGCCCGCGGGGCAGCGGAGGGGTTGTCATTAGCAAGGAGGGCAGGACTGCTCCGAGGCTGTCCTGTTGGTGACCAAGAAACAATTGTCCCTGAAGGCCAGTCGGCAGGAGGCTCTGTGTTTCCATTCTCTTTGACCTGATACCAGGCTCGAGCCACTGTTACCTGGAAAAGGCTGAATTGCAAACTGCAGCAGGCTCTTCAGAGAGCAGTTGCAAAGGTGTAGGGCTCCGGATAGCAAGCTGTGATGGCTCAAGTATAATGTGCATTTATGATTTTCCGTGTCGACGAAATAGATGTGAAGTAGACACACCAAACTGTTCCCGAGATCTGAGTCAGGCGCGGCTGTAGTCACTTTAAGATGAAGATCTCAGGGCGCCTGGGTGGCTCAGTCGGTTAAGCATCCGACTTCGGCTCAGGTCATGATCTCACAGTTCGTGACTTTAAGCCCCGCATCGGGCTATGTGCTGACAGCTCAGAGCCTGGAGTCTGCTTCAGATTCTGTGTCTCCCTCTCTCTCTGCCCCTCCCCTGTTCATGCTCTGTCTCTCTCTGTCTCAAAAATAAATAAAACATTAAAAAAAATTTTTTTTAAGATGAAGATCTCATGCCGTTCCGGGACTCCACAGACTAGAGGGGAAGACAGTTACCAGGCCCAGCAATAAGGCCAGGATAGAGGGATGCACAGGCTGTCAAGGGAGCACCCTGTCCAGGGCCGTTCTCTTTGTTCGTGGTTGTGTGGTGTGCTTACAGCAGCATTTCAAGAACATTCAGTGGACTGAGGTTGTTGCAGGATGGACGGTGTGTGAGGGCATGTATTCTGGGTCAGGAACGCCAGCCTGAGGCTACTGTAAGAGTCTCAGGGTTGATGAGGATCAGGTCTGGGTGAAGTTGATGAAACGAAACAAAATGAAATGAAAACAAAAGACAAGAAAAGGAGAAAAGGAAAGGAAAGAGGAAAAAGGAAAGATTGGTTACATATATTTTACACACACACACACACACACACACGCACACACATTGGCAGGGTTTTCTCACAAAGATAAATCCTTTTGAAACACAAACTATACATCCCAGGTGATTTTGTGGGGTCTAAAGCTTTTGCCAAAGCCGAAGGGGATAAGGGGGGGAGGGGTCTCTGCTAATCGCTCTCTTTCTGGTACAGTCTCTCCTTTCCAATGTAAATTTAGGCAGTTGAGGGGGAGGCAGAGAGCTTTCTTGCATCTGCTGCATTTTGATTACTTTTAACTTGAAATAATTGTTATGCCAAAGTGGTCCATCTTGGGGCAGTCTGCCCTAGGCCCCTACAAAAAGAACATCTTAGGACTCATTTCCACTTTTATAGGGCAAAATAACCTTTGGTCTGGTCCCTGGGTGTCACTACACAGGGTCCATAGCTACAGTGGATTTAACTTTCTACACAAGGCATTCATAGGTACAGGCATTCTTTCTACACAAGGAGGGATGTGACTGTAAATAAAAAAATATACCCACCAAATCCAAACTGAACATATTCTCCACTCAAGCTCTTCTTAGCCCAGAGTTTCTCAACCATGACTGCACTGACATTTTGAACTAGGTAGTTCTTTGTTGTGGGGGCCCGTCCTATGCATTGTAGGCTGTTTAACAGCATTTACTCTGTAGATTCCGATAATGTATGTGCAGTGGTGACAACCAAAAAGGTCTCCAGACATGGCCAGACATCCTCTGGGGAGCAAAATCACTCTCACTCCCCTCGCCTTTAAGAACCACTGCCTTAGACAGATTTGCCCAAAAGCCTATGGCCACGCTAACACTATCTAACAAGAGGGAACAGTCACAAGGCAGGAATTGCAGTATAACTGCTTACAGCATTAAAGTAGGACAATGCTAACCCAACCAAAAATTTCCTCCTCTTATGTAAACGTTTTAATTTTGTGCCATTCCTTATTCCTCAAAAACAACCCTCTCCATATCTCTATCTATATAATCAACGTCCTCAAAATCAGGGTTCAAAAATCAGACATGCTAGAATGTCACTTTATGATCGAATTTGCCAGGTCCCTAAAGAGCCTACGCATCATTGGTTCATTCGGTTCGGTAAAACCTTATTGAGTGTCTCCTATGTACTAGCCCCAGAAAATATCTGTGAACATAACCGACAACTTTCTCTACCCTTATGGTCTTATGATATAGTTGATTGATATTAGATTTATTACGGTGAACTTATCAGCATGTTTTATAGTCATTGTAAGTGTTTTTGTATTTTGAGACACATGATAATTTTTGTTAGGGGGCATATACTTTTCCTTACATAACTTCTGAATTCAGGAAGCATTGAATCAGTCCCAAGGAAGTCGAGATAAGTATTTTCTTCCCTGTTTTAGCCAGCCTCCATCTGAGACAATTATCCTTTTCTCCTTGAGATAGAGCCCATTTTTGGTCAAGAGGCCTTCATCCTCAAAGATTGTACCATCACTAAGGAATTTTAAGTGTTCTGTTGGATACTACTTGAAGGGACACATGTTCATTTCCACAATGCACCTGTTCCTACGGTGGCCTCTCCACTCAACTCAGTTAAGAGCACTACCTAAGCACTGGTCCTCTCTCCTGCTTCTTCAGAATAGCAGAAATAGCTTATATGTACTGAGGGCTTATCAAGAGCCCAAATTGTCCTAAGCATTTTTATGTGCATTATCTCATTTCACCGTAAAGCAGTCCTCGGAGGTAAGCAGAAGACAAAATCGAGGCTTAGAGAGATGGAGGTACTTGCCCAAGGCCACCCAGTTTGGAAAGAGAGCTGAGATTCAAACCCAGGCAGTCTAACTCCAGAGTCTGAATGCCTAACTTCCATTATGAGCACTGTGACTTGTGATGATTTCTGTGTGAGTTAAATCCATATGAAAGCAGAGTGGGTTTCGGTGGTTGACCCAAAAAGGCCTAGGTAAATTACCATATGACAGGTAGCAGCACCTCACTGGGATGCCCTCGATACAAATCACCCAATGACAGCTCCATGGTGAAATATGGGAGAGAATATTGTACCATAGAATTTTTAAACTGGAAAAATGGTTAGGCCATCTATACGACATACGTGTATTTCTGTGTGACATATAGACAGATATACATGTATGTATGTATGCATGAGTATCAAAGATTCTTGATTGAAGAATATACTTGACTAGATGTAAATAGCGTTCATTGAAGGTGACATCTTCCTGATAAGACACTTAAAGGATGATCTTAATTTTGCATATTGAGACTCTTTGGAGACTTGTGTATGTATGTGTGAGTGCATGCACATTTCCATAAGGCTAACTCTTTTTCTTGCTGCTGTGGTACAGTCCTCACAAACCTATGATTCACAACAGGAATGTAGCTTGGAACTTCTGCTATGTAAGCAGCTGCAGATACTTCAAATACCATTGTACATGTGATCCAGGACTTGCTATAAATTTGCCCCTAAAAATAAAGTAACAAGTGACTGAGCAGCAATAGGAATTAATCACTGCAGTGCGTGAATGGAATGTGCTAGGCTCTACCTCAAAATCCTTTTATAAAAAGATTGATATAATTAAAACCCCAAAGAAACAACCAAGGATGCTATATTTGAGCAAACGTGCTGCAAAAAGTTTGGAAGGAAGGTTTATTTTTTTTTTTTTAAAGGAGAGATGTAGAAAAAAATGGGTTTCCACACCTTCTACATCATTGGAAATAAGATAATATTGTTACATCACGGAAGAATTTATCACGCAAAGGAATTTAAATTGGATTCAATCTTGGTACACTGGAATTTTTTGAAGGCTGAGGGGATAATCGAGCATCTCAATTAAGCTGTTTGCCATGATGGGAAATAACAGTTAAAACTTCTACCATAATTTGTAGCAAAGATTACCTTGATGCTTTAGAGATGTGAATAACCATTTGAAAAGCCCAGACATTTCAAGCTTTCAAAATTAGACTTGAATGGATAAATTCTTTAAGAAGTAATAAACCAACTGACCAAAGAAGAAAACAATTAATTATGACTTTTTGAAATCTGCCTTTTTCCTATGACTAACACAGCATCCAAATCCGACAGCCCCTATTTAAATCTCTGACCCCTAATACTATCTGAAAAAGAAGGAGGAGTAGAAAAGGAGGAAGGAAGGAAGGAAGGAAGGAAGGAAGGAAGGAAGGAAGGAAGGAAGGAAGGGAGGATGGAAGGAATACTAACCAGAAAAAGAAAAAAGAAAAAAAAAATAACAATAACCAGCACTTCAAAAAGGTCACTAAACAGACAGTTCATAAAGGCCTCTGTGATTCCGAGGCCACAGGTAACAAAGTGTTTAGGTCGTCTGAAAGAGAATTTGATTGAAAATCCATTTTTAGACATGGGAAAGTGAAAGAGATTTCTTAAACCCACTTGAATTGCTGAAGATGAAAGGTTAAAAGCTTTAAAGACCAAAAACTACATTAGCAACAGAACAGTAAATACCATCAACAGAGACACAGAAGAATTAGCAAAACAAATATTAAATGAAGAGGGGGAAAAAAAATCATTTCAAAAGCCAAAAAAATTTCTTTTCTTTGTATTCCAAAATTGATCTTGCAGTTTTAGATGAAAGGACTAATGGGTAATTTCTATATAATACTTTCTAAACAAGTGCATGAAATCACTCTCTGCTCCAAAGGGACAGGATCAAAACAGGTAGATTTCCTTGGACAGCTTTGCCACTGCTCTCCACTGTGTTAGAAGCTGTGTTTCCACAGTGAAAGATGATGTGTTATGGTCTGCAGCTCTCTTAATCTTACATGAATTAGGCTTAAAACCACACACTATAAGCTTGGTTTCTGTGGCATTCTTTGGTTTCTAGAATTGCAGAGGAAAACTACTATGATGTTGAGAAGCACAGATGGTTATAGCTTATTAATCTAACATTAAGAAGACCTTTCCAGGTAGCAGACAAGTGTTCCTTTTAATAATGAACCTTAGGGGCGCCTGGGTAGCTCAGGTGGTTAAGAGTCTGACTCTTGATTTTGGCTCAGGTCATGATCTCACGGTTCATATGTTCAAGCCCTTTGTGGGGCTCTGCGCTGATGGTGTGGAGCCTGCTTGGGATTCTCTCTCTCTCTGTCTCTCTCTCTCTCTTTCTGTCTCTCTGCCCCTCTCCTCTTCTCTCTCTCTCTCTGTCTCAGAATGAATAAATAAACTTAAAAAAAAAATAACGAACCTTAAAAAATTAACCATTATTGTTAGAAACTATGTACTTTTCTGCCTCTTTAAGGGGCACATAAACATAATTTATTTTATTTTACTATTTTTTTTGATAATTCAGGGCCATTATTATAGACCTCATTTATTACTGGTATAATAACATGATACTCTCATGGGCTGAAGTATGTTTTCCCTTATAATAAAAATCATTTGGGTCTTTAGACAAAGATACTATAAGAAAAGAAACTACAAACCCGTATTGATACAAACATTCTCAACAAAACATTTAAAAACCAAATTCAACAGCACCTTAAAAGAATTATACAATGACCAAGTAGGATTTATCCCTGGGATGCAAGGGTGGTTCAACATACAAAACCTAATCAATGTGATAAATCATATGAACAGAACGAAAGACAAAATCACATGATTATCTCAAATGATGCAAAAAGCAATTGACAAAATTCAATGTGTTTTCATGATAAAAATGCTCAACAAACTAGGAATGGGAGAAAATTACCCCAACATATCATGTTAATAACCTTAGCATAATATGATGTTAACATTATTTTCTTTTTTTTAAAATTTTTTTTAACATTTATTCATTTTAGAGACAGAGAGAGACAGAGCATGAATGGGGGAAGGTCAGAGAGAGAGGGAGACACAGACTCTGAAACAGGCTCCAGGCTCTGAGCTATCAGCACAGAGCCTGATGTGGGGCTCGAACTCATGGACCGTGAGATCATGACCTGAGCCGAAGTCGGTTGCCCAACTGACTGAGCCACCCAGGTGCCCCAACATTATTTTCAATGGTGAGTAACTGAAAGCTTTTCCTCTGAGATCAGGAACTAGACAAAGATTACTATTCTCTCAATTTTATTCAACATAGTATTGGAAACTTAGCCATTACAGTTAGGCAAGAAAAAAAGAAAAAAAGTGGCATCCAAGTTGAAAAGGAAGAAGTAAAATTGTTTCCTTCACAGATGACATTTCTTACACATAGAAAACTCTAAAGGTTCCACAAAGAAACTGTTAGAACTAAGAAATGAATCAGCAGAATTGTAGAATACAAAATCAATGCTCAAAAATCAGTTGTATTTTTATACAAAACCAATAAACAATTCAAAAAGGAAATTAAGAATACAATTTAATTTATGATAGCATCAGAAAAAATACTCAGGAACAAACTTACTCAAGGAAGCAAAAGACTTGTACACTGAAATCTTCAAAACATTACTGAAAGAAATGAAAGAAGACACAAATAAGTGGAAAGACATCCCATGTTTATGGATTGGAAGAATTAACATTGTTGACATGTCTGTACTACCCAAAGCAATCTACAGATCCAATGCAATCCCTATCAAAATACCAATGGAGTTTTTTGCAGAATAGAAAATTATCTGAAATTTAAAATCACAAAAGACTGGGAATATCCAAACAATCTTGAGACAGAACAGAGCTGGAGGCCTCACATTTCTTGATTTTAAAACACATGACAAAGCTACAGTAAACAAAACAGTATGGGGGCACCTGTGTGGCTCAGTTGATTAATTGTCTGACTTTGGCTCAGGTCATGATCTCATAGTTCATGACTTTGGGCCCCCCCATTGGGCTCTCTGCTGTCAGCACAGAGCCCTCTTCAGATCTTCTGTCCCCTCCCTCTCTGCCCCTCCCCTGCTCTCACTCTCTCTCTCTCTCAAAAATAAACAAACATTAAAAAGCAAAAAGTATGTGAGGCAGGAAACCATCAAAATCCTGCAGGAGAAAACAAACAGCATCCTCTTTGACCTTGGGCTCAGAAACTTCTTACTTGACATGTCTCCAAAGGCAAGGGAAATAAAAGCAAAAATGAACTATGGGCCTTCTCAAGACAAAAAGCTTCTGCATAACAAAGGAAACAATCAATAAAACTGAAAGGCAACTGATGGAATGGGAGAAGATGTTTGCAAATGATGTATCAGATAAAGGGTTAGTATCCAAAATCTATAAAGAATTTACCAAACCCAACACCTAAAAAACAAATAATCTGGTGAAGAAATGGGCAGAAGACATGAATAGACAATTCTCTAAAGAAGATATCTGTATGGCAAACAGACACATGAAAAGATGCTCAACATCACTCATCATCAGGGAAATATAATCAAAACCACAATGAGATACCACCTCACACTGGTCAAAGTGGCTAAAATTAACAACTCAGGAAACAGCAGGTGCTGGCGAGGATGTGGAGAAAGGGGAACCTTCTTGCCCTGTTGGTAGGAATGCAAACTGGTGCAGCCACTCTGGAAAACAGTGTGGAGGTTCCTCAAAAAATTAAGAATAGAATTATCTTACAATCCAGCAATTGCACTGCTAGGAATTTATCCAAAGGGTACAGGAGTGCTGATTTGAAGGGGCACATGCACCCCAATGTTTGTAGTGGTACTATCAACAATAGCCAAAGTATGGAAAAAGCCTAATGTCCACCAACTGATGAATTGATTAAGAAGATGTGGTATGTACACACACACACACACACACACACACACACACACACACACACACGCAATGGAATA
Organism: Felis catus; assembly: GCF_018350175.1. Classification (NCBI taxonomy): domain Eukaryota; kingdom Metazoa; phylum Chordata; class Mammalia; order Carnivora; family Felidae; genus Felis; species Felis catus. The sequence continues at coordinate 47,930,079 of NC_058368.1, forward strand.
CTACTCGGCAATGAAAAAGAATGAAATCTTGCCACTTGCAACAGTGTGGATGGACCTGGAGGGTATTATGCTAAGTGAAATAAATCAGTTATAGAAAGACAGATACACATGATTTTACTCATGTGGAATTTGAGAAACTTAACAGATGATCATAGGGCAAGGGTAGGAAAAATAAGATAAAAATAGAGAGGGAAGCAAACCATAAGAGACTCTCAAATACAGAGAACAAACTGAGGGTTGAGGGGGTGGGGGGTGGGTTAAATGGATGATGGGCATTAAAGAGGGCATTTGTTGGGATGAGCACTGGGTGCTGTAAGTAAGTGATGAATCACTGGAATCTACTCCTGAGGCCAAGACTACACTATATGTTAACTAGGTTGACAATAAGTAAAATTTAAAAAAATAAGAAAAAAGCAGTATGGTACTGGCATAAAGGCAAGCTTAAAGCCAATGGAAGCAGGATCTTGAAGTGATATTTGCATCCATGCTCATTGCAGCATTAGTCACAGTAGCCAAGATGTAGAAGCAACCTAAATGTCCATCAGTGGGTAAATGGGTAAAGAAAATATGGTGTGTGTATATATATATATATATATATATACACACACACACACACATATATGTATATGTATATATATATACATATATATGTATATGTATGTGCATATGTATATGTATACAGTGGAATATTATTCAGCTTTAAAAAAAAAAAAGGAAATTCTGGCATGTGCTCCAACATGGATGTTATGAGGACATGATGCTAAGTGAAATAAACCAGTCACAAAAAAGACAAATGCAGCATGATTCTCCTTATATGAGTTGTCCAAAGTAATCCAACTCATAGAAACAGAGAGTAGAATAGTGATTGTCAGAGGCTGGCAGACGGGGAAACAAAGAACTGTTGCTCAGTGGGGTAGAATTTCAGTAATGCATGATGAAGAAGTTCTAGAGATCCATTGTGCAGCAATGTGCATATATTAACAATCCTGTACTGCACACTTAAAAATCATTGAAAGTAAGTTTATATAAACTTATATTGTGGTTTTTTTATGCCACAATTAAAAAAAAACACATTTGGCTGCTATATTTTTATAGATCTCCTAGCTTTTAACGTATAGTTTCTGTTTCTTCTTTGTGCTGTCAGTTTTTCTTACTTGTGGATGTTATAGGTGTATCTAATTTCTAATCCTCTGTCTTAAATAATAAATAGTGTTTGGCGTGAACACCTGAATGTGACCCAATCTCTTTTACAGAAGTGTGGGCTTTGTGTGTAGCTGCTCGCGTCTCAAAGGTCTATTTCCCCTGTATTCATAAATATGCTTTTTAAAAACTGTACATGGTATGTTTTTTTGAAAAAGATTACAAATATATAGGGAAAAAACTGTACAAAAGTGTATACAGTAAAAAGTAACCTTTTTCCCATCTCTATTGTCCACCACCAAGACTTCCTTATCAGAGCCAAACATTGTTTTGCCAATCTCATGTAAGCTTCCAGAGATACATAACTTAAAAAAAACACACACACAAATGGGAGAACACTATAAAACTATTCTGCACTTCACTGTTTTCAGTTAAACAATAGACTTGGTGATGTATTTATTATCTCATATTTGGATTGACCTCATTATTTTTAATGTCACATAATAGATTTAGTAGAGAAACTGAATTAATTAGTTCTCTACCGATGGATATTAAAGTTGTTTTCATATTGTTCTATCACGAACTCTAAGAACGCTATTTAAAAAACCCAAAATCTCATGTATAACCCCAGTGTATATAGCAGGTAATAGAGGCAGTGTGGAAACCTATCATAGATAAAAGGCAGATAAATTAAAACCATTCAAACCTACCATAGGAGCAAAAACCTTCTATATACTAAGATATTTATGTGACACGGGGCACCATTGAATTTGATGCCAAGATCAGCACAGAGGCTAATGGGTGAAACCTGTGACTCCTGTAGCTGACTCAGGAACACAACAGCTATAGTACTGTGTTTGTACATAAATGGCATCTGAAAGTGTGAATTATAAAAATGAAGAGTTAATGTGCAGGTACATGCACAAATTCAAAAAATGCACAAAAACATCAGGGAAATCTTCATTTGTAGGTTTGTGCAGGATAAATTAACATGTTCGAGATCTCTAATGTGTTAAAATTTGGCATTTAGCATTTTTTTTACTATGTATTGATTCTATTGTAATGTAAAAATACTTAAAAGAATGTAACTTTAAACATGAATTCTCATTTCTCACTTCTGAGATTGGCACATATGATAAAAGTTGATAACTCAAGCTTTGGCAAGGATGTGGGAAATCGGCACTGACTTGCATTGTTTTTGAGTACATACTTTTGTAGGAATTTTGGAGAGAAATTTGGCAGTTTTAATAAAAAAATTTAAATATGCATATCCTTTGATCCATCGACCACATGTCTTGGGACTTTCCCCAGATACATATAAAATTATATATGTAAACTGACTTCAATTATAGCACTGTATACACTCACAAAAAATTAGCAACTCTTTAAGTGTCCAAAACTATAGGAATATTCAAAAAAATTACCATATGCATATGCTTAAATTAATATATAGTTGATTAAAAGAATGAATATATCTGTATGTATTGATTAGAAAGATTCCCAAGATTTTTCATTAAGTGAACAGAACAAGGTAGAGAATAGTTGTGTACAAAACCCTCTTTTTTGTGTGTGAGAGATAAAAAAAAAAAAGATACATATCTGTGTGCAATACTCATCTGTCTGAAAAATGTCACAGCAAACTGTTGATAGTATTGCTTCTGGGGGCACCTGGGTGGCTCAGTCAGTTGAGCATCTGACTCTTGAGTTCAGCTCAGGTCGTGATTCCAGAGTCTTGGGATCGAGCCCCCATCGGGCTTGATGCTGAGGGCAGAGTCTGCCTGAGATTCTCTCTCTCTCCCTCTGCTCCTCCCTGGCTTGTGCATGTACATGCGTGTGTGCTCCCCCCCCCCCCCCGCAAAAAAAAAGAGTTTACCTCTGGGAGGTGGGTTGGGTTATCTGAGGTGGAAGGCAGACATACACTTCAAATCTTCAAAATTTTTTTGTACCACTTAACGAATTTTCTTCATAATCACAAATAGATATTTCAAAATGTAAATTAAAATAAGATATTTACAGAAGCACTACATTGTTTTTGTGAACTAAAATTTGGAAAACATTTCTCAAAGCTTTTTCACCCTTAGAACACGGTGGTAAAAAGGCAGTGGGGAAGCGATGGTGCTTTCCGGTTCCTTGCTTTCCAAATCAGAAGGTTTCGAAATAGATGAATTTCACAAGATAAATTTTCAAAGATTTCTTCTGATAAGATATCAAGAAAAATGAAGATAAGAAGAGTTAACTTCAGAAGGGCCTGAGGTGATTGGGAATTAGGTACATCATTAGAGCACTTACCAAAGATTTGGCTTTGGTGGGTGGAGGAGGGAATCTGAAGGAGCTTTGGTGACCTGCTCTCACAGAAGCATGTGGGTCCCCATTTTTGTAGGCAGTAAATTTCTAACATATGGTGTAATACTCTCTCCCAGATTTGTAGCACCAGCATACAAATTGTGTATGTTCTTGCACTTGAGACGGGAGGAAAATCCCTGTTTTAATTATTTATTATTATTTTCTTAGCTTAAAAAGATTATCTTATTTTTGCCCTTTGTGAAAAAGCATGAACAATATAGATAGCTCAGGAAAAATAGACAAGAAGTAAAATTTCCACCGTCCTAAGATAACTAACCTTAATATTCTGGTAGATTTTCCTTCCACGGTTTTTTGTTTGTTCACTCATTTAATTTGAGCTTTTATATGGATGTGATCATACTGTCTATACAATTTTATTTCCTGTTCAGACAGGCCAAGGGAGTGCTTTTCAGGACCCTGCGCTATAATAAAGATGTAAGGGGACCTGGATTATTATTATGATTAAACGGCAACAACTCACCAAAACAGTCATAAAACTCATCAGGAAAATATGGTAGTAGGTCATTGAAAGTAGGTTGGAGAGTCGGACTGACAAGGGGTATGGATATAAAAATTAAATTCAGGGAGCAAAAGGGTTTTTGATTTGCAATATGCGACAACTTTTCAACTTGCAAGAAGAGAGACTGATCATTTGTTTCCTTGTTGCGCGTGTTCTCAGCTATAGCTCTTCCTGATCTGGCAGAGCCACCCAAGGGAAGAAAAGAACATCCGCTAAACCAGCTGTGGTGGAATCAAACCAGACAGGCTTTAACTTCAAGTCACAGAGAACCCAACTAATAGTTGATTAAACAAATAAGGGTTTAATTTTCCCACATGATAAGACTTCTGGAGGCAAGCTGCTACTGGCTTTGATTCCATGAATGGATGATATCAGGGCTGGCACTTGGTGATTCTCCAAGCCTGTACTTTATGCTCACAAGATGGCTGCTGTATTTCTAAACACAATGGCTGCTTCTGAGGTAGACAAATGGGAAAGGTAAGCACCAGCCAAAAGTGTTTCCTTTCACCAGAAAATCAAAGGCTATCTAAGAATTCCCACCTCTGCTTACTTTTCACGGGCCAAAACTGTGTCAAATGGTGACCCCGAGCTGTTGCGGAGGCTGGGGAGAAAAGTATGTAGTTGGTCTCTTGGCTACTTCACTAAATTGGGGTTCTGTTACCATGGAAGAAGCGGGAAATAGGTCTCCCTACATGCAGACAGTTCCCTTTGTCAGCCACGGGGGACAAAGGTAATCTACTTCAAGCTTCTTATTTCCAAGATGTATGCAAAATGAATTTTTCCTTTCCCTGGTGCCCCCAAGGTGCACGCTGTAGAACATTGATGAGAATGGGACTCCAGGCTTGCTAAGAACCACCTCAGCACTGAGCATGGAGATTTGCCAGCAGAGGGATGTGTTTTCTTGCCAGCTGAGACTCACCCAGAAGATGTAATTGAATTTCAAAAGAGGCCATCACCGTCTAGAGGCATGGCCACCTCATGTCCTCCTTGAGCCCATGTGGGACTCCTGTGAAAAAGCCCATTCATAGGCTTGGTCATTCAAGGAGACCACCCCAACGTATCATGTGCAATCATGAGAGGGCAATGAATATTTGCCTCTCCCTCCATTAAAAAAATTTTTTTTTTAAATGTTCATTCATTTTTTGAGAGAGAGAGAGAGAGAGAGAGAGATACACAGAGCATGAACAGGAGAGAGGCAGAGAGAGAGGGAACACAGAATCCAAAGCAGGCTCCAGGCTCTGAACTGTCAGTACAGAGCCTGATGCAGGGCTTGAACTCATGAACCATGAGATCATGACCTGAGCTGAAGTCAGACACTTAACTGACTGAGCCACCCAGGCACCACCATTAAAAAAAAAAAAAAAAAAGTATTTATTTTTGAGAGAGAGTGAGGGTGAGAGGGGGAGGGGCAGAGAGAGAGGGAGACAGAGAATCCCAAGCAGGATCCATGGGGCTCGAACACGTGAACCGTGAGATCATGATCTGAGCTGAAACCAAGAGCTGGATGCCCAACTCACTGAGCCACTCAGGTGCCCCTCCCTCCATAAAAAAAAAAAGTTTATTTATTTGAGAGAGAGAGAGAGTGAGAGAGAGAATGAGGGGGGAAGGGCAGAGAGAGAGAGAGAGAGAGAGAGAGAGAGAGACAGAGGAAGAGAGAGAACCCCAAGCAGGCTCGGCTCTGTCAGCTCAGAGCCTGAGACCGGACTAGAACTCACCAATCATGAGATCGTGACCTGTGCTGAAATCAAGAGTCAGATGCTTAACTGACGGAGCCACCAGGCACTGCACCTCTCCCTCCATTTTAACCGAATACCAGAGGAATAAGTTCTGGGAAAAGGAGAGGGTGTGAGAGAAAGCGGACTGTGCAAGCTGTGGAACAGACTGAGTTGGGGTGGGAGAGTGAGCTTAGATGACATGCAACTACATGAACTGGACTGGACCTTACAAACCTGAATGGAACTGGATTGATGAATGTGAGTGCCTGGTGACAGGGGAATCGAACGTTGCAGGGAGCTGCCATCCAGTAAGAAAGGAGGATTTGATGATTTATGGTAACAGCAGCGGTGTGGGTTGAATTGTGCTCCCCCAAAATATCTGTTGAAATCTTAACCCCCAGTACCTGTGAATGGGGCCCTATTTGGAAACTGGGTCTTTGCAGATGTAATCAAGTTAAAATGAAGTCTTAATAGAATTAAGGTGGACCCTAATCCAATATGACTGGGGTCTTTATAAGAAGAGGAAAAATTGGACACAGAGACACAGGAAGAAAGCGGGTGAAGACAGAGGCACAGATTGGAGAGATTCTGCTGCAAGCAAAGGAAAGCCAAGGACTGACAATGACCATCACAAGCTAGAAGGGACGAGGAAGGTCTCTATCCGGTCTCAGAGGCAGCATAGCCCTGCTAATTTCAGACTTCAAATCAGTTTTGAACCCTGGCTGATTTTGGACCTTGATTTTGGACTTCAAGCCTCCAGAACTAGGAGAGAGCACGTTTCTGTTGTTTCAAGCCACCCATTTTGTGGGATTTTGTGATAGCAGCCCTCAAAAATGAACACAGAGGTCAATAAGAGAAATTTTTTATATGTATACCACTAATAATGTGAGAAGGTTCATGAAACCAGCAAGACACGTTGGCAGAATGACACCTTTGCCACTATAGTATTTTTAAAAACTACTTGATACTGTCTTCCTTACCTGGACTAAATAGAGAACATTCTTCAGTTGCCTTGAAGTTTTTCCTAAAGCAGAAACTAGCTTAGTTTCTTAGTTCTAGCTTAGAGAGTGCATGATGCTTTTGCGATAGGTATTAAGCATTTTTAATTAGGACCACAGAACTTACTAAAGAGAAGGCATTAATTGCTTCCCCCTTTTAATATTATCTGAGGAAGGGTATCTTTAACTGTTTCTACTACATCTTTCTCCCTCTTGCTTGTTTCTCTCTATCCCTTTTTGCAAAAGAACTTTTTATTTTCATGGGCTTGAAACCCTTGTGTCCTTCTGTTCTTGTTGTGGAACTGTACATGAGGCAAAATGAAGAAGCTCCAACCGTTCTGGTTGCCCATGGTGGGCTTATTCCAGAACTCTTGGCTACCGTGGCAACAAGGCTTGGCCTTCAGCTGTTGTCCTTTCCAGCTAACTAGTAAATGTATTTGCATATCTGGATGGGTAGGGAGAGGTAGGTGAGAAGCTAATGTTTACAGAGAATTTAGGGTATTCACAGAGTAGCTGTGCTACATGCTTTATTTTATTTGGAGTTTCTTGGTTAACCTCTTTCAGTATTTTGCAACTTGACTCCCACTTCTTACAGAACTTAAACTTTTTTTCGTAAACATTGAAAATCATAGTTTAACACAATAGAACTTGGCGTTTTTAAGTTTACTATGATTTCCTCACATCTTCTTTTTTTACTTTAGAGAATACTAAATGAAATTTTAGCAAATCGCATTTTGAGCTCCCTGACAAATGCTAGTTTTTTTTAAATGAAAGTGACATGACAAATTCTTATAGAATGACACCCCAAAGTTTTGGCTTAATTTTTTTTTTAATTTGGACATTCGATTTGTTTAAAAGTAGAATACCCATGTAATTATGGCACACTAATTCTATTGGGATATTTCTTCATGTTCTAAAGTCTATGTCATGGAAATATATTTGTCATTTTGAGGATGTTTGAGATACTTGTTACTATAGACACATTTTTAATTGGCCAGTATAAATACTTCTTGTTAAAACCTTTTAATTCTTACAAAATTCAAGTTAATATTTAACACATGAAACAAAGTAAGAAATAAACCCTTAATGCCAAAATCCCACCATTAAGAAGTGCTTTTAAGTTTTCTGAACTTCATTTGAACCTTTATTTTCATTTAGGTGCCATTAAGGACTCTGAAAGGGGACTGACAGAAACATTGTCTGAAATTTGCTTCCAAAATGACTTTAACCTTTGAATGCATATTCCAGAGTAGCATTAGCAAGCAATAAAATGGGGAAAGAATTAGGAGAGAGAATGATTTCTGGAGCTCCTGTTCATGTCTGGTGTTTCTCTTCTGGCTGTATGAGTAATTGAGGTGTACAAAAACCTTGGGGACAGGATGAGTGGTGAGGTCAGTCACCAAGATGAAGAATACAAAGAAGGAAAATGTAAACTTTCTGCCCCACTTGCTTTTCCCTTTTCTCATTTTCCTCTGGGCTATTAATTCTGCCACCCAAGTCATGAACCTGGGAATGGCTTTCGTGATACTTCCTTTTCTCCATCTCTACTCTTAGCAGTATCCGACTCTGATGTTTCCTCCCTTGTCCTTTCTCCTCTATGCCTTGGAATCCTTCACAAGGATAATTACAACAGGTTCCTCGCTGACGTTCCCCCCCAGCCCCTGCCAGACTTCTCTCCAATCCAAATTTCATGCGGATATTAGAGATATCTCTCAAAACCACAAATATGACCATGTTACTTACATGCTTAAAAAACTTTAAAGGCTTTTCGATGCCTTTAGGATAAATCTTAATTCCTAGAGCTGGTCCTTATCTTCTGACCAAGCCTTATCTTTCACTGTGGGCCCCTTAAACTTTTACTCCTATCCAGGGTCACTGCATCTGGAGTGGTCGCTGGTATAACTTTAAGGGGGGTGCTGTTCACAGGGAGTCTGTGTTACTGACATTCCCTCTGCCTGAAGCGTCATTCTCTGCCTTGTCCTTCTTTTAAGATACATTTTTCCTGGATTTCTCTAAGTATTTCCCTTCCCTGAGAACAGAGCCCTTCTTCCTCTTTGGCCTCCCTCTACCCTGTATGTATTTCATATTTCTTTCACATTCCCTATAACTCTTCAATATTAAGTGTCCATATCTTCTTTTTTTTTTTTTTTTAATTTTTTTAACGTTTTTTTATTCTTATTTTTGAGACAGAGAGAGACAGAGCATGAATGGGGGAGGGTCAGAGAGAGAGGGAGACACAGAATCTGAAACAGGCTCCAGGCTCTGAGCTGTCAGCACAGAGCCCGACGCGGGGCTCGAACTCACAGACCGTGAGAACATGACCTGAGCCGAAGTCACCGGCTTAACCGACTGAGCCACCCAGGCGCCCCAAGTGTCCATATCTTCTACCTCCTTCTCGTCTACACCCCTGAGTAAGGAGTAAGCCTTTTGAAGACAGAATTTCTTTTATTTGTTTTTATATCCTTGGCACTGAGCACTTTGCCTAGCATATGGAGGTGCTTTATATCTGGAATAAGGGTATGAGTGAATGAACAAGTGAATAAATGCAACGCAATTAACTTTGGGTTGTTACGGGCAACACTGGGTTATCTCTTTACATTCTTTCTATGTGCATTTGGCGTGTGTTTCTTTATTTGCTTTGGTCCCATCCTAACAGTACCTGTCCCTCCTGATCGTTTTCTAGTTGCTTCCCTAAAGCTTCTGTCTCTCACAGGATTTGGCTTTCTCCTGGAGCAAGTATTATCTGCCGCCACACGCTATCTGCTCCTTTGGATCATATTTTCCTTCCTTTGTGGGGACGACCGAAGGTTTACCGTGGCTGCGCTGCAATTGGCAGCTGTCAGAATCAAAACTCATTAATAAAAAAAAGGATAATGCTTCAAAGTACATTACATTACTCCTTCAAAGTCCTTTGTGAACATTATCTTATTAATCATCACAATAGCTCAGGGGAAGATAAACATTGTTGGTTATCTTACCTAGATCATATTTTGAAGGAACTTTTTTTTCTTGTTATTGTTTGATTATGCTATGAAATGTGGATGGTAATTTTCATATTGGCTATTTGGATATAATTTGATATGCTGATGTAAAAATTTCCCTGGATCGGTAACGTGGTTTTTATTTTTATTTTAGCTGTCTCACCCAGACTCTTGTCAAATTCTTTCCAGGGAGCTGAGCAAAGAATAACAAGCGAAAGCCTCAGATATTTCTGCTCAAGGACTGGGATTTTCGGGATAGTGTGAGACTCATTAAACCATCCTTGGTTCATGCTCTAGAAATTGAAAGCTGAATTATCTGTGCGCATAGTAGGTGCTCAAGTGATGGTCGAATGACTGAATGATGCACTCATTTATAATCTGGATGTTTAGATGAAAGGTTTATGTAGGAAATTAGTATGCCCGTCAGGAACTCCACTAGTAACTGGTATCGAATAGCTAAAAGAGTATTCTTTTAGGAAAGGAATTTTATTTAGAAAACTGGTTTAAAAAAATTCACTCAATAGTTCTGTCCCCGTCTCACCTCTAGTTTCCTGTATTTCCTTTTCTCATAACACTTTTCACACATTTGATAATATATTTGTTTACAACTTTCATTTCCCTTCTATGGCAGGGATCATATCTCCCTGTGTACCTGATTTATATGGCCAGTTGAGTTGACCGTTAAATTGAAACAAGTTAACTAGAGAAATCCTCTCTGTAAAACGATTGAAAGGAGGAAAGGTTGAATTTCAAACTTCTAGGAAGGGATTGCCTAATAGTTGGGCACTGTATTCAAATTGGGCATCAGTTACGCTCAGTGCTCTTTGGTGACGAGTTCGAAATCTTTGAATAATTTGACAAATTGCACAGTCACTGGAAGATTTTTTTCCTTTAAGAAATGAGCAATGTCACAGATGATTTCGGCACTTTCTGCTTTCTAAGATGGAGTCTTATTTTGTACGAGTGTCCCGGGGGGGAATCGCCATCGGTGCAACCATACCCCTGTTATCTTTGGTGCTGCGAAAGTGTGTTGGGGTGAGACTTCATGAAATTTACCTCAAATTTCTTTCTAGTTCAGGAAAACATTTCTGACTTCATAGATTCTGTCAGCTGTGCCCACCCCATCAATATAGACTTAAAACACCAGGCTAACATCAGGCTACCGTGCTAATCTGCCTTTTCTCCACACAACAGTTTTGTGGCAATGGGTGTGGAGATGAGTGCAAGGGTGGAACATTTCTCTTGTCTTGTAGTTCTGTAGTTTTATTTATTTATTTGTTAGTAATGTCTACACCCAACATGGGGCTTGAACTCATGATATCAAGAGTCACAACCTCCTCTGAGCCAGTCAGCTGCCCCCTTCTTAATGGTACTACAGGTAGTGCTGGCCTCCAGGACAAAGAAGGGTGCTTTCTGAAAACCCCCTCAGTGTGAATATGCTCTGGAAAACTTTCTCCAACCCCCAGGGCATTGTGACCCATTTTTGAGAAATGCCTGAATAGAACATGCAGGCTTCTATATATACCACTTTTTAAGATTGGGAGTTAAAACATCTTTATATCTTTCTAAAATCTTGTTCATTCTTGCCTTTTTGTCTTTCAGTAAGAAAGTTGGTACTGACATCCCATTGAGGAAGCATAGCAAAGAAGATTAAAAGTGATTTTAGACTCCAGTTAATAATGTGTACCCTCCAAAGCTCTGTGCTGTAGAGGAAAGAATCTTAGTCAAGCCTCCCAGAAAAATAATACTTTAAAAGCAAAATTCAAATTATTAAAAAAAAATTCTTGGTGCACCTAAGTGGCTCAGTTGGATGAGCATCTGGCTCTTGATTTCGGCTCAGGTCGTGATCCCAGGGCTATGGGATGAGTCCATGCTGAGAGCATGGAGCCTGCTTTAAGATTCTCTCTCTCCCTCTTCCTCTGCCCTTCCCCCACTCATGCTCTCTTTCTCCCTAAAATTAAAAAAAAAAATTCTTCATAAATCCAGATTCCTCAGTTTCAGCTCTTAAGCTTTGCACTTAGTAGAACTCATACTAGAATCGATTTCCTTGTTTTAACAAAGTACTATTGTTTTGATGAAGTGCCAGTGCCTCAATTGTCCATGTTTTGCACAGCAATTTTTTTTTTTTTTTTTTTTTTAGTGTTTATTTGTTTTTGAGAGAGAGACAGACAGAGTGCGAGCCGGGGAGGGGCAGAGAGAGAGGGAGACACAGAATCCGAAGCAGGCTCCGGGCTCTGAGTCATCAGCACAGAGCCCAACAAGGGGCTCGAACTCACGAATCGTGAGATCATGACCTGAGCTGAAGTCGGACGCTTAACTGACTGAGCCACCCAGGCGCCCCTGCACAGCAATTTTAAAGTGGGTATTCAAAGCAAGTGTGACCATGATTGGTATCTTGAGCAGTCTGCTAAATCCTCAATGCTGAAACTTCTCTCAGGAAGCTTATTGCAGCTTTTGGGAGCTACAGGATTCTTCATGTAACTTGATATTCCACAGACTTTTTTTCTAAAAGAGTGGAACCTATTCTGAAGGTAAACCTTATAGCTAGGTCATGGTTTGGGTGGAGGAGCCCAAGAAGTTGACAATAAGCAAGTGGGCCAACCAGCCCCCAACTTCTTTTCAAGCATGTTGACTCCCCTGGTGATTTAGCTTTTCTTGGTCCTGAGCTCTGTCATCTGGTGATCAGGAAATCAAATGTTTTCTAGAATTCTTGAATCTCTTCCTTGCAAACCAAGCAGTCACAGTTCGAAAGCTACTACAGCAAAGTTCTAGCTAGAACTTTGCAGTTGGAAGACTGAGAAGAATTTCCAAACTGTTTACCTTTCTGTTCCTTCTAAAAGTTACAAATACCCTCTAAACTAGAGGAATAATTGGACGGCGAAGCTTGGAAGATTGATATTAGAGTTGGCAAGTTTGAAGTTGTAATATCCATGACTTATTTTGGAGAAGGAAAGCTTATAACTGGATGGCCATTCTGTTCCAGTCTTCAAGATAAATTTAATTTGATCTATAGGAGTCAATCCCTAACCTTTTGAGTTGCCAAGTGGAGGCAGGAGAAATTGATGGGGTTCATTTTTTTCAAGCATCAACTATAAGACCCAATTGAAAGACTAACAGACATCTCTTTCATGTCTTGGTTTCCTCCTCCCTGGCCCTACCACCATTTTCCTCTCCCACACCGATAGTTCCAGCTCTGATATAGATAGAGCAGTTACTTACCTTCTTAGAGTTCAGTTTTCTATTCTGTAACATAAGCAGACATTGCCTAAAATGATCAATATGGCCTCTTTAGTTGCTAACAATTGATAATTACGTGGGGTCTGGTCCCCCATGACCACACAGCCATGTCAGCAGTGCCCTACACAAGTCCACAGGCCTCCATTCTCTTGGATTCCAGGTACCTGACCCTGGAGTTGTGCAACACAGTGGTCCCATGTGGGGTGGTTTGAAAGGTGTGACCAAATTTCACCTCAGCCTTAAAAAATCCTTTCTTTCCAGATGCTTTGAAATGTTGCCACTGGAGACCCAAGTTTAAATATTATTCTCTCCAGTATGATTCTTGGACAGATAGCACATTAAATCATTAGCAAGTTATGTGAATTGTTTTTATTTCCTCCATCACAGGAAGACCCTAGAGAAGTTTGAGAACTCTGGGTAGATGGGATGGGGGTTGGGGGGAAAACTTCCTTTTACCTCTTATGTTCCATGGCCAGGTCTAAGCATTGGGCCGACATAAAACAGATTAACAGGGGGAAAATATACACATTTTATTTAATATTTTTGTGTACACATAAGAGTCTCCGAAGGAAAATGAAGACCCAAAGAAGCCATCAGGCCCTGAAGCTTATATACCTTTTTGAGCAAAGAACGATAAACCGTGGGGATGTGACAAGACAAAGGGGTTTGGGCTCAGGTCAGTAGATTGTGGGACAGAGACTAGGAAACATACGGGGGAAACTAATGGATGATGGGGGTTATTTTAGTAGGTCTGTTTGTACGAGGCCTCGTTGGCATGGACTCCTTGCCTTCAGTGATAAGAACGTTCTTCTTTTCCTGGCTCAGGAAGGGAACCTTTCCCATGGGAAATCTGCTTACCTGCTCTTAAGTAGAAAGGGAAAGTTCAGAAAGCCCTTCCCTCATTTGCTGTTTCTCAAGTACCTTCAGCTCAAAAGACTTAGTATGTCAAAGTGGCATTTTGCAGAGGCGTGCTCTGAAGCCCTTCACGGGAGACATGGTAATGGTGAGGAAGGGGGGAGGTAAATGAAGGTTTTTGAGCCAGAAGTAACTAAATTCAAATCTCGGATCCGTTGATAAGTTGTGTGACCATGGGTCATTAATTAATTAATTAGGGCATTGTAAGCCTCAGTTTCCAAATCTGTAAGACTGTGCTATATTCCCTTGGAGAATTCTTGTGTAGACTCACCTGTATACTGCATGAAGCACCTTATGTAGTTGGCGCTCACTACACAGGGCGATTACTTATTACCTCACAGTTTCCCCTGAAGCGAGATCTGCTTTTCGACATTTCCATCATCCAGTGGAAAAAAAAACTCAAACAGAAGTCTTGATTTTCAAGGGAAAAACAGGCACACCTTCCCACTTGTGGAACAACTTTTTTATTTCATAATCCTCTGTGCCTGTGGCACAGTCGGACCGGGATGCCAAGAAGTACTTGTTCTCTGATTTTCCTCACGCATCCTCTGGTACCTCTGAGTTGTTTGGCACGTGTTTTGAAATGTGAAAATGGGATGGTGCTCTCTAAACGGTAAAATCATTATGTTAAAAGCTCATTTTATTTTCTTCCATTTGAATATCAACTATAATGCTGGAGATATTGTGTTTTTTTTTTTTTTTTTTAGACTGGGTTTTTTCTCTCTCTTTTTTATCTGTCTTCCATTAGAGAAGTAGTTTTTGATTGCTTACACCATTTGTTTTGTGGAAATAAGAGTCTATTGTTCTATCAGAAAAAAAAACATACTGTAATAATCATTTAGAATGAGAAGGAAGGGAAGTATTTTGGAAAAAAATAATTCCTTTCCCATATTTCTCTTAAGTTGTATATCTTGGAACTAGTTTTCCGTTGTAAGGACGTTCTCTCTTGTTTACGGAAAAAAAAAAATCTCTAAGAAGACAAAACCCATAGGATTTGTCCATTTTCCTAACTAATTTTCAGGCACAATGCAAAGCTGCCATTAAGAATCTCTGTTCTTTGTCCAGTCCAATTTAAAAATATTTCTTTAGAGATTACAAAAGATTTCAAAAACATGTTAAAGGACTCTTCTTAAAAAGTTGACTCCCCTTGGGAACTTGGAAATCAGAATTTTAAACTGTTCTTCCTAGCCGCCTCTGAAATTTAATCTTGAATAGCATTATATTACCTTCCTCACAGTGGTTGCCCTGATCTCGCTTTCAGACAGCGCGAGCACAGAGATGGGAGGCGGCCAAGCGGTGTACCCCACTTGGAGGTTTTATTCCCATTTTCTTCTTTAAATCTCAGTTCACCCTGTAGATTGTACAAGTAGAGTCTTTTTATGGACATTAGTTCCTTTTCTCTATCTAGAAATATTTGCACCGAGGCATGTTTGTTAACAATTTTTCTTTGCCTATCTTAGGTGTGTTAGTGTTTTCCCTTAGCAAACAGATCGTAAATTCCGTGAAGCTAGGGGACCCTGTATAATTCTGGAATTCCCTATGGTGCTTAGTTCAGTTCCGTGTAGCTGGCCCATAAATACTGTACTTATCCATTTATTGGTTGATTATCCGTTGGTCAATCTGTAATCCAGTAGAAAATTAGAAAGGCTTGGGGCTCTCTCTTTACGTTCAATTCGGCTAACGGGAAAGAATTTCGAGAGCAAAACACCCACTTATTTCTCTGGCCTCATGACGCACCCCTTCCCTCCTGATTCGGTTTGAGCTGTAAAAGACAAACCAAGACAGCAGCGCTCAGTTCAGCCTTATGCTTTGAAAGATGGAGAGATGGGGCAGGTTCTCAGAACGTTTTGTGTTAGATCTGCCAGGTGTAGTTTCGTTACACCCTCAGAGGGTAAGGCAGACAAACACAGCTTTTGGATGATTTACAGAGACACTTCCTCTGCTCAGGAGAGATAATGAAGAATTGGCTGCACTTCTATTTCACAGTGTTTTGTGGGGCTCTTCTTGAAGGAGCGATGTGATCACACAGACTTATCAACGTTAGTTTGTGGGAGAGCGTTAGCCTTCGTCTCCTCCAGCTCTGCCATCGTATTCCAGAGAGGCTCAGAGAGGCTCTCTGAGTGGCCAGAGGCATCACCAGGATGAGATTCTTTATCTAGTTCCCCTTCTACCTTGCTTCACCACTTCTCTTTGATAAAGGGATTATCCCAGGTTCAGAGACAAGCTTCATCTTTTTCTTTTCTGATCTACCTTGCTTACTAATAAAATGGAGATACCACAGTAATGAAAATGTTTGCAATTTCCACCTGTAACTCATGGAAGTTAATGTTGAGAGTTAGATCAAAATGTGAGGCACTGGGGGCGCCTGGGCAGCTCAGTTGGTTAAAGGGTCCAACTTTGGCTCAGGTCATGATCTCACAGTTCATGGGTTCGAGCCCTGCTTCTGTCTCTGTGCTGACAGCTCAGAGCCTGGAACCTGCTTCGGATTCTGTGTCTGCCTCTCTCTCTCTGTCCCTCCCCCGCTTGCACTCTGTCTCTTTCTCAAAAATAAATAAGCATTAAAAAAACAATTTAAAAAACGTGAGGCACTGTAAGCTACTTAGAAATTTACCATATAAGGTGTAGTTTTGAAGTTAAATTAAAAAAAAAAAAAGGACAATCGTGGAGCAAGGCCAAAGACTAAATATCTACCATTGTTTTCCCAGTCACTTCATGCTAATACATTTAAGTTTGTATAACAATGAATACAGGATTTTTAGAAGATGTATAAAAAGTAGCTCTTAGGCATCTTGGTGGCTCAGTCCGTTGAGCGTCTGACTCTTGATTAGGCTCAGGTTGTGATCTCACAGTGTGTGAGTTTGAGCCCCAAGTCGAGCTCTATGCTGACAGCGCAGAGCCTACTTCCATTTGTCTCTTTCTCTCTCTCTCTCTGCCTCTCCTGCATGTGCTCGCTCTCTCTCTCTATCTCAAAATAAATGGATAAACTTCCAAAAAAAAAAAAAAAAGTAGTTCTGCTGGAACCAAATAGCACAGGCTTGTTATTGTTCCCATCACCACAGTTTAAAAGGTGTGGCAGGAGAAAGCTAACAGAGAATCTCAGATAAAACACAATATTGATATTTGGCATGCTCAGATGAATTTCCACCCAAAGATACCAACCCCCTTTACCCACACTAATTATGCCTCCTCACTAGGCCAGCCCATGGCACAGTCGGGAAGTTGGCAGAGGTTGACTTTGGCTCGTTCTCCTGCCGTATGTACCCCCTTTCTTTTTTTTTTTTTTTTTTTTTTGTGCTGCTCTCCCTGTCCCTTAAAGGTGGTTCCTCAAAAGGCTTAACAACCACCTGCAATAGTGCACTTGCCATCAATCGTTAAGAAAATAGATTTCATAGGGGCGCTTGGGTGGCTTCAGTCGGTTGGGCATTCGACCTCAGCTCAGGTCACGATCTTGCGGTCTGTGAGTTCGATCCTCGCGTAGGGCTCTGGGCTGATGGCTCAGAGCCTGGAGCCTGCTTCCGATTCTGTGTCTCCCTCTCTCTCTGCCCCTCCCCCCTTCATGCTCTGTCTCCCTCTGTCTCAAAAATAAATAAATGTTAAAAAAAAATGAAAAAAAAAAAGAAAATAGATTTCATAGGCTTTGGCTGATCTACTGAGTCAGAGTATCTGTGAGTGGAGTCCAGGAATCTGCATTTTTGACCACACCCCCCAACACCACCCCCAGGATCTTCTGCACACTGAACTCTGACAACTACTGAGCTAATAACCTCTCCAGACTCCCAGAGGTTTATGTTGCTCTGCTGACAAACCTGCTCTTCTGAACTGTAGGTCACAGGTGTGATTTAATGGGAGTGCTCACCAATGATGCTGCAAATGCTTTTCTTTGTTTTAGGACAGAGGGAAACCGATCTCCTTGTGGAATACTGGGCATTTGGAGTTGAGTGAGGGAAGCGATTTTTAAAATCTTTAAATCTTTAAAATTTTAATTTATTTTTAATATTTCGTCCTTTATTTTTATCTTGCACAGAGATGTTTATTGCTAAGGACGCTAGGTCAGTAGAATAGGCTTGGTGTTAGAAATCAGAGAGTCTTGGGTTTAAATCTTGACTCCATCACTTATTAACTGGGTGATCTTACCAATTTACCTAACTGTTCTTAGCTTCACTTTCCTCATTTGTAGATTGGAGATAATAATTATACACACACACACACACACACACACACACATATATATGTATCTATATATGTATCTATCTATCTATATATATCTCGTGTATATATATAGATAGATAGATACTATTCTAGGAAGTAAGTGAGAGGGGCATCTGGGGTGGCTCAGTCAGTTGAGCATCTGACTTTGGCTCAGGTCATGATCTCATGCTTCATGAGTTTGAGCCCTGCATCGGGCTCTCTGCTGTCAGCATGGAGTCCACTTCGGATCCTCTGTCCCCCTCTCTCTGCCCCTCCCCCCCTCAAAAATAAATAAACACTAAAAAAAAAAAAGAAGAAGAAGTAAATGAAATGGCTGTGTTTAGAGGCTTGCCTAGGATACACTTGATGCCCCAAACATATTCTATGCCTTATACTAATTGGTTGTGGGGAGGTAAAGTGGTAATAAAGACATAATTTCCTTCTACCAAAGAGCGTAAGTGAAATCAAGGAGAAAGATCCGTAAATTGTTTCTATAGGATGTAAGTGTTAAAGCAACATTCATTCATTTGACAAGTATTAAGTGTTTACTACATGTATTTACAGGTATCTTCCAAGTTAGGCATAGACAGTGTAGTTAGGCATAAATACGACAAAGAAGCTTCCTCATGGAGCCTATGTGAGGGGTGGAGGACAGAATATAAACTAGCGCACAAATAATTAAATGGATGACTTCAAATATTGAGAAGTGCTATGAGAGGAGAAAAGCAGGGTAACGTTAGAAAGGTATATTGGTTTTGTAGCGTCGCTGTAACAAATTATCACAAACTGGGAGGCTTAAAAACAGCACAAATTTATTCTCTCACAGTTTTAGGGGCCAGAAATCGAAAATCAAGGTTTCCGGGAGGTTCTGAGGGACATTTTGATTCATGCTTTTCTTCTAGCTTCTGCTAGTTGCTGGCAATCCTTGGCATTCTTTGGCTTATAGGAGCATAACTACCTTTTCTGCCCCCATTTTCCCATTGCCTTTTTCTCTCTGCGTCTGTGTGTCTTCTCTTCTTATCAGTACACCTGCCATTGGATTTAGGGACCCCTCTAAATCTAAGATGATCTTATCTCAGGATCCTTAACTTAATTACATTTGCAGACACTTTTTTTTTTTCCAAAATAAGGTCAACTTCACAGACTTGGACATAATTTGGGGGGTACAATGATTCACTCCACTGCAAGAGGGGGTGTGGCTGGATAAGAGATGGGTGGGCTACCTTAGGTAGGATGGTTGGAGAAAGCCTTTCTGAGGAGGAGATACTGAGCTGAGCCTTGGATCATGGGAAGGAATCAGCCATTCAAAGAGTTCCAGTAAGAGGGAATAACATGTGTGAAGGTCCTGTGGTAGAAATGAATGTGGCAGGCTCAAGGAAAGAAAGGAAGGCCAGTGTGGATGGAGCAATCAGAGTGAAGGGGAGACAGGTAAAGATATGGGATGAGGTAAGAGAGGTAAGAGAGGGGCAGATCAGACAGGGTCTTATAGTCAATAATTCTGTGCTTGGTTTTATTGTTGCACTAGAAAGGCAAAGGAGAAGCTTTATTGGAGAGATACAGTAGGTGGACATGCAATTCAGGTGCTCAGGGGAGAAGTCCAGACCAGATACATGCTTGCTAGTCATCCAAATATAGACGGTATTTTATGCAATGGCACAGGATGTGGTCACTTAAGGAAAGAATGGCAAAAAAGAGGGACAGAGTTTTGGGTCACTTTAATATTTACAGTGCAGGAAGAGGATTGAGCAAAAGAGAGTAGGAAGGAGTGGGCTGTGGATGAGAGGTAAAAAAGAATTCTCTGGTGGTGAGGAGGCCAACAGAAGACAAGTTTTGAGAGAGAAACTGGTCAACTGTGTTGAATAGTGGAGAGAGGTGAGTAAAGTGATGATACAACACCAACCTAGCAGAATGCCCATCAGTGATGTCTTGCAAACAGTGGCTTTAGTGGAGTGATGGAGTTGAAAGTTCAACTGATGTGTGTGAAAAGTGGGACATGGGGAAATGGAGACAGTAAGTTTAAGGTAGAATCTTTTAAGATTTTTTTTTAAGAATAGGAATATTTGGGGGCACCTGAGTGGCTCTGTGGGTGAAGCATCTGACTTCGACTCAGGTATGATCTCGTGGTCTGTGAGTTCAAGCCCTGCATCCGGCTCTGTGCTGACAGCTGGAGCCTGGAGCCCGCTTCGGATCCTGTGTCTCCCCCTCTCTCTGCCCCTCCCCTGCTCACCCTCTGTCTCTCTCTGTCTCTCAATAATAAATAAACGTTAAAAAAAAATAAAGAATAGGAAGATTTGACAGATTCCCTTTTTTAAAAAAGTTTTTATTTATTTATTTTGAGAGAGAGAGAGAGAGAGAGAGAGAGAGCGAGCATGTGCACAAGTGTGTGAGTGGGAGAGGGGCAGAGAGAAAGGGAGAGAATCCCAGGCAGGCTTCACACTTCGCGTCACACCAAGCCCTGACGCAGGACTCAAACTCAGGAACCTGAGCTGAAATCAAGAGTCAGACACTGAACTGACTGAACCACCCAGGTGCCCCTTAAGATTTTTGTTACGGAAAGTCAACGTGTAATTTGCCATCCTAACCTGGACAGTTTTGAGACTGAAGTGCAGTGGGGGGAGGGGGGTATGAATAAATCAAATTACGTAATGAAAAACAATCAGATTGTCAAAGCGTAATTTATATAAGGTATAATTTATCCTTTCAGGCACACAGTTTGATGAATGAAATTACATGACTTTTGAAATAATTACTTGGTAGCAAATTGGCTTTAGCAAACCTGGTGGATTTGTAAAAGTTTCTTTCAAGAACCATTAAAAAAATTCTCTCTAAAAATAAATATGTGTAACAAAAAATTTTATCCTCAGTATATTGATTTTCTGAACAATAAAAACAACATAAGCAAGATAATTATTCTTGGCATATGTTCACAAAATTGGAAGGAGTCCTTTACTGTATTTCTCTCCATTATTTTTCTAAAGAATGTGCTTTTTCCAATGTATTCTTACTATCTGGAGTTTTTTCATAAAACTGCCTGCAATCTTTTTCAGTGTTGAATTTTATGATTTAAAATTTGAAATTGTGACACTTTATTTATTCTTCTTTCTAAAACAGAATATTTAAAATGAAGACTATTCTCTCTCTTCTAACACTGGGATATCTGGTAAGCTTAGAGCAGATCCTGTTAATTGAGGACATCCTCACTTCTCATTTGTTCTTTTTGAGAAGGGAGAGTAGACTGCTTAAATATTTGAGCTTATTTTTTTTACACTTATTGTCTTTTTTCCTCCACTCAAATTATCTTTCTTCTCTACTATTTTTGTAAGACAAAGCCCTCTCATACACTCATCTTCATTTATGCTTATTTTGATTATTATACAGATGTTGATGCCATAAAATTATAGTCTCTCTCAATTTCTTTTTACTTCTGTATAAAACATGATTTTTTTTCAATAACAAAAAAGAGCTCTATCAAAATATTCTCCCCACAAGTGAAGAAATTCTAAAACACAATTGCAGATTCATGCAATCAAATCTTGGATGAAGAGTGAGCTCTTATCACTGAATATATTCAGTTCCTGTTTGCTCTTGTAAGGGTCAGTTTCAGTGCCTTCATATCTGTAAGCTTTGGTTCCAATCGCTGCAATTTGTGAAAGCTCAAAATTTGAAGGTTATTTTTAATGCCCCATGTATTGACTGCTTTGATCAAAGACTTCTAGCTGATGCTAAACAAAATACAACCCAAATTCTGAAGACTTGTTTACAGAAAGCACATTATCATTGCAGGACACTTTGGTTGATTTACAAAGTAGAATTTCAAAAAGACACGCTTGGGGCACCTGGGTGGCTCAGTCTTTTAAGCATGCAACTCTTGATTTTGGCTCAGATCATAATCTCATGGTTCATGGGATTGAGCCCTGCATCGGGCTCTGGGCTGACTGCATGGAACCTGCTTGGGATTCTCTCTCCCTCTCTCTCTGCCCCTTCCTCACTCATGCTCTCTGTACCTCTCTTGAAATGAACATTAAAAAAAAGAGACACTTATGAACTCCAATTGTTGTCAGGCATTAAAGTGAAGAAGAATTTACTGCTCTGCTGAAATAATTTGTATATTCAATATTTAGTAGTTAGTTCAGTTACTTTGTGTAAATATAAAAATAATATTTCTATTATGATCAGCAGATGACCACAGGCTTTTGCATGCACTTTTGAAGGATGGGAGCACCAGAATCAATTCCTAGAACATATCTGCTCCAAAGTTATCCAAATTAATTATCCCCATCTGCTGCTGTCTGAGCATCTTTGTTTTACCAACCCACGTTGCCCCTGAAGCAAGGTGGTAGTTACATTGTATCACAAAAGGGTCAGGGCAAAGGGGATGATTTACCAGGCTGTCTTTGCGATTTAACCAAGTGTTAAAGTGAAATTGTCGGCTGTGCCTGTGGTTCACATACTATAGCTGCAACCGAGGCAGATATTTAAAGTACGAAGCGAGGGCTCTCTCACACTCCTTCCAACGTATTTTGAAGCAACTATTAGTAATATTGCCTCATTTTAAAAAACGAAAAAGTTTGGAACAAATGGTAAACCGGACAGTATACCAGGACAGCAGGTGTAAAATAGATGTGTTCTGGGGAAACTGGTACAAATGGTCACCTTATTTATGATACAGAACAGAGAAATGAGGCTATAGTTGGAGGGAGATACGAGGTCAAAAGAGTGTGTTTGTTGCTTGTTTTTAAGACGGAAGAGACAAAGAAATGCCCTCAGTGTTACAGCGTTTGGGGTAAAGGCTCATGATGCAGACTAGAACCATCAAAAAGAACTTTTCTTTTTGGTTAAGAGACCATCCTTGGAGTAGTTTTGACTAGAATAATATCAAGGAAGGGTTGGGGATGGGTCATCACAATGGAGGGACCTGCATAGTAAAGACAGGTTAAATGAAGCAAAACCCAAAAATAGAAGCAAATTTCTTAGGAGAATATATTTATATAGGAGCAGAGAAATGGATCAAGGGAAGAATCCTAAAAATAGGTGAAAAAAGAGTCAGTTAGACAGAGGTCAGAAGAGCACAAAGTCATGAAAGCCAAAAGAGGAATTTTGAGTGTGAAGGAATGACCCGCAGAATCAAGTGCAACAGAAGCCCCAGAATGTTAGAGGTGATCATTGAGAGGTCACCTGGCAACTTCCAGGGCAGTGTGGTGGGGGTGAGAGCAGCAGTGATGGAGGTCACTGTGAGGCTGGCTGGCTGCACCCTTACCTACAGTGAGCAGAACACTATCTAAAAGTACAAAAGTGCAGGCTTCAAGCTTTCCATCAGAATGGGCATGTGATTCCCTGGATGGTGCCATTGGTCCGCATTTATGTTGAGGGAAGGGATGAAATAGAATTGGACAGGTTTGAGAAAAAGGAGATGAGATGTCAATAGAGGATACCCCCAGGGAACCCCATCTGGATTTTGTCAACCAGAAAGGATGACAAGGGCAGATGAGGAGGGGCTCTTTTTGGACTTGATGAACAAATTACATTCTGCAGTGATAAGTTTATTTAATTGTTTACTTACCTATTGTCCCTGTCACCAATTAGAGAAAAAAAAGTTCATGAGGACAGGTACTATTTCTTTCTTTTTTTCTTTTCTTTTTAAAAATTTTATTTGAGAGAGAGAGAGAGAGAGCGCTTGAGGCGAGTAGAAGGGCAGAGGGAGAAAGAGAGAAAATCCATGCTGGGAGTGGAGCCTGATGCAGGGCTCGATCCCATGACCCTGGGATCATGACTTGAATAATCAAGAGTAAATGCTCAACCAACTGAGCCACCCAGGAGCCCCAGGACAGGTACTGTTTCTGTTTTACTTCATCCTGTATACCTGGTGCCTGGCACACATGTTAAATGCTCAATCTTTGCTAGTGAATCTAAGGACTAGAAAGGTCTGTCATTTTCTGAGGCTGCAGGAGACTTCCAAATATTGGATTAGGCATTCCAACAAGACTTGTAATGAATATAAACGGTCAATCACACTGTCATTTTAAGTTATCATTTTTATTTAAGAGTAGGAGCACAGACTGTAATTCAACCTTGGGAGGCTAAAATGGAGCCCCCCAAAATATAGATACATTATTTCGCCTAATATTTTCAAGAAGTGTGTGCTAAAACAGTTGTTGGACCGTGTTTTCACTGATGAGAAAATCAACAGCTTGCCTGTGACAATCACACAGCTGGTTTGTAGTAGTGATCTGGTCTGAACCCAGCTTGGTCGGCTTCCAAAGTCCATGTTTATGTTCTTACATAGGTGCCCTGTGGATTCATGGTTTTCAATTATGTCTGGACATTCTGATGTTTCTTCCTCTCTTTTTTTAATTTCAAAAAGTATTTTTTATTTATTTTTAGAGAGAAAGAGAGAGCGTGTGAGCAGGAGCTGGGG
This sequence comes from Felis catus, assembly GCF_018350175.1. Lineage (NCBI taxonomy): Eukaryota > Metazoa > Chordata > Mammalia > Carnivora > Felidae > Felis > Felis catus. The sequence goes on from NC_058368.1 coordinate 47,954,531, forward strand.
AGGGGCAGAGAAAGAGGGAGAGAGAGAATCCCAAGCAGCAGGCTCTGCACTGTCAGTGTGGAGCCCAATGTAGGCTTGAACCCACGAACCGTGAGACTATGACCTGGTCTGAAATCAAGAGTCGGCCGCTTAACCGACTGAGCCATGCTGGCGCCCCTGATGTTTCTTTCAATTGTCACTTTGACGTGCTTTTTGGGTGACTGACATTGGCCGCAATGTCCAGTAGAATGTGAACTCCAAGAGGGTAGGCAGTTACTTTTTATTCCCTGCCATGTTTTGCTCCCTGCAATGTTTTCCTAGCACCTGGGTCATGGTATGTGCTTAGCAACTATTTGTCGAATTGATGGAGGAATGAAAAAATACTTCCAGGAGTGCTTTTTTTCTGGTAGGTCTTTGAGGTCTGTGAACATCCACGCTTCTCGGCGGGGCGGGGAGAGTACCAGTTTCAGCTCTTGCCGCCAACTGAATAAATGATGGATATCAGGGGAGGTGGAAGAGAACGATTTGGGGAGAGGGCCTGAGGAAGCCAAGTACATGGATGGGGATGATTTGGCGGAGTTTACCTGCTCTGCAGTTTGGCCGAGGCTTGACGAAGACGCCTGTCTGTGGTTTGTCGATCACCCTGCCACTGAGCTTGAAGCTAAGGGTGTTTGCAAATGGTTGGCTGGTCCTGATCTCTTATTCAACGTATGAGAACAGAAATCTTTCCCTAAAGTTACCTAACTGGCTTCGAGTGGTGAGGATTATGAACAAAACAGTATTTCAAGTGATGGCGATAAGTATGTGGAAACCTACTATGTATTTAGATCAGCACAAGACAATTTAATATTTACAATGATTCTTTTATTCATTCAATAAATATGTATTTGACACCTCCTCTGGGCCAAACATTAACAAACATTGTGTTACTGTATATAGCTTATAGAGAATGCTAGAGCCACTGCTGACTTTCAAACATACTAACGAGGAACTAATCACTGTTAGTATGTGCAGATTATTTAAAGCTAGTCTGAATTAATTTTGAATGCAATCCATATTTGCTATCCTTGTTCTCTGCCTGACAGACTATTATATTAGCGCATGGACCCACTTGGGCCCCTAGAGTTGATATAAAGATTATTTTATTTCAAGATTTTAAGTAATCTCTATACCCCATGTGGGCCTCAAACTCACAACCCAACCCAAGATCAAGAGTCTCACCCTTTACTGAATGAGCCTGCCAGGCACCCTGGCATAAAGATGATTTTAAAGTGAAAATATTTGATCTACAGAAGCTGCAAATAGAAATCTTACCAGAACTTTCCCTGATCTAACTGAAGCAGAGCCTCCTGAAGGCACACCTGTCATTAACCTCCCTCAGAGGAGTTTCCTGAAAATTCAGCGTCATGGAAACAGACTGACCATTCCCATAAGCAGCAAAAGCCCCAGTAGGACTTTCCATACTCTCTTACTTAAAGCCCGAAAATGGCCCCCTTTCGTTAACATGATATAGATAAACCTTACTCGTTGCTAACAACTCCCATGTGCAAGTGTAAACAAACCTTATCTTTTCTCCTTTTATTCTGTCAGTTAATTTGCAGGTCCCCAATCACTAGACCCGTTGGTAGAGAATTTTCCCTCCCAACATTAGCATATTATTGCCTAGCAATTCACAGTTTAACAGTAGGATTTTTAACGATGCAGTACAGTAAATCCAAGTTATGCTTAACATTTATTACTTTCACCAGTGCTTATAGGCAAAAACACATCCGGGGACATAGTGTTTAACACTATGTGTATTTGAATACTGACTGCTCCGTTGCTAGCTGTGTGACCTTGAACAAACAAATTATTCTCTCTGTGCCTCAGTTTTCTTACCCATAAAATGGGAGTAAAAATAGTACCTCAAGGGGTGGCTTTGAGGATAAAATGCATTAACAAATGTAAAGCTCTTAGAGTAGGGAAGGTGTATAGTTAGGGCTCAATTAGATAGTTTTATTCCAAGGTCTCCACAGGGGTGGTGGGGGTCTTGGCCACATCTCTTGCTGATATTCTCAACAGCAGCTATCCACTGTTTCCTTACTTTGTTTCTTGACCTAAGGGAGTATTTTTGAATTAATGTCAGTGTTGACATAGAATGTTCTTTTTTTTCCAGAACACTAGTGTTTACTTTTCTATAATGTTTTTTTCTTTTTTTTCTTGTTTTTTTTTCTTTTTTTTTAAATTTTTTTTTTAACGTTTATTTATTTTTGAAACAGAGAGAGACAGAGCATGAACAGGGGAGGGGCAGAGAGAGAGAGGGAGACACAGAATCTGAAACAGGCTCCAGGCTCTGAGCTGTCAGCACAGAGCCCCACGCGGGGCTCAAACTCACAGACCGCGAGATCATGACCTGAGCTGAAGTCGGACACTTAACCGACCAAGCCACCCAGGCGCCCCTCTATAATGTTTTTAGTGAAAAATTTTGTTTAATTAATTCATTCATTTATTTTGAGAGAGAGAGAGAGAGAGAGAGAGAGAGAGAGAGAGAGAACACAGGTGGGGAAGGGACAGAGAAAGGGAGGGAGAGAGAATCTCAAGCAGGCTCCACACTGTCAGCGAGGAGACAACGCAGGGCTCAAACTCACAAACCTGATCAAGATCTGAGCCAGAGTTGGACACTCAACTGACTGAGCCACCCACATGCCCCTATATAATGTTTTTTTATTTTTAAAACTATCTTATGGTTTCTGAATATCTTGGGCTCATTACAGAAACTTGCAAAGTTTTGAGCATTCAAAACCAATGGAAATGTCAGTATACTTTGAAAGGTCTATTAGGAATGCAAACATGAAGCCACCAGTACTGTAAATAATTACAATAAAGAAAGTAATTACACCCACTAACTGGTACTTTGCAGGCCATTCGGTTTCCAGAACTTGGCTGTGATGAGTCAGAAACAAAAGGAGAGGAAGAATAATCTGTTTCTAAGTGTATAGAATTTTGCTAATCTTGTTTATCTGAAGTCAGGGTCAATACTCCTACAGTTTAAATAGCAGTAATAATGATTATCATTTATTGACACTTACCAAATGTCAGGTTCCCGGCTAATCTTTTCATAAACATTATCTCATATGACCTTTAATGAAATCCAGTATGATAGGTATTATTATTTCTGATCAATAAATGAGGACACTGAGCATTGTAAGGTTTAAATAACATGTCTAAATTCACACGTGTAGGATGTGGTGGGTGTTCTATTTGAAGCCACTTAGGAGTATCTAATTCTATACCCTGATTACTTTTTTTTTTTTTTAAGATTATTTATTTATTTTGGGAGAGAGAGGGAGAATCTGAAGCAGGCTCTGCCCTGTCAGTGCAGAGCCTGACGCAGGGCTCGAACTCATGAACCGTGAGATCGTGACCTGAGCCGAAATCAAGAGTCAGATGCTTAGCCGACTGAGCCACCCAGGAGCCCCAGTAAAGCCAGACTTCTTGGGGCGCCTGAGTGGCCCAGTCGGTTAAGCATCTGACTCTTGATTTCGACTCAGGTCACGATCTCACGGTTCATGAGTTTGAGCCTCAAGTGGGGCTCTGCACTGACGGTGTGGAGCCTGCTTCGGATTCTCTCTCTCCTTCTCTCTCTGCCCCTCCCCTGCGTGGGCTCTTTCTTTCTTTCTCTCTTTCAAAAGTAAATAAATGAACATTGAACAAAAACTGAAAAACCTAAAAGCCAGACTTCTTAACCACCTCACTGAACAGCTCACATGGTCTTGGTATTCGTTCCGCCCTTGGACGGCTTCTGGAGTTTGCGGAGGAACTACACGTGGGAGTCATATTTTATGCAACACAAATCTCAGAAGTGGGCATAAGTGCATATCCATGTATGCAATGTAAACATACATTAACAACACAAAGAGTTTTACTAAAAAATACTTCTGTGAATGCAAAGGACGTTAATTTCTCTTCCTTGTTCTCATTTCCTTCCTCCTCTTTACCCTTCCTCTTCCAGCTCCTCCTCTTCCTTCTGCACAAAAGACTAGAGGCACATGAAGACAGAATATGACCCTGGTTGCAGAGGCTGACCTGATCCTATGGAAAGGATTAACTTCTGACCCCGGAGATGCTTTCAGTTGCCCTCATGTTCTCATGCTTTGCTTTGTTAGCCTTCATACTTACCATGCCTCTTTCCTCTAAAGATCTCAAAGGCTCTGAAACTCATGTTATTGTCGGAGGGATGTGACTCAAATATATGCAGATTTAACTTGAAATCTTAAAGAAGCATGAGTAATTTAGGGGAAGCCTTGCTTAGTCGGTGCCGACTTGCTTCTTTTCCCTGTGGTGAGCATGAATTTTCTGAATCAGCTAGTGTACTCTCTGAAGTAGAATGGTGACCTGGCACCTCTTTTTGTTGAATCAGAGGGTGCTGTGTGCTCACGTTTCCTTTGGGTTGAGTGTCTACATGAAGATCTTTCACGAGTACTTTTTATTCGTGGAACGCATCAGATAACAAGCAGCGGCAAAGGCTAACTCCGAGGGATGCCAGCAGGACTACTCACTCAGAGGAAATAGTTGGTGATAAAGAATCATCTGCAGCTAAAGGCTTTTATTTCCCCTTCCCAGCTTGTTTCATGTTTAAATATCGCTTATACGGGGGGAAAAAAAAGCCAGTGATATTTTGAGTGTGTGTGCATTATTTTTTAAGTCGAGGTGATTCTAATATGATCAGCAGAAATCGTGAATGACTAATTTGGGTTCTGCTTGTTACAAAAACATCTGTGTGATTTCTTTTTCTGATAAGTACATTTGATTGAGGGTATTCCAGAAAATTCTGCTTTTTACATTTAAATACTCTCGGGAAATATTTATTTATGCTTATTGTGTACAAAGCTCTGTACTAGACACTGGGGAGGGAGGTTATCGGAAGGAAAGAGGAAAGAGACGTCAAGAAAACTACAACTCTCGCAAGTGCTTAGTATCTGGAAGAGAAGGCATCGCATATACACGCTGGAAGGAGGGGAGAGTGGTTGGTCTCTTATATCGACTATGTGTGATATGAAATCTCCAGTTTCCAAACAGGGACCTTGAGGTTGGAATTATCGCTGCTAACACATCTGGTTCTAGCAATACCCTTTCACATCTTCTGATTCCAAATATTCCTGCAACCATCACACATCATTAATCAGCCCATGCTAGATGGATATTAGCCAAGTGAACTGAAAGTAATAGAAAATACAAAGAAGAGGGGAAAACATCTTCCAAACAATGTAAAGCTCTTTTACTTTCTAGTTTTAGTGCTAACTTCGTGCGCTTTCTGTTCTGAGCAACGGTGTCCTAACTCTCGTCTCCCTTGTTCACCTCTACCCCAAAATACAGCTACCAAGTAGCTATTTAAAAATAATCATTACTCAGGGGAAGAAATAATGAAAGAATCGTGTTAAAGTCTTTTTGCTGTGAAGGAAAAGGGAGAAGGGAAGAATTTTCTGGGGGAAAGCGAAATAAATTTTTGTAGAATCTTAGACTCAAGGTGAATCTTAGCGATTGAGATGGATATTCCTCCAGGAGAAAATTCCTACTTTCCAATCCCTGACGGTTGCTCAAGTAGTTCCAAAGGCTTCAATGCTTCACATGACTTCTGGGTGACTCCTTTTGTGTGTCCCCTCTCAAGGATTAGTCAGGTTTTTCTCAGTCGCAGGTGACAGAAAGCTGATTCAGTGTGGCATAAGCAAAAATAGGAACCTATTGCTCTATGTAAGTGGATAGACATGGTGAACGCAGGAATTTGTAGACTGTCTTTTTTTTTTTTTTTTTAATTTTTTTTTTTCAACGTTTATTTATTTTTGGGACAGAGAGAGACAGAGCATGAACGGGGGAGGGGCAGAGAGAGAGGGAGACACAGAATCAGAAACAGGCTCCAGGCTCTGAGCCATCAGCCCAGAGCCTGATGCGGGGCTGGAACTCACGGACCGCGAGATCGTGACCTGGCTGAAGTCGGATGCTTAACCGACTGCGCCACCCAGGCGCCCCTGTAGACTGTCTTTAATAATCTTGTCTCCTCTTTTCTCTGCGTGGGTTCAATATCAGGATCCTCTTCCCATGTTGGGGCAATAATAGTTACCAGTAATGATAGATTTATATTATCTTTGCACCTAGGAATTATAGTGAGGACCCAAGCTTCTTTCGTAAAAGAGCTCCAGGGAGGGGTGCCTGGGTGGCTCAGTCAGTTGAGCATCGACTTCAGCTCAGATCATGATCTTGCAGTTCATGAGTTCCAAATGATCTCGCAGCCCATGTCGGGCTCTGTGCTGACAGCTCAGAGCCTGGAGCCTGCTTCAGATTCTGTGTCTCTATGTCTCCCTCTCTCTGTGCATGCTCTGTCTCTCTCTGTCTTTCAAAAATGAATAAACATAAAAAAAAAAAAAAAAAAAAAAAGAGCTCGTGGCAAAAAAAAAAAAAAAAAATCCCAAGAAGGACTCTGAAGCTGAGGGGTGTGGTCCTTTCACTTAAGTGTGTGGATTTGAGAGGGGCAGGGTAATTTCCGGAGAATTATTAGGTGGCTAAATACATACATGTCTACTATATACGTATAATTCAGCATGTTCAAACCATAACTCTCCGCGTCTCACTAAATCAGCTCCTCCCTCTTTATTTTCTTCTCAGAGAATGATTGTGCTAAACCAGAACACTTAGAAGCATCCTTTTCTAACACTAGGTGTTATAGTAAGTGATGAATCACTAAATTCTACTCCTGAAATCATTAGCAGTTAACGCTGCATGTTAACTAACTTGGATTTAAGTAACATATAAATATTAAAAAAAAAAAAAGAGATATCCCTTTCTTTTAACCTCCATAACCAATCATGAAGTCTTTTCAGTTTGGTTTTAATATTTCTCAAATCTGTCCAATTCTATTCAATCTGATTATACAATCTTTATTCGGGTTCACCATTATCTCTGGATTTCTGTGAGCCTCCTAACAGGTTCTCCCTGCCTTCCGTCTAAAGGAGTACTGTGCAATCTAAACCCATCTCTCACTGACAAACAGAGTGACCTTATAAAGCAAAATTCTGATTATTTTACAGCCCAGTTTAAATTACCGCAATAGCTTTCATTGCCCTCAGGATAAACACAAAACTCTTTGCATGATTGAAAAGGTCTGTCATGATTTGATCATTGTGTATACGAGTGCCAAAGAATAAAAATGTATTTTGATTGTCCATTTTGCTTGGTGGTCATTTAAAACTTTATTTTTATAATAATAGATTTAGCATGAAGCAGAATGCAAATTTTGAATAATTTTAAGAGAAAATAATTAGGGTAGATGTGCAGCACTCACTGAGATCTGGCTCTCCTCTCTTTCTGGGCACATGGATGGATTATCCTTCTTGGCCCTGAGGTTGGATGCCTAGTTCTAGCTAATGACTTGTGAGCAGATCATTACATTGCTGATGGGAGGCCTTCCAGAGTTCTCTTTCCTTTTGACAAAGTAATTTGCAACATTTCAGAGGGCTTCTTCATCAGCTTGTAATTTTTTTTTTTTTTTAAGAGAGTGAGAGAGCGAGAGAGAGCGTACATACGTGGGGGAGAGGGGCAGAGGGAGAAAGAGAAAATCTTTTCATTAAAAAGTTTTTTATTTTTTTTTATCTTTAGAGACAGAGTGAGTGGGGAAGGGGCAGAGGGAGAGGGAGAGAGAATCTGAAGCAGGCTCCACACTCAGTGCAGAGCCTGACACGGAGCTCGATCCCACACCCCTGGGATCATGACTTGAGCTGAAATCAAGAGTCACCCAGGCACCCCCATCAGCTTGCATCTTTATGTGGGAATGACGCTAAGCATATTCTCTAGTCAGCTTGTTAGGAACGTGAAGTGAGAGCCAGGAGCAAACCTTTCTGCTTTAAGCAAGTGTTGGGGATATTTGTCACTATAGCACAACCCAGCCTATCCTGCCCGAAGGAGTAAATCTTACCCTCCCCAATTCCAAGGGGGTAATTTTTCTTATTCTTCTGCTGTTAGAAATTCAGGTGCGGTTTGAAACGTACTGCTTTATGGCATCTGGCTTAGCACCATGTGTATGCTAGATGCTTAATTAGTATTTCTAGAGGAGAATTCTTTCTAAATCTCGAATGGTTTAAATGTGATCTTTTCTGAAGTTAGGGAAATATATTTTTTGGCTTTTCTATATAATGATCGTAGAGAATTAATTATTGAAATGATTTGTGACACATTTTATTTCTACCCTTTCCTTCACAAATGGTGAACACTGTTTTTGGGAAACATAGAGTCATAATTCCAACACGCACCCTAGTACTATTTAGAAGTCATATACCACAGCCTTTTCCCAAGTTTATTTAATAAATACCTGAGGAGTTTTCAGCATAATTAAATGTGTTTCCTTCACCATGATAAAAATGTGATACTTTCAACTCTGTGAGAAACAGGCAAATGTGACTATCTGTGGATGTGTGTGTTACCCATATATTACAATGTCTGTGTTTGAAGTTAATCTTTTCCTGAACAGACTTAAGAGAGGTCTCAGTGAATGCTTGTAAATTTGAGTCAGTGTTGGAGAGCAGTAAAAAATAAGGAATGAGCGGATTTCGACAAGATAGCCGTTTACTGCTATGAAAGTACACTGTGCTACCCCACCCTAAAAGTCATGGCAATAGGCAGCTATGGGGGCTCATAAAGAGCTGACAACACTTACACTGAACTACAGCAAATCCTGTGATGAACAATGCTGAGGCAGGCCATAAGATTTCCCAGGGCTGGCCAAATTCTCCTTTGATCAAGGGAAGATTGTCTCGTTTGGGTACAAATGTGTGGCCCCTGAATGTTGCACATCCTCTACTGATTTTGCTTGAATTGAGCACAAATTCAAGTTTTTAAAGACAAATATTTCCACATATCTAAGTATGGCAAGACTTTCTAACCTGGGGTAAAGTGTAAATAAACTCTGTTAGGATATTAGTGTATATATTTTCCATACTTTTTAAATAGCCACATTTTTATAAATGCCTTTCGAAAGAATGTGCGGTTATAAAAATAAATTATAGGGAATGTAAAGATAAATTTGTAGGGAGATGTATTTTGCTTTACCTGCAAATTCAACCTTTATGTACAATTTTGATAACAGTTTGGTAACAAACAATTTTGATAACAGTTGTTATGGGGCACTAGTATTTGTTTCTTAGCATGATTAGAAATTTGATTCAGGAGAAAATGTCTATTTTTATATATTTGCAGTGTTGATTCAATGATTCAACTGCCACTTTCTTCAAGAAGCTTTTTCTGTTTCATGATATCCATACAGAGATTAATCAGAGCAATTTTGTGGTGCCTGGGTGGCTTAGTCAGTTGAGCACCTGACTCTTGATTTTGGCTCAGGTCATGATTTCTCAATTGTGGGATTGAGCCCTGTGTCAGGCCCCATGCTGAGCATGGAGCCTGCTTAAGATTCTCTCTCCCTCTGCCCCACCTCCCTGCTCTCTCTCTCTCTCAAAAAAGAAAAAAAAACAAAAAAACAAAAAACAGAGCAATTTTGTGTAGATACTATCTTTTTTCCTCTTTCCCTTTCCTTCCACATATATACACATCTAGTCCGTGTTATGGAAATGGAAATGATTTAAACCTAACTGTATTAGTAGTAAATTATGTATGTATTAAGAGATTTTAATACAGGTGTCTTTTCAGAAAACTTTCAGTTTTCTAAAACGTTTAAATCTTCTATTTTTTGTGGTATACTAAGCTTATATATAATAAGTATCTCTTTCATCAAAAAGGTATAATAAAGCTTCCTACAGACTGGGACTATATGCTTTTCAACTTACACATTTCATAGACTTTAATATAGAAATTTCAAACTTTTTCATAAATATGTTTTTCATTAAATAGATTAGAATACTTCACTTTTTTTTCCCTCATGAGGCTCATTTAGGTGACATAATTCACTAATTTTAAAATTAAACTGCATGTGCATTACATCTCAATAAAACTGGGATAAAAACAAAATTAAACTCTTATTATCTTACGTCCCGTAACATCTATATTTTCATTGACATTTGTCATCATTATTATAGAGAATCTGAGGGGCTGCTCGTAGTGCATAGAATTCAATCAGTGTGCGCGTGAGAGTGGGTGGGTAGAGGTGGTTCACCTTGAGCACAGGCAATGGGCGGTTGCAATGTCCGTGGAGAACTTAAAAACAACTTAAAGGCAACTAAACATCAGTGTGCTTTCATTATGACCACAGGTCAGCATCACTAAACAATGTCAGAGATCACCGATTCCTCCCAGAGTGGACCGCTTCAAAGCCTTCCTCTCATCTAGTCTTGGTATGCCAATGCTTTGGACCACAATTAAAAAAAAATTTTTTTTAATGATTATTTATTTTTGAGAGAGGGAGGGAGACAAAGTGCGAGCTGGGAGGGGCAGACAGAGAGGGAGACACAGAATCTGAAGCAGGCTCCAGGCTCTGAGCTGTCAGCACAGAGCCCGACGCGGGGCTGGAACCCACGAACTGCGAGATCATGGTCAGGTCTATGATCATGGCCTGTGCCAAAATCAGACACTTAACCTACTGAGCCACCCAGGCACCCCCGGGCCCCGGTGTTTTAAGCTAAATTGCTCATTATTTCACAGAAGTTAGATATTTCAAAGCTTTAACATTTTATAAAAAGAATTTTGTAGACTTTTGAATGATCTTTAGTTTCAAAGAATTTGGCCATCTCAAGGCAGAGAGCAGTTTTGTCTTCATTTAGTGATGATAAAGGACACTCATTGACTAGGATTCTGGGCTCAAAAAGTTGAGAGTTCTTTTGGCAGAGGCAGTGGGGGTGGGTGGCCTTTCGAAACCTAACTCCGCCCTAAGTGTTCAAAAAGAACTTTTCAATGTCTTTCATATTCTCTGATCTTCTCTTTTATCTGCCTTACTGTAAATGTGGGCAACTATACTTGGCCATTAAAGATAAGCAAAGGGAGCTGGCTAGAATTGAGAAACTGGCCACAAAGAATACATGCTTGAGTAATTAAGATATCAATACATCATTTTTATAGTTCTCATAATGTGTTTGCTGAGGACATCACCACAAACAACTCACAGCATGTGATTTCACTTCATTGAAAACATTAAGGGAACAATCATAATAATGCTTTTCTCTAGTGATTCCTTGATTATTTATTATAACTTTTAATAGTCGAACAACTATGTATGAAAACTTAAAGCAACAAGGTGATTGGAATACATTTATACTGAGAAAGGTAGTGTTTTTCGGTAAAAATAAAACTGACTCTAGATCCACCATTTACTAATTGCGTGGTAACTTCCAGCAAGCCAGTTAGCACCTTACAGCCCACATTTCCTGGTCTAAAAAGGGGAATGATAGTAGCTAAAGTAACCCTCCTCTGGGGTTATTGTGGAAAGCAAGGCAAACAGTGTATGTGAAATGACTTTGAAAACTCTAAAGCAGAGTTGGCAAACTCAAGTCTACGGAAGCCAGCAGACAACACAAATGTGTGAATCAGACTTAGTGTAACAATAGGGACACTCGGGTATGTGGCTGGGCTGGAGAGTCTGACCCATGATTAAAGCCATTCAAATGTAATTATTTGTTTTGTCAAATGTACCAGTCAGACAAAGCAGTCTGAGTTTCACTGGTTCTAACTCTAATTCAAAAAGTTAATACAAATGTGACTTTGTATCTATGGGGATGTGTATCACACCTGTATCTGAAATAAAAGCAAAAAAACTAGCCATTGAATGTGCTTATCTAACAGCAGAAAGGATTTAGATGGAATAATAGGGAAAACTTTCCAAAAACTTCAAAATTATATTCTCCACATATCAGCTTGGAATACAACTATGGTTATATACAACCACATGTCTGTGTTGGCACAAAGTCCCGTATCTTCCTCCTGAGTCCTCTCCTGCCCCTCCTCAACTGTCAAAGATCCCGGAGAAGGAACCTTAGGTGGGTCAGGGGATAGGACACAGAGTCAACAGGGGCACTGTCCTGGCTCTTTGTTATGTTTCGGCTGCTGTCCCACATTACTGCTGAACACATGTCCTGCACAGTCAGGTCACTGGTATCCATTGGCTGTTCTGCTCTGTGCTGGCTGGCTTCAGGCCCTCCAAACTCACGGTAATGTCTCATTCTTGGTGGGCAGGTTATAGCTGCTTTGATTTACTGATAAGCTCGCCTAATTTTCTTCCCATGTACAGTTTTGTGTCAGGTGTGAAGAGTCAAAGAACTGCCTGAAACAAACAAACAAATAAATTAATAAACAAACAATGAATGAGAGTGAAAAAGTCATGTGCAGGATAAGGTAGAACACACTTGGAGAGGAAAAGGACAGATGAAGTAATGGCAGAAAATATGACTAATATTTAACTTAAATACTAGTTACTTTGGGGGAGATTAGAATAATTAGATAAAAAGCAATTAATTAAAGATATAATAAAGAAAAGCTTTTTCAGCTAAAAATAAATGAGTATAGAGATTGAAAACTTTTGCAGTATTCTACACAAATCATTGAAAAGAGCTGAATACCTAAAAACTCTTGCAACATTTAAAATAATCATTTATTTTTTATATAAGTAAAATAGTCACATAATCAAAATTGAAAATGTACAGAATTGTTAGTGAAGGGAAATCTTTACCCTATCTCTATCTCTTGTCTTTTTATACAAATGGTGGCATTCTATACATATTTTATTCTATGACTTTATTTGTTTTTTTTTTAAATAATTACTAGTATTATTAAAGACTGTTTCGTATCTTCCAATCAATGAGCTTTTTCCTTCTTTTTCTTCTGTTTTCCAATTACTATATGATGGGCTTTTATCTTTTTTGAAAAACAGCACAGCCAGCTCAAAGTCATCAAACCATATCCATATGCACAGAACTTTTAAAAAGGCTTTTAGGGGGCGCCTGGGTGGCTCAGTCGGTTAAGCGGCCGACTTCAGCTCAGGTTATGATTTCACGGTCTGTGAATTTGAGCCCCGCGTCGGGCTCTGTGCTGACAGCTCAGAGCCTGGAGCCTGTTTCAGATTCTGTGTCTCCCTCTCTCTGACCCTCCCCTGCTCATGATCTGTCTCTCTCTGTCTCAAAAATAAATAAACGTTAAAAATAATAATAAAATAAAATAAAAGCCAGGTGGTTACTTCAAATTAAAGTACATTAAAAAAAAAAAAAAGCTTTTAGTCCCTCTTAACCATGAGCAGACAATCAAGGGTTACTACATATTGGAAAAATACTTCTGACATGAAAGAAAGAGACCAGACAAATAGAGCAATGGAAAAAAAGGCAACTTTGAAAAAAATGGGGGTTATTCATGAAGAAGAAAACTTAAAAAAATATATAGCATTTATAACCTTAGCAAGATAAAGGAAGCAAATGTATCCATGAAATAATAAGTGCATGATATAGAAATGGAACATTCAGGGAACAAAAGGGATTATTGGATGTTAAAAGTATGTTAATAGAAATGAAAACCTCTCTAAGTATTGGAAAAATCAGCTTGAGCTAATAGTCTAGAAATTAGAACAAAAGACAATGATTTGGAACATACAAGAGCACAGATAAGAAAAAAATCATAGCACCGTATCAGAAGAACCAATACCTCAAAAGCACAAGTTACAGAAATAGAAAACTTTAGAAAAACCAGAAAAGATGAAATCATTAATGATATGATTCAAGAAAATTTCCTATAACTCTGAGTTTCCCAGTCAAGAGTTTCTATTAGTGGATGAAGCTAGATCCGTAACAAGATTTTTAGGGGCATTGCCTAAATGATGAACCAACGAGAAATAAGGCAACAAAGAAAAGGTAGAGTACCAAAATTACCTTTATTACTGAAAAGGTCTAAACTGGAGAACATAACTGTGCTAGTTTCCTAAGGCTGCTGTAACACAGTATCACAAATTGAGTGGCTTAAAATAACAGAAATTTATTATCTCATAGTTCTGGAAGCTGGGAGTCTGAAATCAAGCAGGGCCTCACTACTTCTGAAACCTGTATGGGAGAATCCTTCCTCACCTCTTCTAGTTTCTGGTGTTTGTTGATAATCTTTGGTGTTCCTTAGCTTATATGCATCACTCCAATCTCTGTGTCCATTGGCACACAGCTATCTCTCCCTGTGTGTCTCTCTTCTTCTAGGGTCACCAGTTATCCTAGATTCAGGACCCTCCTAATGACCTCAACTTAGTTACATCTGCAAGGACCCTATTTCCAAATGAGGCTATATTCATCGATCCTGAGGGTTAGGACTTCAAAATATCTTTTGGGGACACAAAATTCATCCCGTAATAATAAATTAGGGTGAGAGCCAAATGGACCAACTACTGAAACTCAGAATATGGCCGACTTACCTTTATAGTCATGGTGCTCTACTTTGGGGTGGGACTCTCCATATCAAGTCAAACTTATGGCATGGAGAGCAGAGAGGAGCTCTTATTCCCTGCAGTAAGTTAACTCTCAAGAAGGAAAAGCTTGGAGCAGAGCTAAGCATGCTCAGGTTTTTTTTTTTCCCTACTGATTTTTTTAAATTTATTTTTTATTATATGAAATTTATTATCAAATTAGTTTCCATACAACACCCAGTGCTCATCCCAAAAGATGCCCTCTTCAATGCCCATCACCTACCCTCCCCTCCCTCCCACCCCCATCAACCCTCAGTTTGTTCTCAGTTTTTAAGAGTCTCTTATGCTTTGGCTCTCTCCCACTCTAACCTCTTTTTTTTTTTTCCTTCCCCTCCCCCATGGGTTTCTGTTAAGTTTCTCAGGATCCTCATGAAAGTGAAAACATATGGTATCTGTCTTTCTCTGTATGGCTTATTTCACTTAGCATCACAGTCTCCAGTTCCATCCATGTTGCTACAAAGGGCCATGTTTCATTCTTTCTCATTGCCACGTAGTACTCCATTGTGTATATAAACCACAATTTCTTTATCCATTCATCAGTTGATGGAAATTTAGGCTTTTTCCACAATTTGGCTATTGTTGAGAGTGCTGCTATAAATATTGGGGTACAAGTGCCCTATACATCGGTACTCCTGTATCACTTGGGTAAATTCCTAGCAGTGCTACTGCTGGGTCATAGGGTAGGTCTATTTTTAATTTTTTGAGGAACCTCCACACTGTTTTCCAGAGTGAGCATGCTCAGTTTTTTGCAATAGATTAGCTTAAGCCACTTCTTCTCCAGGGAGATGTGAGTAAAGACTGCAAAGTGACAGAAGAGTTTCCATGTAAGGAAACATCAGGAGTGAGGGGAAAGCTTTCTTCAACACAAATATCAAAAATCAATTTGGAAAAAAAGTCCATAAAATGTAAAAAAAAAAAAAAAATCATGACAATGTGACTTTGAAACTCCAAATTATATTAGAAAGACTAGGAAGTCAGGGATAAATTTCTCATCTTGTATAGGTAAACTCAAAGTTAACATAATTCTTGGTTAAAATTAACAACACAAGAAACAACAGGTGTTGGCAAGGATGCAGAGAAAGGGGAACTCTCTTACACTGTTGGTGGAAATGCAAATTGGTGTGGCCACTCTGGAAAATAGTCTGGAATTTCCTCAAAAAGTTAAAAATAGAACTACCCTATGACCCAACAATTGCCCTACTACGTATTTACCCAAAGGATACAAAAATCTGATTCAAAGGGAAACATGAATCCCGATGTTTACAGCAGCACTATCGATAACAGCCAAATTATGGAAAGAGCCCAAATGTCCATTGATTGATGAATGGATAAAGAAGATGTGGTGTATATATATATACATAATGGAATATTCCTCAGCCATAAAAAAGAATGAAATCTTGCCATTTGCAGTGACGTGGATGGAGCTAGAGTGTATTGGGCTAAACAAAATAAGTCAGAGAAAGACAAATACATTATGTTTTCACTTGCATTTGGAATTTAAGAAACAAAACAGATGCATGTGGGGAAGGGAAAAAGAAAAATAGAGGGAGACAAACCATAACAGATTTAACTATAGAGAATAAACTGAGGGTTGCTGGAGGGGAGGTGGGCAGGGGGTGGGCTAAATGGGTGATAGGTACTTAGGAAAGCATTTGTTGGGATGAGCACTGGATGTTATATGTAAGTGATGAACCACTAAATTCTGCTCCTGAAACCAATGTTGCACTGTATGTTAACTAGAATTTAAATAACTACTCAAAAAAAGTTAACATCATTCTTGACTTTGAAGATCAGGAAATATATATTGTAAAATATATGTTTTTTTAAAAACGGAAATATCATTATAAGCATTAGAACATTGGCTATATACTTTCTAAAAAAACTCTAGAGAGCATAAAAATAAACAAAGTGCAGTTCATAGATTATAGAATAAAAAGAAAACATCCAAGATGAAACAAGGAAGCATAGAAAGTATTCGCATATAAGACTTTAAAAGATTAAACATACCTGTTCTAACAGTAATGTAAACAATATAAAGACTCCATTAGGTGTCCCAGAGACTCAGTTAATTAAATCACAAAATAATAATGGTCAAAAGCTGATCAACAAGTATAACAAAAAAAGGAAACAAGGATAACAATATTGTATACAAAAAAATCACTAATAAAATGAAATTTATAGTGCTGAACAACAACAGAGAAAGATATATGAAAGGAAACTTTGCAGGGGTGCCTGGCTGGCTCAGTTGGAGGAGCGTGCAACTCTTGATCTCAGGGTCATGAGTTTGAACCTCATGTTAAGTATAGAGTTACTTAAATAAATACAAACTTAAAAAAAAAAAAAAGGAAACTTTACAAATAAGAGGAGAAATTGACAGAAGCAATGACCATTTCTCAATCTCTCCAGAACTTCCTTCCTGCCCCTTGTCTCAGGTAAGGGCATACAGAATCTGAACAATGAATTAATGAAAATGAATTGATAAGTATATAGTACATAAACAAAATTATAATTCTTTTCAAGTGTTTATGGAGTATTTCTAAAATTTGATCAGATATTTGTTTATAGTCATACACTAAGTCATACACTAAGAAATGAACCACGTTCTCTGACTGCAAGATAAAAAAACAAAAATAAACAGTAAAATTTAAGACAAAATTCAAATTTTTTCAAATGTTGAAATGATTTCTCAAATCACCACTCATTCAAATTATTATAGTCTGAGTTTAAAAAATGCATGTAAATCTTTTGGGGAAAATTGGATGGTACGAAATTCCTATTCTGAAGCAAATCCATAGTCCTACATTATATGACAAGAATAAAAGGAAATATATTAAGTATTCAACTCAAGGTGGGAGAAAAAAACCTCTGAAACAACACTAAAGAAACAAAGTCAAAATACTCTGGAGAAGATTGTTATTTTGACACTGAACCCTTCTAGTTCTAAAAATAAATATGTCTAAAACTCAGTGGGATTGACAAACAATTTTATTTACGATTCCTCTTAATTCTGCTCCTATAAGATGCTGTTGTGTGAACTGTAGAAGTATGTTCACCTAATTACAAGATGGGTTCCAGAACAACTGAAAGAAGATGGCTAATTGGAGAAAAGGCAAATGAGGAAATATATAAAGTAGTAAATGTGGGAAGGCCAATGCAAATTCTCGATCATAGAATTGTTTTGTTTAGGTTTTACTGATGTTTTTCAAAAAAGTATTTGCAAATGACAAACCCTAGACATTCACAAAAACAAGGTAACTACCTTTCAGGAGTAGATGGAGCCATTTGTTGGGTAGATACCATTTCTGGTAGTTAATCTATTCATTACCCATGGTAGGGTATCTGATATAGGAATCTATTGCATTGCTGAAAGGTGTGCTTCCCACCTGTCCCCAGCTTTATTAAGGTATAATTGACAAGTAAAATTGTATACATTTAAAGTTTACACCATGATGATTTGCTATATGTATACATTGAGAAATATACACCATTATCAAATTAACACATCCATCATCTCATATTGTTACTTATCTTTTTTTGTTGTTGTGAGAATGCTTAGGATTTACTCTCTTAGCAAATTCCAAGTATACAATACAGTATTGTTCACTAGGTTGCAATGCTGTGCATTAGATCCTTAGAACTTACTCATCTTATAACTGAAACTTTGATTTAATCAACATCTCCCCATCCTCCCACCCTTAGTCCCTGGCAACCACCGTTTTATTCTGTTTCTAGTAGTTCAATTTTTTTTTTTTTTTTTAGATTCCACATATAAGCGATACCATGCAGAATCTGTCTTTCTGTGTGTTTGGCTTATTTCACTCAGAATAATGCCCTCCAGGTTCATGTATGTTGTCACAAATGGCAGTATTTCCTTTTTTTAAGTGACTGAAAAATACTCTAACATATGTGCATACTGTAGTTTCTGTATTAATTCATCTGTTGATGGACACTTAGGTTGTTTCCTTATCTTGGCTATTATAAATTCTGCAATGAACTTGGGAGTGCAGATTACCTCTTTGAGATACTGATCTTGTTTCCTTCCATTATATGCCCAGAAGTGGAATGAGTGGATCATATGGTAGTTCTATTTTTAATTTTTTGAGGAACTTCCATAAGGAACCACTGTTCCATGGTGGCTGCACCAATTTACATTCCCGCCTACAGCGCACAAGAGTTTCCTTTTCTCCACATCTTCCTCGCCAGCATTTGTTGTCTCTTGTCTTTTTGATAGTAGCCACTCTAACAGATGTGAGGCGGTATCTTATTGTGGTTTTGATTTGCATTTCCTTGATGATTAGTGATGATGAGCACCTTGAAAAAGTATGCTTTAAATATTGAAAATACTTTGGAACATTTGGAATAAGTATTGGAATTCTAAAATAAAGACTGAGAAAACTTGTAGGCAAGAACAGCTATCATTTTTATATTTATATTGCTAGTGATTAGCAATTTGAATTTGTGCTATAATTAGTTATTGAATGAAGCCTCCTCAGTATGTGTATATTTATTATTCCTCAAAGAAAGGAATAATTGAAAAGTATGGAGAATAGCCAAGCTACGTGATAGAACTGGGAAGAAGTTCTTTGGGAGGGAGCACGAGTGATCTCTCTGAGGCGAGAAAACCTTCCATATCTTGATCTGGCTGGTTGTTACAGAAGGTATACAGAGGTAAAAATTGCTTGATCTGCCCACTAAGGGTTTGTACATTTTACTGTGTATAAATTATGCCTCAAAAACTGAAACGTTTAAAACTGAACAGATGAAAAAAGTTGCGTGCAAAAAAGCTTATTCTTTAGAATGTTCGACCAACTTTTGCTACTTGTTTCTTTTCTCCTAGTAAGCAAAAGCATTTAAATTTGACTCAGTTTTGGTGTGCAATGCATACAGCACCTTTGTGAAATTTGTTAGTACAGTTTTCTATCTCCAAATAGTATATAACTCTTATACTGGCACTTGTGACAGTAAGTGCAGGGTAAATATTCAAGATCATGTTCACTTTTCCAACTTTACAAATCATCCCCTGTACAAGGAGCAATCAAAATATGTGTTGAAAATGGAGGATTTATCTAATCAATTTCCTAGACACTTTAAAAAATATACTTTTATAATTCCCTTAATTCTGGCTATCTTCTTGAGTCACAGCTGTGAGCAAAATATAAAGAGCACGAATTAAGACTGTTCAAGTGATTTGAACAAGGTGGTAATTTGTTCTCTAGAGATGGCTACTTTAGTCCCTTTCTCAACTTAAATCCGTTTTCTCTGTGGCTCCTGGCTGGCTCAGTCAGTAGAACATGTGATTTTCAATCTTGGGCTGAGTTCAAGCCCCACACTGGACATGAAGCTTACTTTAAAGAAAAAGAAAAAAAAATCCATTTTCTGAAAAGATGTAACAAATTCACAATTACAGATGGCTCATATTTTTCACTTATAGCTAGCATGTGAGGTCCAGTTATCACTTGTTGGCGTTAGTATAATCTCAGAAACATTTTTCCCATGGTCAAGTTGGGTTTCAAAGATTGCATTTATCAAGTCTTGGAAATTGACAAGCATTTTGGGTGGGAGATATGTGTTATTGTCTGTGCCCTTGACTCAGCCCTTGGGTGTGGTGTTTTCATTTGGACACATTGGGTCAGATTGAATTGTACCAGCACAAATGTCTACTGAGCTTGTTTTTAAACTATGGATCTAATCTTAAGGAAGGTAAGTTTTCTAATTATTTTTAATGTTTATTTATTTTTGAGAGAGAGAGAGAGAGATAGAGTGCGAGTGGGGGAAGGGCAGAGAGAAAGACAGACACAGAATCCAAAGCAGGCCTCAGGCTCTGAGCTGTCAGCACAGAGCCCCACGTGGGGCTCAAACTCAGAAGCTGTGAGATTGTGACCTGAGCTGAAGTCTGATGCTTAACCAACTGAGCCACCCAGATGCTCCTAAGTTTTCTAATTTTTGAATGGGTATGTTGGTTAGAGCAGGAGGACAGGAATACTACAAAATTATTTCTTAAAAATTAAGTAACAAAGACAATCTTTGAATATTTAACCAAATCCTTCCATATTTAGGACTCATTTATCTAGTAAGTATAAAAAGAGAATCTACAAGTTTATTACCTCAAATTGTGAACAAAGTATTTGCCAG
Organism: Felis catus; assembly: GCF_018350175.1. Lineage (NCBI taxonomy): Eukaryota > Metazoa > Chordata > Mammalia > Carnivora > Felidae > Felis > Felis catus. The sequence goes on from NC_058368.1 coordinate 47,975,037, forward strand.
GACTGTTAAACACATATGAGTTTAACTGTGGCATTAATGTACAACTTTGTGAGTGTAAAGGATTTTTCTTGCAAGAAATTTAATACACTTTATGCCTTAGGTGATCACCCTTAACCCTTTACTAACTCATTTATTCTACCTTGCTTAAAACTCAGCTATACTTTACTTCTTGTCATATGAATCCATTTGAATAACCTCACTCGATAGTTTTTAAAATTCTCCAAAGAGATTAATTTTAACTAATTCATCATTTTTGTTTTACAGAGCCATTACTGGGCTCAGATTACCTCTCAAAGCAGAAAGTAATCAAACTGTATCTATCAGTATGTTAAGGAAGATATTTCTACATTGGGAAAGCTGTTGGACTAGACCTCCAAGACCCTTCAGACTCTAGGATACTAGGCCTGGATACTATTTAGGGTTAAAGTAACCAACCGGGGCTCTTGCCTGAGTATCTTCCAGGCATTTCACTTCTTTTATCTCTAATCCTCAAAACAATGTGGTAGGGTTGGTCTTCTTTTCCCTGTGCTACAAATGAGGTCACGGACACTCAGAGAGGTGCATTTAACTGGTGAGTTGTTTATCTGAAATGCAGAACTAGGTCAGTCTGATTCCGGAGTTTATATTCTTTTCATTGAACTTGCACTGGGTGCTGGGAGGATTCTGGGAAAGCACGGTGGTGTGGAAGGACATATCTTTCCATTATTTTGTTATTCTCTTTTGTGACATAGTTTATCACATGGGGAAAACAAAAAGCAAGACCAGCCTGTGTCTGAGGACTTTCTCTCTTCTCGCCCAGAGGCTGCTCCCCTGTGTCCTCTCACGGCCTATGATGTAATGATGCTCCCCTATGTTATGATGGGCATATCCTAGTTTCTAGTGTCATTGGCTTTCTGAGCAGCAGCAAGAGGCAGGACATAGCCAAAGCAGAATGAAATGTCTGCCTGTAAGTGGGTTCCTGAGGAGTACAAAGGGACCAAGTGCCTTCAGAGAGGAATCGAGGCAACACCATCCCGCACCTTCTCTAATGGGCTCAACCCATGCATGCCCTTGTTGTCAATATATGTCCAAACATATATTGGGCCTCCTGAGCCTTGCATGCGTATTAGTTGGGATTGCCCTGTTTTCTGCCTCTGGGAGTGATTCCGCCTCAATAGATAACTGCTTATCATAACCTACCTTAAAAAAAAAAATAGTTTATTTCTTTTGAGAGAGAGAGGATCCCAAGCAGGCTCCGCACTCTCAGCGCAGAGCCCATTGCGGGGCTCGATCTTATGACCCGAGCTGAAAATCAAGAGTCGGAAGCTTAACTGACTGAGTCACCCAGACACCCCATATGACAACCTAACTTTCAGCTGGAAATGATACTCAGCTTGAGGGTGCCACAGTTCCATGGCTCTGATTCTCTCGCCTTTGTGTTGGCAAACAGATAATGCAGAATGCAAACAAATAAACCCAAACAATCAACAAACAAGCACACAAACAAAAGAACTCATGGGGCATGGAAACAACCTCCGATTATCTTTGCCAAAAAAAAAAAAAAAAAAAAAAAGTATTCGTTTTTGAACCACATGCAAAGAATACACAGACTTTTGAGTCAGGTCAGTCTATATTTGAATCCATCTTTTCCATTTATTGTTCTATAATTTTGGGCAAGTCATTTAACCTCTTTGAATCTTTGTGCTTTATCCTGTTAAGTGGGGATAATAATTTTGACCTTATAAGGTTGCTGTGAGGAAAAATGAAATCCGTGCATAAAGCCCCTGACACAATCGATGGCAGTGCATCCTGGGTATACATGCTGGCTTCTCTTTCTCTCCCTCCCTCCTGAGTCTACTGGCTTCTCTAGGAGAAGGTTGCTTTAGAAGGTGAAAGGACCCTTTCTTCCCATTCATTTAGAGGCATCAAATAAGCTTTGTCTTTTAAGAATCTTGAACTGTTTATTTTGTATGAGTTTTTAAAAATAGCTTAGTTAGCAATTCAGGAAACACAATTACAAAAGGATAATCTAGACTCAACAATGACTGTGGTGGAAAAAAGAACGAAATGAAAAACAAAAGAGAAAGAAACAAGGAGAATGCTGCATACATTATTTACAAACAGGAACACTTTCTACGCACAAACTCCAGGCACCTCATTACTTTGTAAACTATATATTCTTCTCAAGTATGGGGCACTTTAAGTTAATGATGTGATCCATTCATCCTGCCATCTTTTATTTATGTTTTCTTCAACAGTGAAATGAATAGTCAGAAACAATGCCCTGCTTATTCTGTGAACAAGAAGAGGAAAGGGAAGTGTAAGTGTGTGTGTGTGTGTGTGCGCGCGTGCGGGCGCGCGTGCGTGCATGCTTTTCCCTATGATTTAGGACTTAGGATGATTTTAACCAATACTCGCACAGGTTTATTTTTCAAACCTCTTAATAATGTTTAGAAACAGAGCCTAATACTAAGGACAAAATACTAAGGCAAAAACTCTGTGGACCTCTCTGTTGAAGACCAACCCTGTTCCTCTCCTGCTTCAGTCTGATTACCTCTGGGGAATGTGCTGTTCCTTGGAACGAATCAGCCTGTACAAAATAAGAGAGGTTGAAAAGTTTAGGACGTGGAAAATATGTGGAATTTGCTCTTGAATAATGATTTGTAGTTTTCTTTTGCAATAAATATGACCAATGACCCAGATAGGAGGATGGCAATTACTTAATGAATCAAGCTTCAGAAATGTAAAAACACTTCATAATAAAAATGAAAGCAATAATAGTAGGAAGCCAAGTTAAGTAAACAAGTATAATGCTCCTTGTATCTGTAGATGTACATTTACAAATTCCAAAGCTATGACTGTGGAAGGGATTATTCTAATGATACCAGCAGTGTCCATTTCCAATGCGTGTTGAATTGGTTCTTTTGAATTTGTGGACGGATAATGTTCCATGCTGAATTTCCACACATATCTGGGAGTAAGTTAGCTGGGACGATGTGTCACTCACGTAGGACTGTGATGTAGCAGCCCCACGGCTCTGACAATCATTTACTGGTGTGCAAGTCGCAAAACCCTAACAGGTTCAGGTCTTTCAAAGTAAATCATTTCCAAGTCTGTTACAGCCTGTGTAGAAACTGCTTTTTCGCTCTGTGGTATATCTAAAAATCTGCTGTCCGTGTGAAGCTGTCCTTGACTACTGACCATTCCCTTAATTTGTGAAGTGGGATATGTTTCCAAACTTTAGAGGAGAGGAAACTGCCTTTATAAAAAGGTGGGGGGAGGGGAGAGGAGGCAAAGCTGTGAATGAGCATATTCTGACCAGTGTAGAGCTGCATCTACATGGAGCCATTTTTGCCTTTTAAAAGAAAAGTCGGCAGCTATTTACCTTAAGGTATATGGTACAACTAGGTTGGTGACTTTGGGGAAATCCCAGTCTTTCTTATAAAACAAAGGATTGAATTAGCTGATATTTAAGAGCATTTCCAGCCCTAAGACACTGGGAGAGCAAAATAACATTTTCAAGGTCAAGAAAATCTTTTAGAAAAATGCAGAAAGCTATTTGGACGTTAAACAAACAAACAAACCACACTGTAGCAGCATTACCTTCCTCCCTGTTCTCCGAGTAAATTGTAGTAGGTAGAGTAATCCGAGTTATTTGATGCTGTATCTCCAGTTGTTGATTTCTCCATGCCAACGTTTCTCCAGTATTAGCATGTATAAGGATCACCTGAGAAGCTGTTGAAAAGGCAATTGTACCTCCAGAGATTAGTTCAGTAGCTTGAGGGAGGAGTCCAGGAATCTGCATTTTATTTTATTTTATTAAATTTTAATGTTTATTTTTGAGGGAGAGAGAGAGAGAACGCAAGTGGGAGAGGGGCAGAGAGAGAGGGAGAAGAGAATCCCAAGCAGCCTCCGTGCTGTCAGCACAGAGCCTGACGTGGGGCTTGATTTCACGAACCGTGAGATCATGACCTGAGCCAAAATCAAGAGTCGGATGCTTAACAGACTGAGCCACCCAGGTGCCCCAGGAATCTGCATTTTAAGGGCATTCCAAGAAATTCTACTGCAGGAATCACTAAAAGTTACAGTATGCTCAAGGGAGAGGGGAAGTTTTCCTGGGAGGTCCTGGGAGTTATCCAGCTAGTGGGAGCAAGGGGAGTACTTCAGGAGGCTACCTCTGCTTAAAGAAACTCAGGTTCCGATGTTGGAGGTAGGGAAGTGTGCAGTGTTCATTATGAGGCTGAATCGCTGCCAGAAGTTACTGGTCCCATTGAACCAAAAGCAACAAATAACAAACCTACTGAAAAAATACTGTTTGAGAAGAAAACAGTTCTAGTATGCAAGCAATTAGTAGAAAGTAAGGGCATTAATTGAAGAAGCATGAAGATAGGAGAGAATTCTTATCAAATTTCTAAAACATGCCAGGTACTCTCTTTTAATCCCTGCCACAATTTATGAGCAAAGAATTAGTCCTGTTTTGCAAATAAAGAACCCCAGACTGAGAGACCCAGTAATTCTCAATGTGACTGCACATTAGAATCACCTGGGGGGAGAGGGGGAACTTTGAAAAATTATCCATGCCTGGCCCACGCCCCCAAAGATTCCGATATCATTGCCCAGACATTGATATCTTTATAGCCCTGGAAATGTTGATACGCAACTGGGGGTCAGCACCACTGACGTTAGCCTATGTTAATAGGATGAAAATGATTCCCAAATGAGCACTCGCAATGGACCTCCTTTGACCTATTCTGGGAACAATTCTTCACTGTAGCCCCAACCCCCAAGGTAAGGAAGGTTGTTGAGTAAAAATCACATTTTATACAAAATGGGAAATTTTGAATAATGTAACTTATGTTATCCGGTTATTACTGTGATCCTGAAAGGTCAATATTGTTGTTATGATCCTCCTTATAGGTGAGGAAACTGGGGTCTGTGTTGTTTTTAATTCTCTTACCTGCTCAGGATAAAAAATTGGAATTAAACTCAGGATATTAGAGTCTTTCTTTGGAGTATACCACTCTTCTTACCTCAGAAGTTATATTGTCTAGTCATCATTTTCTAAGTAACTAAAGTTTTACTATCCCAGGCAGTTGGGAATTATATTTTAAAAGACTTTCTGAAAACAGTGAAATCTTCAATGTATTTATCAAGCCTATCGCAAGGTCATTTAACCTCCTGGAGGTGTTAGCTTTCATGTTTGTTAAATAAAAGCAATGACATTAAACATATTTAGAGATGCCATGGTAATAAATAAATATATTGTAAATGCTTTTGGGAAAAAGATTTTATTTTACAAAATGAGGAAAAACAAGTTTTTCCCTCCATATAGAACACTAATAATATGATAGTAATTCCTTGATATTAATGTTAAAAGAAGTAACAACTTATGGATTTTTCAGTAGTTTAAAATTAGGACTATGAAATAACATCAGCACTCATTTAGTAGCATTATACTTTTTTTCGTGATTTTCTAGTGTCTTCTTAATGCGTGTAATGCTATTGTAATCGTATCGATTTAAGGAAAGGGTGAGTAAAGTTTTCAGGATGGGGACTAGGGAGATGAGGGCATTCTTTTTTTTTTTTAATTTTTAATTTTAGAGAGAGACAGAGAGACAGAGAGAGAGAGAGAGAGAGAGAGAGACTGATCTGGGGACAGGGGCAGAGGGAGAGAGAGAGGATCTTAAGCAGGTTCCATGCTCAGCGTAGAGCCTGACATAGGGCTCAATCCCATGACCCTCAGATCAAGAGCTGAGGTGAAATCAAGAGTCAGAGGCTCAACTGACTGAGCTGTGGTGGGTGCCCGAGGGCATTCCAAATGCAGGGGCCGATATATGCAAGGAATGGAACAAGTACAGTGTGACTCAGAGATAGGACAAGAAACTAGAAAAGTCAAGAAACTATAAAGGTAAGCGGGGGAAGATCATAAAGTGCACATATGCCGAAGAAACAATTTTGAACTTTTTCTTCTAAATCTGCACTGTCCCATATGGTATCGCCAGTGGCCACATGTGGCTACTGAGCATTGGAAATGCGGTTAGTCCAAATCAAAATAGGCTCTAAGCATAAAATGCACTTTCATTTTCAAAGACTTAGTCTGAAAAAAAAGTAAAATACCCAATGAATAAGTTTTATATTGATTATATATTGAAAATCTTATTGTTGCTATTTTGGATTAAAACATCATTCAAATTAATTACGTTTGTTCCTTTTATTCTTTTATTATTATTTTAAATGTTTATTTATTTTTGAGAGAGAGAGGGAGAAAGAGCACAAGTGGAAGGGCAGAGAGAGAAGGAGACACAGAATCCAAAGCAGGCTCCGGGCTCAGGGCTCCAGGCTCAAGAACCACAAGATCATGACCTGAGCCAAAGCTGGACGCTCAACCGACCGAGCCACCCAGGCACCCCACCCCTGTTCCTTTTAAATGTGGCTACTTGAAAATTTAAAGTTACTTAAGTGGCTTGCATTGTGTTTCTACCGGCCAGGACTGCTGTAGATCAGCCTTAGCAAACTATGACCTGTAGGCCAGTGCCCAGTTTTGTAGGGCCGATGAACTAAGAAATTTAAAAGAAATTGCATTGGAGGCGCCTGGGTGGCTCAGTTGATTAAGCGCCCAACTGCGGCTCACAGTTGGTGGGGCTCGAGCCCCGCGTCAAGTTGTGTGCTGACAGCTCAGAGCCTGGAGCCGGCTTCACAGTCCCTGTCTCCCTCTCTCTCTGCCCCTCCTCCCCTTGCACTCTCTCTCTCTTTCAAAAATAAATAAACGTTAAAAAGGTTTTTTTAAACGTTTATTTATTTCTGAGGAAATGAAAAAAAGTTTTTTCAAGAAATTCCTTTAGAAGAAGGAAGAGGAAAAGGAGGAAGAGAGACAAAAACTGCATGTGGCTTAAGAGCCTCAAATATGTGCTGCTTGGCTCTCTACAAAAAAGGTTTTGCTGGCCTCTGCTCTAGATTCTTACCACTCTGTGTCCTGTGGAACAGGAGCACTGGCATCTCCCAGGAGCCTGTCAGAAATGCGGAACCTCAAGCTCGAACCTGGACTTACTGAGTCAGAATCTCCATGTCAACAAGACCTGCAGGTGATTCATGTGCTTGTTAAAGTGTAAGACGTACAAGGGTAGATGATAGTCATTGGAGGATATTTACAAAAGAGAGTGGTGGGTTTATTTTCCCACATAAAACCCCTTTCTTTTACACCTAGAATAAGTCAGTTTGTCCAAGTACTTTGTAATATTTCTGTGGAGAGTATGGATAAACATTTCATTTTCCTGAGCTGACATTGTGTCTGAGATGAATTCAACTCTATATTAAAGAAATCAAGGTCATGGGGTTTGGTCTGATTCAATGACTTTCAAAAATTTCTTTGACTATGAATGACAAGGAAAATATTTTTTATTGGGGCACCTGCGTGGCTCAGTCGGGCAAGTGTCTGACTTCAGCTCAGGTCAGGATCTCAGAGTTGGTGAGTTCAAGCCCCACATCGGGCTCTGTGCTGACAGTTCGAAGCCTGGAACCTGCTTCGGATTCTGTGTCTCCCTCTCCCTCTGCCCTCCCCTGCTCATGCTCTGTCTGTCTCTCTCAAAAATAAATAAACATGTAAAAAAAAAACCTTAAAAAATATTTTTTATTTTCACTTGATGTCAAAGTATATATATATCTGTAAACATATAGAAAGATATATAAACATAGATATATTTAACTGAAATCAAAGTTACACAAAATAGTATTTGCTTTTACTGGAGACACGCTGCCGTATTTTCTATTGTATTCTATTCTTTTCATTCCAATCCATTCCATTCTATAATATTCCATTCCATTCAAACCAGTGTATTTCTAGTCATGACAGGGTACCTGGCACTGAACTAGCCTTCCCACTAGAAACAACCGTGAAATTGGGTGAAACATATCCAATGCCTGATTTGAGTCAGTCAACTGTTAGGGAAGAAAACTTAAGAGGTATAGCTCGTAATCACCCATTCTGTTAGGGATAATTTCCTTATTGTGTTGCAGAGAGTTGGGGTCTGAGCTGAGCATGGTCATTCCATTGAGTTTCGGAGGAGACACAGATCAGAGTTTCAAAAAGCTGACATGGCTGGAATCCATGAGTCAGGGCAACAGAAATGAGAGAGCGAAGGGATCCCAGGAGTCCTTCCTGGGGTCACCCAGGAGTCCATGGCTGAGGGCTGAGCTGTTCCTCTTGTGCAGAGAGCAGCTGAGAGCAGGTGCTGTAGAATTGGGAGCAGAATGGGCTAGGATGAAGCAGGCTTGGGGAAGGGTGTGCAGAAAGAGCTTGGAGTTCTGGCCCTGCCAGAAAGGGGAGATCACAGCACCACCCCTGGAGCCCAAAAAAGACAGCACCCAGAGGAAGACCAACTCTGACCTACCCTAACAAAGCCAATAGCCCCAAAGCTCCAGAGGAGATAAAATTTGTAGGGCCAGGTCTAGTTAGCTTTGGCCACACATTGCAGCCCAGTCCTGTCTGGTCAATCTGACGAGCACGCCCTTGGTGGAAGAGTACAGTTGGAACTGACCAAATCAGCTATTATACCTGAGGTGGAAAGAGAACATCAGAGTGTATATTCTACTGCTACTGTATGTAGCATTTTCATAAATGAAGCCTGTTATTTTGGTTGCCCCCCAAATATTCATTCATTCATTTATTACTTTGTTATTAAATAATTTCTGAAGAGCTATTATGTGTCTGAGATGGAGCTGGCAGTAGGGATACAGAGATTTAAAAAGACAATTCCAGCTCTCGTGATGCACACAGTTAGATAATGTGTGAAAGATAGTGTGAATCTCTATGGAGCTATTCCAGTTGAGAAGTGCAGTGGTGTCCCCTTATGTGTGGGGATGTGTTCCAATACCCCTGCGGAACGATGTCTGAAGTTGTGGATGGTACCAACCCCTATATATATATTTTCCTGTGTGTACATATCTATGATACAGTGCAATTTATAAATTAGGCACAGTAAGAGGTTAGCAATAATAACTAATCGTAAAATAAACAATTGTGACAATACAGTGTAATAAAGTTATGTGGTCTCTTCCTCAAAATATCTTATACTGTATTCATCCTTATGACGATGGTAATGTGAGATAATAAAATGCCTACGTGATGAGATGAAGTGAGGTAAATCACGTAGGCATGTGACGTAGCATTGCAGCTGCTATGGACCTTTTGACTGTCAGAAGAAGGATCATGTGCTTCCAGACTGCAGTTGATCACAGGTAACTGAAAGCATGGATAAGGAGACTACTGTACTTTGACATTTTGTAATTTCCTTGTATTTGCAATTTTTTAATGTTTATTATTTTGAGAGAGAGAGAGAGAGAGCGCGAGCGAGCGCAAGTGGGGGAGGGGCAGAGAGAGAGGGAGACAGAATCCGAAGCAGTCTCCAGGCTCTGAGCTGTCAGCACAGAGCCTCATGTGGGTCTCGAACTCACAAGCAGTGAGGTCCTAATCTCAGCTGAAGTCTGACGCTTACCTGACTGAGGCACCCAGGCTCCCCAGACCTTATTCTTTTTCTTTTTTTCTTTTTTTTTTAACTGTTTATTTAGTTTTGAGAGAGAGAGGCAGAACATGAGTGGGGGAGAGACAGAGACAGAGGGAGACACAGAATCCAAAGCAGTCTCCAGACTCCGAGCTGTTCAGCACAGGGCTCAACCCAGGGCTTGAGCTCAGGAACCATGAGGTCATGACCTAAGCCGAAGTCAGATGCTCAACCGATTGAGCCACCCAGATGCCCCTGTAATTTCCTTACATTTCTAAAAAAATTTTCCAGAGTCATATTCTTTTCCTGGTGTTAGAGTAATGTTATTCTCCCATCCCCCCCCCCCATAATTTTGGCAGTTTTACTGAATCAATAATTTATGAAATATCTGTTCTGCTGCTCAAACATTTATTGCTTTATTATTTTGGTAATATCTGAGATAATTATGCAAGTTAGCTTCCAAAATATCCTTGTTAAATGTTTAATCCTTCATTACTATATATTAATTTAGAGAGTTGAGGTTCAACTGGAGTGTAATTCTAATATTTCATTAGAACACAAAAGTTAAGGCAGTTTATGTTAGTGTTGTTTTTGACGTTGGAGATTTTTTATCAAGGTTTGTTTGTTTGTTTTTCTTTTAATTGTGACTCAGTTAAGAAGGATTCATCTTGAAAGTAACTCAAAATAAGGGAGCCTTATTGATGTGGTGGTGATTCTGTGACATATGCCTGCAGACTGCATGGTGGGAAAGCCTGAGTTTATTGTTAATTGTTAAGGCTTCACTGTACACAGAGTGTATTGGGAGTTGTGGTCCACGTAAAAATAACAGGCACAAGCTCGACTCTCTCTGATCTCTTGTTATAAGGTGTATACAAAATAGATAAACATTTATGCTGTAAGAAGTATTGGGAAAGAACTCTTTGGCAATAGTATCACTTATGCATGGTAAATCTTTCAGACAGACTCAGTTTAATCTTAACAATAATTTGTCTTAATGTGCCTGAACTGTGTGAATGTCTGCAAGTCAATTCTTGTAAAGAGGCCACATACAAAACTAAAAAAAAAAAAAAAAAAAGGCTTGCTGAAAAATAATCTCAAACGAAGGCCTCTTCTGTGGCCTCCTTGAATTCTTTCACATTATTAATTTTTTTTTTCCTCTCCCCCACTTTCTTATTTTGGCTGGAAGGATAACTTCGAATAAAATGCTGAGAAGGAAGATGGTCACAATTTAAAAAATTCACTGGGGTTGGTTTTTGCCTACTCCTGCCTCAGTATAGAGTGGGATTGTTTGCCACACACAGTCATGGTTATAGAAATAACATGGTGTCCTCAGGTCCTACCACTGTCGGGTGAAAATCTCAAAGGGAATATAAATCACCTAAATGAGGAATCCTAATCCTTTTCACAGCTTTCATACTTATGAAAAGGCGGTCGATTTGTAGCATGTAAGAGAGAAGATGATTTTACTTTGTTGGAATAATTCAAACATCTGCTCCTTACTTTGAATAGATTCTGATTTATGTGCCTGTACAAACTTGATATCTATAAAACCGACTCGCAATGTAATATTTTGAAATTTTATTCTCTCTTTGCTTTAGGGAGCTCCAGAACCTAGGAAGTGACTAATGATATTGCATGAGATAGATTAACTTAATTCTTTCATCATCAATTTTTGTTTGTGACTACATGGTAACAACCATAAAAATAGAGACTAAGCGTTCATTGCTTGGAGCGTTCTACTTTCCTGTCGTGCAGCAGGACGATGCAGCTATGTTCCATAATTTAAAGAATGCCTATATACTCCATGAGCATCATGATGATTCAGCAATTCAACTTTATGCAACGAAAGCAAAAAGAAGAAAAGTAGAATATTCAGATTTTGACTTAGTATGGTGCGGCCCAACACTCCCCAACCAAACACACTCAAGCTTTCAACTCGATAGAGCACCTTAATAAGGAACTACATAATATTGGAAGTACGTGTTTCAGCACAATCAGGTACTGTGTTATCTCGACAGTTAAAGACTTAAAAGAGAAACTCTTTCTTCTTTCTTCTTGCCTGATTTCCCTTAAACTCTTTCCCCTAGGAAAAGGATATTGTTTATCTTCCCCCATGTTGATGACTCCAATAACCTGTGTTGAAAGTTTGCAGAATTGCGTTGCCACTGTAGATCTATTTCTCACGTTACTCTTCAAATCGAATGTTCTGTAGTATCTAAGAGAAACAGTGTTTCCAAGTCATTGTGGTTGTCGTTAAAAAAAAAAAAAAGTTTTTTTAAAAAACTTTTAATCACTTTAATCACTTTGATCACTTTAATCAAAGTGTTCACTGTTTCTTCCATTCTTTCTCCCATTTATCACTACTTCCTCGTCCTTTGCTTTCTCATTCCAAGGAGCTTTTTATGAATTGTCTTTAGTTAGGGTATAATTTAAGTCTGATTTCATAAGCCGATTACTGTGGAACCAGATGACAGAAGAACCTCCCAGAAGAGCACACTTAATACAGGAAGTGAGGTTAATGATTCAGTGGGTGAAACTCTTATTTCTGACTCATCATGCCACCTAATAAAATGCTATATTCACAAAGGAGATTCAGTAAACGTTTGTTGACTGATTACTACACCGCTGCTAAATCCTGCCTATCAGAAAAATGCCATGTAGAAATCATCAATTTCAGTTCTGAAGATTAGGAAACAGAAGCACGGACAAATCAACTGACATGTCTGGTGGGATACGTGGAGGAGTTTGTCTAGAAACATTTCTATTATTGGCTCCATTTTAGGTCCCTGTATGGTTTCCCTTTGCTCTCTTTCTCATCTCTTGAACAGGTACATTATATCACTATACATACTTACCTTCGAAGGCCTTTGTAGATATTTTTTGGAACAAGGCAGTAAAAAAGCATCACGTCCTAAACAGGTACCAAGACATTAGATTCAGAAATGGACCTTTGCCATCTGACCAAATTGAGTGTGACACAAATTGGTGTCCAAGTTTCATGTAGTTGATCAGAAACTATGTGGTCATCTGTGACAACCGGTTCAGTCTGTCAAAGATGCAGAATTGAGTCTGCGATTGGGCAGTAGTTTCCAATTACCCTGGCAGCCTTGGAGAAGTAGTCCACTCTTGAAAACATTCTTGCGGAATTACCTTGCCTGATTTAGTTGGCGGACCTTAAATTTTCAAAAGCTCTAGGCTGTCATGAGAATGCACATATATACATACTCACAATAATTTACACGGACTTTCAGCAAACTTAGAAGACCCTGAATCTATCTGAGGACTTTTCATGGTATCATAACCTATAGAATACACATTTTTGGCTTAGAGAGCCAGTGCATGTATCTACTTTTGTTCGTTCATTTGCCAATTTGGGGGGTAGGGGACTGGGGAATGGGGACCAAATTGTCAATCTTTAAATCTATGTTTATAAAATCAGTGGAAAAATTATTTCCTTTCAAAGCAGAGACTAAATTTGTAAAAATTTGTTACTGCCATTGTACAGATTTGATTTTTTTGCTAGAATTAGAGATTTTATCTCATATTGAATGCGATTCCTAAAGTTAAACTTCTACTATCAAAAAGTCATTCTGGTATTAGAGTTCTTTCCAGTTCCAGAAATGAGAAAGCATTCCATGAGGGAGAAAGGATTTATACCAGGAGTCAGCAAACTAAGGCAGGAGGACCAAATGGGTCCTACCATCTTGTTTTTATAAATAAAATTTTATTAGCATAGGGCTGCACCCATTTGTGTTTGCCTGTAGCTGCTTTTATGCTATAGGAGCAGTTGAATAGTTGTAACAGAGATTGTGAAGGCAGCAAAGCCTAAAATATGTGTTATCTGGACCTTTTTAGAAAATTTTACTCACTGCTGTCCTATACCAGTCTAATTAAAAGCATCATAACCTCAGTGCTATTGATTTTTTGAGGCTGGATCCTCTTTCTTGTGGAGGGCGGGGCAGGCGCTGTCTTGTGCATGATAGGATGTTTAGTTGCATCCCTGGCCTCTTCTATCCACTGGATGCTGGAAGACCCTGAACCCCTCTGCCCCGATAGTGACAATCACAAAGGCCACCAGACATTTCCAAATGTCCCGATTGAGACCCAGTCTTTAGCTAGCTAAAGTCTCTCTTCTTGGCTACAGGAGAGAGGAGTCCATACCTTCTGCATGACTTAAGGATCTCTTCCACTGTGAAGTTTTTCATTAGAGCATTCTTTCTTTCAAAGAAGAGATCTATTCTATTACACCAGTTTATCTCTCTTTTAGTTTTTCAAAGAGGTAGAATACTAGTAATTTCTGCCTCTTAATTAAAAATACCTTAAAAAACCTTGTACTTGTTATGAAGTCACCCCTTTCCTCATTATTATATTAGTTCTTCTTTCATCTTTTATTTGAAGCATAGTTAACACACAATGTTATGTTAGTTTCAGGCACACAACACAGTAATTTGACAACTCTGTATGTTATACCCTCATTAATATTATTACTATTAAGTGCTATCATCACTTCAAGCCCAAATAAATTAAAAAATTTTGATTTTTCTACTACAGGAAAAGAAGTAGTTATGTAAATCCAAGATATTATTACTACTCCTAGTTTTATTATTGGTTTCTTCTCTGATGCAGCTTGACCCCATTGTGTAGAACTGTCTCCATTAAGAAATTTCGTGAATGAGAACGATTTATAATGAGTATCCCAGTCAGAGCATCACTCTCTGAGAATGTGAACCTGCTTCCTTTTCTAAACACTTCAGTTAACTGATTTCTACTCTTCTATTTTTTTATTTTTATTTTTATTTTTTTTTCAACGTTTTTATTTATTTTTGGGGCAGACAGAGACAGAGCATGAACGGGGGAGGGGCAGAGAGAGAGGGAGACACAGAATCGGAAACAGGCTCCAGGCTCCGAGCCATCAGCCCAGAGCCCGACGCGGGGCCCGAACTCACGGACCGCGAGATCGTGACCTGGCTGAAGTCGGACGCTTAACCGACTGTACCACCCAGGCGCCCCTCTTCTATTTTTTTTAAAAAAATATTTATTTATTTATTTTTGAGACAGAGGGAGAGAAAGAGAGTGGGGGAAGAGTTTAGAGAGGGGGAGAGAGAGAATCCCAAGCAGGCTCTGCGCTGTCAGCACAGAGCCTGACATGGGGTTCGATCCCACCAACCGTGAGATCTTGACCTGAGCCTAAATCAAGAGTCGGACACTTAAGCGACTGAGCCACCCAGACACCCTTGATTCTACTCTTCTTTAAGTATTGCCTTAAGAATTATAATTATATTAGAAGTATTTTTTTTTTTAAGATTTTAAGCAATCTTTACACCAAACTTACAACCCTGAGATCAAGAGTTGCAGACTGTACTCACTGAGCCAGCCAGGTGCCCCCTACAAGTATTTTTCTTTTCCCATCTTCATTTAATAACAAAGCCTTACACATATATATGAAATCCTGAATGTTTCTTCCATCTTTTTGTTAAAAGAGTTGCTTAAAAGAGAAACGTTCTTTAAGAATTTTCTCTTAGGCTGTCATCTAAAAATAAATCTTTCTCTTCACTTTTAGGTAGATAAACAGGGTTATAACTTTAGCCATTTAAATCACATTGTTGAACCTGATGGTCTGTGTACTTTCTGATCGAAGTAGATTTTACCTTTTAATATTTATCTTGAGTGGATATGGGTGAATTGGTTTTGTGAAAAACTCTTGTAGAAATCAGGCAAGAAATATTTATTTCCTCCAGAGTCTAATCTAAGGTCGATGACATTTACACACAGAGAAAATGAAGTTATTTCATCACTTCAGAATGAACTGAAGTGATCTATCACTGCAAATATAGTTTTTAAAAAACCGCCACGCACAGATTATTGAGAAAACGTAATTTAGTGGTCAGAACAAAATTAAATATTTAGAGGAGTGGGAAGTGAGTTAAAAATAAATTCATTTACTCCCATGCTAGAATGACCTGCCGTCATCCCTTCTGACTTTTACCTGATGAGAGGTAAATATGACCTAAGGTTCAGGAGGTTTGTTCCATACGTGTGACGACTGTGACATTGCCATGGTTCCGAGCAAAATATTGTTTCTTTGGCACTGCTCACATTGTCATTACCATTATGCAACCTTAATTTTCATGTAGCTTAAATTATAGAACCATCAGAGTTTAGTCAAGTTACCATAAAACAATCCAATAGATTGTTTGCCTCTGTATTAATAATTATTTTCAGGGGAGATACGTTCCTTTCTTATTTGGATATAAGAAATAACTTTTAAAGTATCAGGAAAACAACAGACATTAACGATGTTTTCTCTAACACGAGTGCCAAAGTGATCAAAATTCCTAACGACATGCAAGTTGGAAACATGTAATGTTTTCTTTATTTTGTCTTCAGTGATACAAGGTGGTCTCTTTTTTTACTTTTGTTCAACAATCGAATTTCCAGAGCCGGAAAACTGTTACCCTTTCATACTTGGGTTGATAGTCACTCTGACCTTCTTACACAAAGAGTGAAAAAAAAAATCACTCCAAACCCACAAACCAATGTTTTTATTTTGAAGAAAAACCAACTTTTTTTTTTTTTTCCATGAAAGGGACAAAAAAAGAAAGAAAGAAAGAAAGAAACCATAGCAAACAAATGTTTTGTGATTCACAATTGCACGCTATTCACAGTTGTGGTGGTTATTATCCAATTATATGTGGTTTCTCCTGTATCATCTTGTCTGTGTATTTTACGGGTGTCATTTTGTTTATTTTTGCTCTGATTATTTTAGAATTAGTACAACATATAGTATGTCTGAGTGCATCAGTTCACTTCAGGCCCAATCTTGTAAATCTCCACACCCATTTTGCATAAAAGCTCCCACAGATCAGATAAATCATGTGTTGACGACCTGCGTGTGGATATGGTTACTTGAGGAAAGTCCTAACGCTCCTCTTTCCCCATTTTCTTCCAGTCGTTTCATTTATATTCACTCATTCATGTACTCAAAAATCATTTAGATCCTCATGACATGCCGGAGGTGGTACTTTCACATTTTCTCATTCATTCTTAGGTTGATTCTGTGGTCTCAGCATATTTATTTTCATTTTACAGATCAGGAAATCAAGGTTTCAGGGTTATCCAAGATTACATAGGTAGTATGCATGGCTCTAGGATTTGTTCCTTTTCTGCAAACTGTATTTGCGTGGTTGGATTTGTATGTTTATGTGATGAGAAAAAAAGAGTTTAATAAATGGACTGTAGTGTTCCTAACTGAATCACTGTGAGGGGAAAAGATAAGGTGAAATAATTTATGTCTCAGAGCAACAGCATAAATTTCTTAATTATTAGGTTGTATATTCAAGAGAATGCAACGATTGCCTGGAAAGTGAAATGTTTGGTCAATCAAAAAATGTTTTTCCTGTGTGACATTGCTGTGGTTTTGACTGATCTGAGATGTTTCGGCCCTTTTGGAGTTCATGGCATAGGTTTGCCTATCTCGACCAGTGGGGTTCTCCCTCCAGCCTACCTTCTTTGTGTCCTTTTTCTGTGCAACAGAGGAAGAGATTAGCAGGTATGTGGCATTTTGCTTAGTTTTAAATAAGTTGTATTGCATTTCTTAAAATCGTAAAAGCCATTTAATTTTTTGATTGTATAAAACATACATAACATAAAATTTACCACCTCAGCTACTTTTTTAAATGTTTATTTATTTTTGAGGCGGTGGGGAAGGGCAGAGAGAGGTGGGGACAGAGGACCTGAGGAGGGCTCTGTGCTGACCGCAGAGAGCCTGATGCAGGGCTTGAACTCACAAACCGGGAGATCATGACCTGAGCCAAAGTTGGACGCTTAACCGACCGAGCCACCCAGGCACTCCCCACTTCAACCATTTTTAAGTGTGCAACTCAGTGGCACTGTTGTGCAACCCTCAACCACTATTCAGTTCCAGAACCTTTTTTCATCTCAGAAACTCTGTATCCATTAAAGAGTAACTTCCCGTTCCTCTCTCTCCCCAATATCTGACAACCTGTAATCTATTTTCTATCTCTATGAATTTGATTATTATAGGTACCTCATATAAGCAGAGTCATGCATATTTGTCTTTTTTGAGGCTGGCTTGTTTCACTTAGCATGTTTTCGTGATTCATCCATGTGGCGCGTGTACCAGATTTCTATTACTTTTTAAGGCTGAATAATATTTCATTGTGTATAGATGCCATATTTTATTTATTCATCCCCTGATTGAGGAACATTTGGGTTATTTCCACCTTTTGGTCATAGTTCATGAATAATGCTGCCATGAACATTAGTGTGCATCTGAGTTCCTGCTTTCAATTCTTTTGAGTATATACCCAGAAGTGGAATTGCTGGGTCCTGTGGTAGTTCTATATTTAACTTTTTGAGGAGTCTCCAAACTGTTTTCCATAGCAGCTGCACCATTTTACATTCCTGCCAACAATGGACAAGTGGTCTAATTTCTCCACATCCTCGCCAATGCTTCTTTTCTTTCTTTCTTTTCTTTCTTTCTTTCTTTCTTTCTTTCTTTCTTTCTTTCTTTCTTTCTTTCTCTTTCTTTCTTCCTTTCTTTCTTTCTTTCTTTCTTTCTTTCTTTCTTTCTTTCTTAATAATAGCTCTCTGAATGAGTGTATCTTTAAATTTTTAATAAAACATTTTCCATGATTATAATTAAAATATGCCTGTAGATTTTTAGACTTATTTGTTTTAAATAATGGACTCTCCCAATTTGCATCTTTTATTTCTGAGTATATGCTAAGGGCCTATTGTTGGGAGAATTTTCTGTGGTGGGGGTGGGGGGAGGATGTCCATGTTTTGAAGCACTAAGCCTGTCCAATAGGATTCCTAATCAAATAGAACTCTGAACCCCCTGAAATTAATTTATACAGTTTATACAATCTAATCTTTGTCTGAATATTAGGCATAAACTCTACACACTATTAGAACACATTCTGAGGGGGCACCTGGGTGGCTCAGTCGGTTGAGCATCCGACTTCAGCTCAGGTCATGATCTCACACTCCGTGAGTTCAAGCCCCACATCGGACTCTGTGCTGACAGCTCAGAGCCTGGAGCCTGCTTCAGATTCTGTGTCTCCGCCTCTCTCTGCCCCTCCCCTGCGCATGCTCTGCCTCTCTCTGTCTCAAAAACAAAACACAACAAAACAAAAACATTAAAGAACACATTCTGGGAATCAAGAGAGCAGTAGCTTTTGCAGTGTAAAATTCTGGGGTAAACGAAAGACTGTACACTGTTGATTCTTCTAGGTGAACCAGATCTTCCTGATAAAAACAAAGCAGATACGGAAGATCCTGAAAACAATTAGCAACAGCCTTTATAATTATGCAAAAACGTAATGAGAAGAATGTCATCCATCACCCAGGGGCAAGCATGAGACCAGATAAATGCTTAAGGAATTGCTATGCTGTCCCTCAAAACCTCCCACCCCACCACCCATGTAAACTGTGAATGAGGAAAAGAAAACAAGGCTTTGGGTAAAATGTCCAAAGAAAACCTAATGAATAACACTTCTTTCTCATTACACCTAGGTTTCTGGAAATTGTGCTAAGAAAAATGTTCTGAGGCCTGACTACAATGACATTGTTTCCATCATGCCATATGTTTTGAGAAAATGGAGTTTTTAGCAAAGATGCTTATGACCTTTTATCTTATTCATCTAAACAGAGTTGAACATGCTTCTTTAAAAGCATCAAAAAATTGGAATGAAAATAAGTTCTTGTTTGACTTACTTGTAAGAAGATACTAAAGCCAAGACTTGGAGTTCGCTTGAATTCTTAAGTAGATGGCCACATGTTAATGGATGTTGGGCCAAGGTGGTTTTATTTTGGGAAATTTCTAATCTTTTATGACTTGTTATGGTTCTGAAACTTCTGAAATACTGTTTTTGTCACCTTAGCAAGAAATCAACAATTGAGATAGAACTTTATTTATTTATTAAAAACAATTTTTTTAAATGTTTATTTATTTTTGAGAGAGAGAGAGTGAGTGAGCAGGGGAGGGGCAGAGAAAGAGGGATACAGAATCTGAAGTAGGCTCCAGGCTCCGAGCTGTCACCACAGAGCCTGATGCACGAACCATGAGATCATGACCTGAGCCGAAGTCAGGTGCTCAACCGACTGAGCCACACAGGTGCCCCTAAAGATAGAACTTTAAATTGTAAGATACATATTTGCTTCCTCCAGTAATTGAAATTTACGTATTGATTTATCAGGACATTGTGCATATACATCATGTAAGTCTTTACTAGGATTTTTTATCATTATCCCAGCTAATGCAGAGCCTGGCACATGGTAATAGTGCATGTGGGAGGGAGAAACTTTTTTTTTTTTTTAAATTTTTAATGTTTATTCATTTTTGAGAGACAGAGAGTGAGGAGGAGAGGGGCAGAGAGAGAGAGGAAGACACAGAATCAGAAGCAGGCTCCAGGCTCTGAGCTGTCAGCACAGAGCCTGATGCGGGGCTCGAACTCACAAGCCGTGAGACCATGACCTGAACTGAAGTCAGACACTTAACTGAGCCACCCAGGTGCCTCAAGAAGCTTCTTAATCTAGACCTGGAAGTTTAGGAAGTGAAAACAGTATTTTACAGGCTGTAATGATAGGTGGAAGGCAGTATTTGAGGAGCTTCTGGAAATGGGGAGTGATTCCTCAGAGACTAGGCAGGAGGGAGGGCATTAAAAGGAGCAATTTGTGGGTCAGGATTGGAGTTGATAGCTTCCGCGTGACTCTTAGCTCATGAGTTTTCTTCTGACCCATCCCACTACCCAAGTTTCCTCTAGTCTGATGTATGTGCTCCTCCCCTTTGCTTATCTGTCATACCTGTATGTTCTCTGTGACAACACTCAGCCTACTGTCCTCTGGATGAAAGTCCTGGCAGAGCAAAAATAACCTCTTGGAGTAGTGATGTCTCTCTTCCAGAGCACTCCACGACACCACTTCTCAGCTACCACTGCTCAGTGGCTAAAGTGATTGATTTTGAGGTGGGTAGATATGTTAAATACATCTAAGAATAGATTAGTCATTAGGCACCTGAGATGTTGAAGACTGTGGCTAGCCATAGGCATTTCATCAGACACCCTGAACCCATTTCCTTTGGTTGGTGTGGAATATTTTTAAAAAGCAGAGCACATCTCTAAAGAGACGGAAAATGGGCAGATAAAAGCTTAGGGAGCCACACGTGAGAATGCATGTTTTTCAAATTGCAATTTAGTATTTACTTCAGTGACAGGGTTTATTGGTAGGTGGAAGGTTTGATTCTTAAAAAATCTTTGAAAACGTCAGGCATTTTGAGTTCCCTCTCTATTCGTGTATATATTTTACTTGTATATATATTTGTATACTTGTATGTATATTTGTATGCTTGTATGTATGTGTGTATATGTGTACACACACATATATATATTTATAATCAGTCTCCATTCCCCGCCCTCCTGACTTTTTGCTCCCAGCAGGGTCAGGAGCGGGCCGAATTGCTGTGTTTAATCTTTAAGAGGGGTTCTCTGCCACAGTGCTGCAGCTCCCTCTGTCCCCCCACCTCTCACACAAAGTCTTGGGCTGGTCCTTCTTCTGGAGAAGTGTGTGTGTTGGTGATGAGGGTGGGAAAGAAGTGCTCTGGCATTGAGATACTTTCTCTAGGGGGGGAAGGAAGGAATTTTTCTTGGATCACTATTGCCTCTATAGTTTGTTAGCTTGATCATCTGCATTTCTTCATATATAGTTCACTCGTGCTGAAATTTTAATTTGGAATACTTTGCTGTTTTGTACTGTATCTATCAAGGCTTCCAGACAAGACGCATTTTATTTCCCATGTTCTTGTGCTTGTGTGAATTTCCCAGCTGACCCTCACAGTGGTGAGCCAGGGGCAGTCTCAGCAGAAGGATGCTGAATTGGGGACAGCGGGTGTCAAATAACAGTCTTCCCCTTATACTATCACCTTCTAGACCAGGTTACACTAAGAGGAATTTTACCCCATCATAATGAAGAGTTTTTAGAGAAAGAATATTGTGAAAAACATCATGCTATTTGAACACATAGTGCTTCAAGTATATCCGTGTGGCCATTTTAATCAAACATAGTCAGGGATACTAGGCATGTGTCACATAGAATATGAGAGACACAGCTAATCAGATCTGACCCATTTCTGTGGTACTTATCATGTGACCATCTGCCAGGTCCAGACCGCTTTACAAGATGATTCTGATGAAATTGTTAATAAAAATGGCAGACATGTATTGTGTTCACCATATTACACATGATGCTAAAGGATCTACGTGTCTGTGTCAGGTGGTTGTCCAATACTTTATGCAAGAGGAACTATTATTATCCTCATTTTACAGATAGGGAAACTGAGGTATAGTACAGTTAAGGAGTGTGTCCGTGGTGAAGCATCTGGTAAGCGGCCCAGACATGCCCCATATGATACTGTGTCTCCAGGCACAGCTAGGCGGTGGCCTCCTTTATCCCACCTGCCTTCATGCTGTGTTCACCTTAACCTATGAACTGAGCTAAATGTGGTCTTGTTTATATCAAGCAACCTAGAAACTCTCTTGCCCATGAAGCCCCCATTTCCTCTGAAAGGAAGGTGAAACGTTTGCCAAAGTGAATGTGTATAAACTTGTAAAATAAGTTCATTAAGTGAAAGGCTCTGTCTTTTTTTTCTTCTTCAATTTTCAATATTTAAAGCTTATTAGAGTTTTTACAAAAGACTTAATCATGTATTTTTTTTAAATGAATAATATGTTTTTAACCTAATAAAAAGTTAACGAAGCAGCCTCACAATACTTTGGAAGGAAATAGAGTTTAAATAGTGACCTATTTTTCCAGCCAAGAGTTGATGTAAACCAAGCTGTCATGTTAACTATTTCCATTAGAATAGAATCATGTTAATTACAAATTCATTTTGGCTTAAAAGTATAGTTGTCAGGGGCGCCTGGGTGGCTCAGTCAGTTAAGCATCCAGCTCTTGATTTCAGTGCAGGTCCTGACCTCACAGTTGAGACTGAGTGACACGTAGGGGGATGGAGCCTCATGTCAGGCTCTTCGCTAAGGAAGGAAAGCGCTCGTGAGTCAGGTGTACAGGATATAGTGAAGAGGCAGCCTTTTCCTCACGGCTCTTTGTCATAGATGAATTGACCATACAAACAAGGGTTTATTTCTGGACTCTCTGTTCTGTTCTGTTGATCCATGTGTCTTATTTTTGTGCCAACACCATAATCTTTCGATTACTGCCGTTTTGTAGTGTATCTTGAAATTGGGGATTGTGATACCTCCAGCTGAGTTCTTTCTCAAGATTGCCTTAGCTATTCAGGGTCTTTTGTGGTTCCATACCAATTTTAATATTATTTTGTTCTAGTTCTATGAAAAATGTTGTTGATATTTTATAGATTTTGCATGCCTTATTTTAAAAATTGTTTTCAAATTCTTAAATGTATTTTTTGTTTCCTTTCGGTTTACTAATTCTTTGAAACTCAGTGTGACATTTGCTTTATGGTCAAATTACACGGTCAGTTTTTAGAAATACTCCATATGTATTTGAAGATCATGTTTTGCCAAGTTGGTGGACACAAAGATCTTTACAAGTCCATTAAAATCAAACTTAAGTACACAACTGAGTACTAACCAGGAAATGACTCTTGGCTGGGGAAAGAACCACCTGAGAGGATTAGAGGTGACAGTGTGTGGGGCTTCCATGCGACTGTGAGTAGTGCCTATTCCCACTAGCCAGACTGGAAAAACCTCATGATTCATGCAGGATTAGGCAGAGGACACGGAAAGACCTTCCATCATACTGGTGAACAAT
The DNA here is from genome assembly GCF_018350175.1 of Felis catus. NCBI lineage: Eukaryota > Metazoa > Chordata > Mammalia > Carnivora > Felidae > Felis > Felis catus. Next base: position 47,998,319 of record NC_058368.1, read on the forward strand.
TAGCTCTAGCTTGAGCACTGCTTCAAGCCCACATAACAAATCTTAAAAGAAAATCTGATAGGACCAAATTGTGTCCCGGAAAAAAAGATTGAGAATAATTTTTGGAAAACAAAAATATCAAAGAAGGTATAACTCACAATATCTACCAGCAACAACAGAAAGCTCTCCAGAAAACAGATATTTGGAAACTAAATAACATCCTTGTAAATATGGGTCAAAGAAGAAATCAAAAAGGAAATTAGAAGTTGCTTTGAGCTGAGTGAAAATGCAAACACAGCATGTCAGAATTCATGGGGTGACATTAAAGCAGTATTTAGGGGGAAATTATAGCACTAAATGCCTCTTTGAGATAAGAAGATAGCTCTTAAATCAGTGACCTCAGCTTCCACCTTAAGAACCTAGAAAAACAAGAGCAAATTATATATTAAGTAAGAAGAAGAAAAGAAATACTAAAGATCAGAGTGGAAATAAATGATCTAGAAAACAGAAAAACAAGAGAGAAAATCAATTACACCCAAACCTGTTTTTTTGAGATTAAAAAAAAAAGTGATAAATCTCTAGCTATGCTGATCAGAGATGGCATAAATTACCGATATCAAGAATGAGAAAGGTAACATCGGTAGAGAGTTTACAGATAGTAGAAATATAACTTTATGCCAATAAATTTGCAATTTAGATTAAATATTCTCATTCTTTGAAAGACACAAACTAACAAAACTCAAGAAGAAATAGTTACCCTGAATAACTTTATGTCAACTTAAATAATTGAATTTGTAGTTAAAAATCTCCCTATAAAGAAAATTACAGGCCCAGACAGCTTCATTGGTGTTTTCCACTAAATATTTAAGAAAGAATACCAATTCAAAACAAATTTTTCAGAAAATTGCAGAGGAGTGAATATTTTCCAATTCATTTTATGAGTCCAGGTTATTCTAATTCTAAAAACCACACGTTATATAAAAAGAAAACTATAGACCACAATCTCTCATGAAAATAGATGCAAAAATCCTAAAGAAAATTTTAGTAATTTTAAATCTAGCAGTGTATAAAAAATATAATACATCATAACCAAATGAGGTTTATCCCAGGAATGCAAGGTTGGCTTCAACATTAAAAAAATCAGTCAGTGTAATTCACCATATTAATAAACTAAAAAGAAAGAGCATATGATTGTCAAAATATATGAAGAAAAAGCATTTGGCAAAATCCAACACCCATTCATGACAAACTCTCAACAAATTAAAAATAGGGGGTGTCTGAATGGCTCAATCAGTTGAGCATCCAACCCTTGATTTCCACTCAAATCACGATCCTGGGGTCATGGGACTGAGCCCCGTGTCAGGCTTTGCCCTGAGCACTGAACATGGAGCCTGCTTAGGATTCTCTCTCTCTTTCCCTCTGCCCTTCTCTGCTACTCTCACTCTCTCTGTCTCTAAAATTAAAAATTAAAAATAAAAAAAGAGGATTTTCTCAATCTACAAAAACCCTATAGCAAACATCATATTTAGTAGTGTAAGACTGAATACTTTCCTCCTATGATTGGGAGCAAGACATAAAGATGTCTGCCCTTATGATTTCTAATAAAATTGTATTGGAGATTCAATTGGCGATTCAATAAAGTTAAGAAAAAAGTAACAAAGGCATTCTGATTAGAAAGGAAGAAGTAATGCTGTTTTTATTCACAGAAAATATGATTGTCTATGTAGAATATCCAATGGATCCACAAATAAGCTACCAGAACTGAATGAGTTTAGCAAAGTTAAAAGACACCAGATCGACACATAAATATGTGTTTTATTTCTGTATAATAGCAACAAGCAATCAGAAATTGAAATGTAAAGGATACTATTTAAAACAGTGCAGTGGGGTGCCTGGGTGGCTCAGTCAGTTGAGCATCCGACTGTTGATTTTGGCTCAGATCATGATCTTGTGGTTCCTGAGATCGAGCCCCACATCAAATTCTGTGCTGTCAGTGCAAAGCCTGCTTGAGATTTTCTCTTTCTCTCTCTCTGCCCCTCCCCACTCAAAATAAATAAATAAACATTTAAAACTTAAAAAAAATTAAAACCGTGCAATGGACTTAACGTTTGTGCTCCCCCCAAAATTCACATGTTGAAACCCTAATCCCAATGTGATGATATTTGTAGGTGGGGGTCTTGGGACATAATTAGGTCATGAGGGTGGAGGAATGAGATCAGTGCCCTTCTAAGAAGAGGACAGAGTACTAGATAGCTTTTTTTCCCACCATGTGAGGACACATCAAGAAGATGAGGATAAGCCAGAAAAAGGCCAGTCACCAAGAGCTAAATTCTGATGTAAGCCTGGAGAGCTGGAGAGACAGGGCAGTAAAAGTATATTGTTGGCCTTGGAGCTGAAGCTGGGGTTAAACTGCTGTTGGTGGTCTTTATTAACAGGAATTGGGAAAAAAGAGCGTATCTGCATACCAGTGACCAGAAAATGTGTTAACTTACTGAAGCAGTGAAACCATACCTGGTACAGTAGCTACAACTGGAGTCGCTGCCTGGTTAAGCTTATGATAATCCGCCATCATTCTCCAATAGCCTTCTGTCTTCTGCACAGGTCACGTAGGTGAGTTGAATGGGTGTGGGATAGAAACCACCACTTCTGCATCCTTCACGTCCTTGAGGGTATTACTGACCTCTACAATCTCTCCAGAAAGGCAGTATTGCGTTTGGCATACTATTTTCCTAGGCAGAGAGAGCTGTATTGGCCTCCATTTGGTCTTTTCCACCCTAATAACCCTCACTCCACAGAACAGGGAACGAGTGTGGGGATTCTGCCAGTTAATAAGTGTATCTATTACAATTATGCATTCTGGAACTGGTGAAAGAACCGCAGGATGGGTTTAGAGACTCACAAGGCCCACTATGACATAAGCCTCCTTTGATTTTTCTCCATTAGCCCCTTCTATGATGGTAGGCCATAGTGATGTTTTGAGTCTCAGAATTAGTGTCGATTCAGAGCCAGTGTCCAGTACTCCCCATAAAACAGTTATCTTGGTAAAAGGCCCGAGATCCCTTTAGGGAAGGCTAGGAGAAAAATGAACAGTATAAGTTTTTGGCAGTGCAGATCAAGGATCAATTCCAACAGATCAATTCCTTATACAGATCAAGGAAGAATTTAGTAGACTTCTTGTCTATTTCACTTCTAGAAATACTACGATCAAATAGCCAGTGCCATAGTGATGTACAGGTCAGACTATCCTGATTGCTGCTTTTACTCTGCTGTCTCTTACAGTTGCCACGCCCACCTTGCGCCTGGAGGCTGAATGCTGCCACCTGGCCCTGACAGCCCGGGGTTCCAATTACTTCCATTGCATCTAGGTTTCCCAAGTCAGTGACTTAGTCCCTACTAAGGTCTGGCCTACAGAAAAGAGTGAGTGATCACAGAGCTTTTCAAGGATGCTGGGGCTCTCCTCACAAATTTAGTTTCCACAATTGTGATAAAAACTATGCTTTCTAGGCTCTCTGATGTGGGAGAGTAGGCCTTAAATGACAAATTCACTCTAACATTCCACTCTCCCCACATCTCTGAACCTCTTCCTTTACATTAAGCCAAGGCAGATCTGTCATTTCTAAATCACTCACTGTGGGCCACCTCTCGGTCTATGTTTTAGTCAACCAATGAAACTGTTAGAGCTCTTCTTAACTCCCTGAGCTGCAACATTAATTGCAGAATCTAATTAATTGCAGAATTGCAGAATCTAATTAATCTAATTAATTGCAGAATCTTAGTGAGTCTGTATCAATGAATTTGGCTCAATTTCCACTGTTACCCCACACCCTCAACATCTGTTCCTACATAGGCCCCTCATTTAGAAATCTGTATAAAGTCGAAAACTCAAATACTTCTGGAGTAGAGCATACCTCCTCATGGGTCACACTTTTTACCTCACCTCTAGGGGCCTGCTGTGACTTCAGTTCAGTTAGAGGTCTAGAAACAAAAAGGAGTGGTAGGGGTGGGTTCTGAGTAGAATCAGGATTGTCTTTTATAGCACCTCCATCAGAGGAGACCATTTCAGTTTCCTCGGGCAATGCAGGGTTAATTCCCTCAGACTGGGTTAATTCCCTCAAAGAAGACTTTTCAGAATTTAGGGACTCAACGTTTCCAGCTTTGTCAAGATCGACTCACACATCGCCGGTCCAACTTACAGGATCCCATCTAATACCGTCACTAAACAGTAGGCACTTTGTGAGGCTGGGAGTTGGGCTTGCATTGTAATTCAGCTAGTCACAGGATAAGATTCTACACTAGATTTTCAGCAATCTTGACCCTGTGGCTACAGAAGATACAGTTCTCTCTAGGGCACACATAGAAGATCTCGGGTAATGTATGCAGCACTTGAGCTAGGAATTCTAATCCCTGAGCTCATCCTTTTATTTCACGACTTTGTCCAGTGACATTAGGAGCAATAAGGTAATCTCATTAAACTTGTTAGTTTTCCAAAAATGTTGAAAAGTTTCATATACATGGTGACCCAGCTCCTTGCTTCTTATACTAGTTGATTAGAAGTGTCCAGTGGAGAGATATTTAGTGTGTTGCTATTACCAGATCAACCCATGGACTATCAGTGCCCTCTCTACTACTAGAAATAGATTATTAGCATCTTTAAATCTAATCAGATTAGAGGGCCCATTCCAGAAACCCCAGAAACAATTCAGAAAACTCATTCTTAAAATTCTATTCCTGGAGAACCATTCTTAGTATCAAAGTCTGTATTAGTTGGGTTCTCCAGAGAAACAGAATCTAAAAGTGTGTGTGTGTGTGTGTGTGTGTGTGTGTGTGTGTGTGTGTGTGTGTGTGTACGTGCGCGTGCAGGGGTGGGAGGGAAGAGGGAGAGAGAGAGATTTATTATAAATAATTGGATTGTGGAGACTGAGATGCCTCAAGTTCTACAGTTGGCAAACTGGACCTGGGGAAGCTGATGGTGATGTTCCAGTTCCAGTCTGAAGGCCTGCGAACCAGGATAGCTAAGAGTGTAAGTTCCAGTCTGAGTCTGAGTCTGAAGGCAGGAGAAGACTGATGTCCCTGAGTGAAGACTGTCAGGTAGAGAGCAATTTGTTCTCATTTGGGTCAGCCTTTTTGTTCTATTCAGGCCTTTAGTGATTGGGTGAGAGCCACTCACAAAAGGGACAGCTCTCTGGTTTATCAGTCTACTGATGTAAATGTTAACCTTTTTCAACACCCCCCCCCCACACACACACACATACTCAAAACAATGTTTGACCAAATATCTGGGTACCTTATGGCACAGTCAAGTTGGTACATAAAAATTAACCATCGCAGATGGTAAGGGTTAAAGTTGCCATTGAACAAGAGATGGAAGCTGCCTGATGAAGTTGGCAAAGCCAGTAGATGAAAAATCCTGTATTCTCAGGACTCTGGAGTACCCATGCTTACCTGCCCTGGAAGCTTCCATGGAGGCTCCTACATGAGGAAACTACATAAATTTATAGCTTGTTTAAACCACTCTTATTTTGGTTTTTGTTACAGCCTTTAAAACCAATATCAAAATTATATTTTGCCTTTCGGGTTCTTGAATATATTTGGCTCTGGAGGAATTCAGAGTGAAGGAAAAATATTAAGTTCTTTTGGAAATGTTGTGGATTTTCTCCCCTATATGTGTGTCAATATCAGGATTGAAGATGTAGATAAAAAAAAAATAAAGGGGCGCTTGGGTGGCTCAGTCGGTTAAGTGTCTGACTTCTGCTCAGGTCACGATCTCGCAGATCGTGGGTTTGAGACCCTCGTCGGGCTCTGTGCTGACAACTCAGAGCCTGGAGCCTGCTTCAGATTCTGTGTCTCCCGCTCTCTCTGCCCCTCCTCCACTCTGTGTCTCTCTGTCCCCAAAATAAATATAAACATTAAAAAAAATTTTTTTAATAAAATAAATTTGTAACAAAAAGGGCCTTTTTTTTTTAATGGCCTTAAGATAGTCTACAAGGGTATTTTGCCAAATATATAACAGGATGTGATGTGGGGGTGACATTCTATCTGTAATTCCTAGTTCTTTCTTTCTTAAACTGGTGAAAAGGCAGCTAGGGGGACACCATGTTGTGGTCCTTGAGCAAACTAGCTTTGACTTGGAGATGAAATATTTGTCTGGCGAATCTTACCTAGCAGTGTTGAGGTTTACATGAGGGCTTGCTTTTTATTAGGCATGTACTGATCTGACTTGTTTGAGTTTTATTGGCACTTACAACCATGAGAAGATCACTGATTCATAACAACAGAATTTTAGGTGATTCATTCAATTCATTAATCAAAATGATTATTTCAGCAATGATTTACATTTGAGAATCAGTAACTAACTTATCTTTTTTGATTTAAAGGTACTTGAATTATTTGGTATCAAAAGACTGAAATATTTGTATTTGTTGAAGTATAATTTATATAAAATAGAATGCACATATCGTGGGTGTTTCAATGCCCTGTAACCTCTGTCTACGTCATGGAGATATTTCAGAAGTAATCACATCAGGCTTTTATGAATGGGTATTGATGGTGAAGGAGAAAATAACTCAAAGATTTCTTCCAGATTTCTTGTTTAATCAACTGGCCATATGTAAATACTATTTCCTGAGATTGTGAGTACTCAGAGGATTATATGTTAATATGAATGTGAGTGTGAGTGTGCCCATGTGTGTGTTTGGTGGAGAGAAGCATAGATGGAAATGTTGGTGTCAATTTTTGACATACAGATTTTTCCAGTGCTTCCAGAACAAGTGGTGATGCTTATTAGACACTTGTCTGGAGTTCAAGAGACAAAGAACTCAACTAGAGATATAAATTTGCTCATAATCAGCAAATAAATGGTTATTGAATGATGGTAGTGGGTGAAGTTGCCTACAAAGAAGTATATAGCTCTTGGAGGTAACTAATAGATTGTTTCCTAATATGGCTTCCATGGTGGACTAGTTCTGTTAGATACTTTGATAAAATTACTTTGTGATCAAATAAGTTTAGAAAATGCAACCAAGAGTACCCCTCTCTTGAAAATGTACAAGATACGTTATTGGATTAAAGACGAGGGAGTCCACTGTATCAAAATATGTTTCACATTTCATAACGCTGTGTTTCCCAAACGCCCCCCCACTGTGATACTAAGGAAGAAGGAAACCAAATCCTACCAGTCTTCTGCCTTGTGGTTTTACCTTGTGGATGACCCACACCCAAGCAACTTGGCCCTGGGCAAGTGGAATTCGGATTCACTTTCCAGTAACAGTAGGATAGACAGGTCTTTGCGCTTAGAGTTGCAATGCAATCAAGTATTTTTATTTGTTTCTGTTTGCCAAATGTTTAACATCATATTTAAAGCAAATTATAGGTTCTATGTCCTACATATACACTCATTTTATTTTTTTAACTCAATTTAAAATTTGATATTGGTGTTAGTGTTTAAATACTAAGATAACCATAACTTTGCTTTATTGTAGCACTATAGCAGAAGATGTTAAATCACTTAAAGATGTTTTTGAATATAATTAATGTCTTTCTTTCTTTGTTTCTTACCTAATATGTTTATGGCTTTGAATAGGCTGTAGCAGTGGGGTGGTTGCTTAATCTTTCCAATGGGGCAAGGAACCCAGGCTGTAAGAATATGTAGTGCCTATTCAATTAAACAGGATTATTTTATAGTTTAACAAGGAAAAAGGCATCTGGGTATGATATTCTAAAGTAAAATTGACTGGAATACTCTTATGCACTTTGTAGGTTCATCCAGTGCCTCTTTGCTGCTGACCTTCAGAGGTCATCAAGCTGTCTCAGCCATATTCCACTCTACCTGGATATCCATAGGCACCTCAAGCCTGAGGTATCCCAGACAGAGCTTGTTATCTTATTCTCACCGAAAGGAGATGTGGGAAAGCTTTGGTTGTTTCTGTTATAGTTACTTTTCCTCTTGGTTTTCTATTTTGCCTCAAGACATTCATTGATTGATTTTGCGCAGCTCAGAAATTCAGTCAAGTATCCTCCCCTCTCTTTTTCAAATCCAGTCAGTCACCAATTCAGTTGGTCTGAAATGCTTTTGCACCTCTGGACTCCACCCTGCCCTTGGATGATAGATTGTCTTGAGTCAGATCATCATCTCTCATCTGGGTTGTTGCAATAGCCCTTATCTGGTTTCTCTGCCTCTACTCTCTCAGGATTTCAGTCCCTCTCCTGTCTCCACCCTTCTGCTAGAGTTATCTGTCTAAAACACAGATCTGATCAAGTACTTCTGCTTTTACAATCTTTAATGACCATCTACAGGGAGACAATCTTTGAGTGGATTAGAAATCCTAATCTGATTTAGGTACTTTCTTAATCTCATCTCCCACTTCTTTCTCCACTTCTACTTACACAACTTCTCCCAGACACAATATGGGTTTGTTATTTTCTGTCCCTATGGTGTGCTTCCATTCCCTGTGTCCTTGCCTTTTCATCACTCTCCGTTGCCTTCTTTCTCCTTAAATTCTGACTTCTACAGGTAGAAGGAATTTCCCACTCTTCTTATACCTCTGTCACAGCACTAAATGTGTTATGAAAACTAAGTGTATATGTGTAACCCTATCCCACGATAGATGGTGGGCTTCTCAAGCAAGGGTTGGCAAATTTTTTCTGTAGAAGACTGCAGGCCACAGTTGTCTCTGTGTTAACTACCCAATTCAGCCATCTTAGTGTGAAAGCATTCACAGATAAATTATAGAGGAAACGAGTGTGGCTGAATTTCTATAAAACTTTACTTACAAACAGAAATTTGAATTTCATGTAATTTTTACATGTCACAAATATTTTTCTTCTTTTGCCACCCCCCCCCCCCCCCACGCCACCAACCATTAAAAAAATCTGACAACTATTCTTAGTTCTTGGCCCACACAAACACAAGATTGGACTGCGGACTGTAGTTTGCTAAGCGTGTTCTAAATGGTAGGGCTATTTCATATTTATTTTCATACACTGCTGGTAGGTAACAAAATACCTGCACTGAACGAATGTTTGCTAAAATGAATCATATAGAGACAAATGGTTTTCATTTTATGTTCTATTCCATTACAAACTGTGGTGGTGTGACAGAGTAAAATTTTTTTAATTAACTGAAGATGAAGTAGAAAACCATTTTTAAATTTCAACCTTGGTTTGAAAATCTTTCTGAGGTATGTTTTTCCAATTTTCTGCCCTAGTAAGTACAGTTTAGTGAATACATTTAATGATTATCTTGCAGTGCCCCCAGGTCATGATTACAGATAAGAATCTCTTTGTGCAACCAACTAAATGTAGATTATAGAAGGTATAGCTGATTGAACCCCAAATGCATATAGCCTGGGATTTACTTCAGATACTGCTTTCTTGATGCAGAGGTTCAAGCTGTGCTATGCACTTCTTTTCTAGTGATCTCTTTTCTCTGTAAAGTGGGGCATAGGAACCCAGACTCAACCAAACGAAACTAATTACTGAAAGGTTCTCATTCTTTGGGTTCCAGTTCTATTGCTCCCTATATAGGGAAGGAACGCTGAGCATTGGTGTCATTGATTGCTTCTGTCTTTCTTCTTAGCCCCTCACCCAAGGGAGTTAAAAGTGCAATGTTGTTAAAGAGAAAACATTGAAAACAAGCAAGTTTGTAACACTGACCTAAGGAAAAAAAGTCACAGGTATCTACAGCATGGATCCCTCATTTTAATGATCCAGTTGAAGTTTTCTTTTAAATTAGAGTGCTAAAATGGAAATTCAGAATAATATAATACTGGAACCACCTAGGAGTCCCTTCAGGTGGTGAAAGCACAGAGGCTCGTGATTTTTTCCACCCAGAGTTTACCTGAGCACTTTTCTCTCTTCTACTCGTTGTAGATTGTCTACCTTGTTTTTCAGCATGGAACAGTGGTAAAGGTACTCATCTGGATCACAAGGACTTGAGTCCCTATTTTTGTTCTATAAATCCTTAAGTATGTGCTAATATTGATCCTTACTTATTTGAGTAAATGCAGTCAATGTGGGATCCTGGAATAGATCCTGGAATAGAAAAAGGACATTGGGAGAAAACTGCACAAAGTTGAATTACATTTATAATTTAGTTAATGGTTCTGTATCAGTATTATATAATGTTAATTTCCTGGTATAAACATCACATAGCTGTTATATAAATTGTAAACATTTGGGGAAGCTGAGTGAAGGATATTTGGGAACGATATTTTTGGGGCAACATTTCTGTAAATCTTAAATTATTTCAAAACAAAAAGAGAAAGAAGAACAAGACCAAAAGGAAAAAAAGATATCTTGTTGGACCTTCCTTCAAAATATATGTAGAATCTGGTCACTTCCTATAACCTCTGTTAAAACCACTTTGACTCAATTCATCACTATCTCTCACTTGGATTATTATAATAACTTCCTAATTGGTCTTTTTGCTTCTATTCTTGGTCCCTCAGAGTCAATTTTCAGTGCAGTAGCCAGAATAATTATAAGCAAAAAATTAAAACTCTACAGTATACTGCCATTAGTCTTAGGGTGAAGCCCCAAGTTCTTACATTGGTGAAGAACAGCCACCATCTGGCCCACAGTCCCCCCGTGGTCCCCCCTTGCACACTTTCCCACTTCTCACTTCCTCCAGCTATGTTGACCTCCTTGCTGTTCCCTGAACATATCAGGAACATTCCCATTGTAGAACCTGTGCACTGGCTATTTCTTCTGCTAGGAACAGTCTTTCTCCAGATACCATTATGTTCTCGTGTTTGAATATCATTTCGACGAGGCTGACTTACACTCTTTAACAATTTTACCCCCCACTGCCTGATGCTCACCTGTACTGGAACTTGCATTCCTCTTAGCGCTGTTCTACCTAAAAGAAATTTCCATTGCACTTCTCATCTTCTAAGACACTGTTTAAGTTTATGTATTTATCATCATCGTCATTGTCATCATCATTATCATTATTAATGGGCTAGTCTCCCCAGACTCAAATGTAAACTCCAGGAGAGCAGGAATCTTTTCCCATTTTGTTTCCTGGTATATCTCAAGAGCCTAGAAAAATTCCTGTCATAGGGGCATCTGGGTGGCTCAGTCGGTTGAGTTTGACTCTTGATTTTGGCTTGGGTCATGATCTCATAGTCGTGGGATCCAGCCCCATGTCGGGCTCCATGCTGAGCATGGAGCCTGCTTGGGATTCTCTCTCTCTCTCATAAAAAAAGAAAGAAAAAGAAAAAAAAAAAAGAAAAATTCCTGGCACAGAGTAGGCACTCCATAAATACTTGTTAATGAATTGAATAAAAGGTAGGATAGACAGAAATTGAAAACTACTTTGTTGGTAAAGGAAAAAATAGTGTGTAGTACAACTTTATGGCTATTGATTTGGGTCATGGGAAGGAAAAATGCCCCACTAATCAATACAGAAAAAAATATATATAATTTTCAACTTGTTTTATTTTGTATTTTTAAAAAAATTTACATCCAAATTAGCATATAGTGCAACAATGATTTCAGGAGTAGATTCCTTAGTGCCCCTTACCCATTTAGCTCATCCCTCCCTCCCACAACCCCTCCAGTAACCCTCAGTTTGTTCTCCATATCTATGAGTCTCTTCTGTTTTGTCTCCCTCCCTGTTTTTATATTATTTTTGTTTCCCTTCCCTTATGTTCATCTGTTTTGTCTCTTAAAGTCCTCATATGAGTGAAGTCATATGATTTTTGTCTTTCTCTGACTAATTTCACTTAGCATAACACCCTCCAGTTCCATCCATGTAGTTGCAAATGGCGAGATTTCATTCTTTTTGATTGCCGAGTAATACTCCATTGCATATATATACCACATCTTCTTTATCCATCATCCATCGATGGACATTTGGGCTCTTTCCATACTTTGGCTATTGTTGATAGTGCTGCTATAAACTAGTACAAAGCACGTGAGGGTGCATGTGTCCCTTCGAAACAGCACACCTGTATCCTGTGGATAAATGCCTAGTAGTGCAATTGCTGGGTCGTAGGGTAGTTCTATTTTTAGTTTTTTGAGGAACCTCCATACTATTTCCCAGAGTGGCTGCACCAGCTTGCATTTCCACAGAAAACTATATTTCTAAAGGAAGGTATTTGTTGGATATACCAGTGAAAATGTCCAATAAACTGTTGAACATGTAACTCTGCAACTCGGGGTAAAGGTCTGGGGTGAAGAGAGAAATTAGGAAGCTTCTACTTATAATTGTAGGCATGAGAAGAATGAGAAAAATAAGGTCTCTTGCGGTTTCGAATATATTTGTTTATCATATCTGCATCCTAAGATGAGAGAGCCTGAGTGGCATGGAGCTCTGGAGGGCTGGGGGTGGCTGGGGATGGAGAAGAGCTCACGAATGAATGTGATAGGGTGCCAGAAGCACGTTTTACCTACTTCACAATCTGGCATAGAGCTAAAGCATTTATGGTTGAGGAAGGTGAAGGATTAGAGGATGCAACCAGGCAGCTCCTTGTCATTTAAAGTGAGACAACCAAAGGATGATGGGGCAGAGCTTCTAATGTCCTACCTAAAAATGAATCAAATCAAATCAGTTTTAACATACATGCAGGGTTGTTTTGTTTTGTTTTGTTTTGTTTTGTTTTGTTTACTACAACTGGGCTGGAATTGGGGCAGGGTAGGGGTCAGAAATGGGGCGTGGAGGGAGGATCATGGCCTAGCTCTTACTTTTCTAAACTCTAATAGTCGAATACTCAGTGGTATTTCTTCAGTCTTTTAGACCATCACCTTGTCCCTTCTTTGGAGAATAATTTTGTCATTGAAGCTTTCACTTTGGCAAGAATCCGATTCATCAAGGAAGACAGAACTCCGTGTTTGCCTGCTTCAAGGCAGAGTTAAAGTCTACTTTGGCAAGCTTTACAAGGAAAAGAGAGAAAAGAAAATAAGAGCCATAAATCATCGGAGGCCAGAATACAGGATTAAAGATACTCAATCCATTTCAGAGAGGACTTTTGCTAGCATGTTCACCTAATGACCCTGTATTCTCCCATCAGCCTTTAGATCCTCCCACTCCGTGTGAGCTACGGGAGTGACATCTTATGTTAGAGGCAGCTACGGGGAACGATGAGATTCTGCAAGACTGGCATAAGGCTTCTTAGTGACACTTCTAAGGGTCGTTGTTCTTAGGCAGGGTCCATTTTGAGAATTTCATGTTCGTGTTTATGTAACAGTACATCTTCAGAAATAATAGGCACTTGTAACTCAACCCCTGTTGGTCTGTGGTAAACAGAGGAGAATGGCAGGGTTCCCATCTTGTAACTAATCCGCTCCCCTTCACATGACTAATTTAAGTTGTGCATTCACAAACTCTTGGTGAGAATCAGATTTTAAGGGAACATATACTTCGTGAAATTGGGCAATTTTTAAAAGCCCAGGCCTCCAGATTTGTGTTCTGTACACTTGAACTTTAATGAACTTTTCTTCCTTTTCAGATAGGCTAAGAACACCTCTACACCTCATCATGAGTCACCTAGGTAATTATTACCTGTTGATTTTATAATAAAATGCTACTTATCAAATCTATCATGTCACTCTTTACATTATTAAGAAAAAACAATTTATATGGGCCAAATTACACCTGGAGACTGAGGAGAAAAAAAAAATTGTTATGATTTGTTTTTAAATTTAACGACATTCTGTGTCAAGAAATCCTGCAAGGAACCTTCAGATGGTACAAGGAGCTTTACTTCTCACGTACAGAAGGCCGTCCTGCCGTAACTCCGGTTATCAGTATCCACTTGGAAATGAGGTAATTTGAACAAGGAATCAACACTTTGGAGCCTCCCCTAAGCCTTCATGTTCTAGCTTGAATTCAGTTAAAGGCAGTCCTCAAAGGATCGCCTGTCAGTTCATTGTTTTCAATTAGAATGTATTTACCCTGAGAGAAGAAAGAAGGAAACTGGCATTTATTTAGCCAGGCTTTCCTGCTGTAGTGTGTTTCCAGTGTAATGATGCATGTACCCAAGAACCTAGTATACTGTGAATAAATATTTGTTGAATGAATAAATAAGTAATTAGCCAATGACAAAGTGTTCTCTTTGATTCCAGGGACAAGGGGAGCCTTTCAAGCGCAGTCATCTATTGTTTCCTGGAGCTGAGGTAATATTAATAGAGGAAGTACTCATGGACCTTCCATTGGTAGCTTCTGTGCCTCAGAATTAGCACTAGAAAAGTGCCCTCAATTTTCCTGCATGCTGAAGTGAACTAATCCTCGTTGAGCCGGGAATAGAAGGTCGAGGGTCGTAACTGTCATCTTTCTGGGACACTCAACTTCCTGTGGGGTCCCTGGGCCACACCCAGAGATACTCAACAACTTCACAGAGGAGGACTCTCGGGTTCCTCCTCTCCCTCCCCTAAACGTTCACTAATCATTTGGAAGTTTGATTTGGGAGTTGTGCTTTAAAGCATCTGGCTTAGTTTTGAAATACAGCAATCACTGTTTCAGATTCCCCCCCCCCACCCCTCCGCCCCCCCCCCCCACACACACACCCCGTCTCTCTTTTTTTTTTTTTTTTTTTTTTTTGCAGCATATGTGATGAGAACAGCCTTGGTCAGAACCATGAAGCAGCCGAATAGTCTTTGTGTCGCAGGAGTGGGACGCTTGGATTTTAGTCACCTTCTTTACTTGTATAAGCCACAGAAACAAAAGCTAAACCTGGTGCGTAGCCGTGGTTCAGTTCACCCATGATAGGCCCTGAGAGGTTAGCCTTGGTTTCAGATATGTGTAAGTAAGCCATGGTGATTTGAAGTTGGGGAGAATGAGATGTGGTTGATGACATTTCCTGAGGATCTGTTGAGTAAGCGGTCGACTCATGTTTCTAAGGAGCATTCGGTTACTTCAGGTCAAAGAGATTTGCATGAGAAATTTGTGCACCTGGAAATATAAATTGCATGCTTAATAATTGCATGTGCAGTAAGGGAAGTTTTATTAAGGCCTCGAGGAAGATTGGACTCACTGGCCATACGTGCTAACAGCAGTGAGGAGAAAACGCGGGTCTAGTGGAAAGGGATGACAATCTGGGTTTAGAGCAGGTGGGCGCTAGGATTCGGAGCATTCCGACGATGAGACCCGGAGGTCGAGCTGGGAAGGGCGTCTGGGCTCAATGAGCAGCCGCAGAAACCCAGCGCTTTTCCTTTTTATGTGAAACACTCAAGTTTTGTGGGGAAGATTAAGCCTGAGAAATCTAAGAACAGTTTGACTAGTTACACTCTGGAAATCTGGCAGGAGGAAAGGTGAGTGATTAAGGTGGTTTCGGTCTAGCCCATAGTGCTCAGCACTCTTTGGCACTGCTTGGTTTGGCAAAATTGTTAACACCCTTCTGGAGAGAAGCTTGGGGCTGAGAGATTAAGGGCATCACAGGTCAAAGGTTGACTGTGTTAATGTATTTATTTAGGAAACCATACAAAAGCCCTTATTAACCTTGGCTTTTGGAGACCGGGGTTGTCAATCCTTCACTTTCGTGATCCCATTTTCACCTAAAAATGTTTTTGAGCAGCCCAGGATCAAAACAGAATCTATGTACCTCAGGTAGAAACATGTTGAACTGCGTGGTACCTGGAATAAATACTACGTACACTGGCGGCTTCGTTGGTTAGCTACCTATCACGTGAGCTATTCTTTCGTTCCTATAAATTTAGTTACTATTTCAGGAGAGAAGGTAAGTTATTTTTCAAAAATAGGGTGGAAGGAGTGTTCTCTATTATTAAAAAAAAAAATTCCTCTTTCAAAATGAAGCTTTCAGATTCCGAATCGTTTAGGGGAGCACTGTCTACCTGAAAAAAAAATACGAGGTGTCTTTTAGTCTCAGGGGGGTTTAGCAACAAACCATTATTGTTTGCAGGCTGATTGTTCTGAGAAGGCGAGCTGCCTTAATGACAGCTTAGGCAGTAACAATCCATGATATAGTACTTACTTGGATGTAGCAACAACTGTGCTCTAAGCCAAGAAGAAGGAGGAAAAAAGTCAGTATCTTGTGCGTGAGAAGCTTGTAGATACCCTGAGGTGACTTCATATAATTCTAAAATAGCAGGTAGCTTCTTGCATAGCTAATCAAGGCATCAGCGCCTGGAGCAAGTGGAGGTGGCTGACAGTGTACTTTGGTTTCAGATGCATTCAGCTCTTTTTGAGTGATATGAGCTTAATTCATATTCTGGTTTCTATACTAAAAGTTTATGTGTTCTGATTTGGCAAATATCCTCCCCCACAACCTGACAGAGCGTGCTTTGATAAAGCTGCCGATCTTAACGTCTTACTTGCATTTGTTCATTTGTTCGTTATATGCGGTGAGAAAGTTCGTACAGCTGAATAAAGGGAAGAGGTTTTTTTTGTTTTTTGTTTTTTGGGTTTTTTTTTTTTTAAGCATTGAGTTATACCCCACCCTCCACTTCCATTCATTGCTCAGCAAAGGACAAAGGCGGCTCACCTGAAAAACTTGAAATACACCCTGTAGGTAAGTGGAAAGAGCTCACAGAGAAAGGAGTCATCCTGACTTTGTAAAGTAGGTATGTCATTTCTGGAGAGAGCAGCACTTTCATGAAAGTGAAGGTCACAGAGTGACATGCTTAGATAGTTTTAATTGCCAGCATCTTGAGGTCTTCCAAAGAAAGTGTAACATCAGTGGATGGCTTTGGTTTGTCATTATGCCCATCCAAGCTCTGGGCTGTGGTTTTGGTTCTATAAATCCCTCTGGTTTAAGATGTAAAGGAAACAACTTCTCGTAGGGACCATTGGCCACTTGCTAGGCAATCACTGTCGCGAGGCAGATCTACCTTATAAAACAGAGGGCTCAGGCTCAGTGCTCAGGAAGCTACAAGTGGAAACTCCACATTCAAAGAGCCCATAATTTTACTCTAATAGATATTTAGCAGCTTAAATGAAATAACAAGGAATACATTCACTCAGGCGCCATCCAGGAGGATTTGCTGGGTATTTTACATTCCACTCTTTGAAAGGAAAAACATAATTTTTTATACTTTCCCATGATATATGAATATTTTGGTATGCAAAGAGATAATACATAGCATACCTTTAAGGCTAAATCAAGTTCTGTTTGGCCAAAGGGATTTACTGCTATCAGTATAATGCAGGCCAGTCAATCAAGTTGAATTTTTCCTCCAAATCAGTGCATTAGCGTTCAACCAGGCAGCCTCTTGCTTTTTTGGTCTGGTTTGTTCACATGCTGCTCAATTTTCAGGATCAACAAATACGAATGCTGTAACTTACGACTCCATGCCTGTTTCTCCTTACTCCCCAGGACCTCGCTCTCGGGGGTAGTTTGTGGTTTCAGTCATTTTTCTTTTTATCTTTTATTTTTTATTTAAAAAAAAAGTTTTCTTTATTTTGAGAGAGAGCGTGCACATGAGCGGGGGAGGGGCAGAGAGAGAGGGAGAGAGAGAATCCCAAACAGGATCTGCATCGTCAGCACAGAGCCTGACTTGGGGCTCCATCTCAGGAATAGTGAGATCAGGACCTGAGCCAAAATCAGCAGTGGGATGCTTACCCAACTGAGCCACCCAAGAGCCCCTGTGATTTTTTTCTGTTAGCCACTCAGAACTCCATGGGTCTAAGCAGAGTTTATCATCCTGCCCTCCTTCCAGTCTCACACACCTTCAAGTCACAGCCCTGATTCTTCTTTTGATTCCCCTCTGACATCTGTTCAGTGCCCTCCCTCCACGGTGCTTGCCCTCCTGTAGTCCCTCTGTGTCTCTAGGCTGGAGTCCTGTCACATCGACAGGACTGAGTGTGATGGTTACTATGGCAAAGCACTCAGGCTCTGCAGTTAGAACAGACCTTTGCACTGAGTACTACTTCTGTTACTACCCAGATGAAATGTGGGGGAAATAATAGGACTTCCTCTTAAATAGGAGCAGGCTAGTAAAATACTTGGCGTGTTGCTTGGATAGTTAATGCTCCATAAATGTTGGTCATTAGGAGTGTCTACTGGTCTTCCTCACCTCGCTACCTCCTCTTGTCACCATCAGCAGAGTTGTCTTCCTTCTACTTGGAATCAATCGAGCTGCGGCCCTTCTCAGAAATCCTGGGTCACGGCTAGTCCTGTTGGCTCAGGTTTGCACACATTCGGAGCCATCCCTCCATAACTACTTCATGCTCAAGTCGTCCTCTTTGCGCCCTTCCAGCCCCCTGGGACAAAGAGCACAGCCCATTCCACTCTTGCACCTCGGTGCCTTTGCTCATGCTCCACCTGGCATGCTGCTCTCTGTCTCTGCCACTCGTTAGTATTCTCCTCATCCCTTGAGGTCCTGTTCAAGTGACATCTCTCTCCCCCAGGAAACCTTTTTATATAAATATGTTTGAAGTCTTTTTTGGCCATCTGGTGAGAATTGATTACTCTTTTGGTCACGGTCTCATGTCACTTTGCTCGTACCTCTGGTGAGACTTGCCCAGTTGCATTTTGTAATAGAGTTAGTTGCGGATATCTGTCTCCCTCACGGGATTCTGAACAACTTCAGGGCAGGCATCGTAGCATTAAAAAATCTCGCTATCTACACAGTGCTCTGGTCATAATATATGATCAATAAATGTTTTAGAATTGAATTAAAATTAGATATTATGCGGATAGCATCTAAATATCTGTAAGTGGACTGGAGCCACTGGGCACATTTACTATAAAACTTAGTAGGTATGTGTGACTCTGGTGATACGAGTGGGCCCTCCAATGTCTTTGATAGTCAGCAGCAGAGGGACTCCTCACTCACCCCAGAGCCTTGATGAGATAGCAGATAGAATGTGAGCTGGTGGGCAGGAGTCATCTTTCACATGGCTCGCAATGGAGAAGTTAGAGGATAGGGGTTTCCTCCCTTGCTAAGAGGGTAGAGAGAGGGAGAGCTGCTCTTGCTTGGTACATAGTCCTAAAATGTGATTCTGGGTCACTCCATGGTGAGAGCTGGACAGGGAGAGTTGGGATTTATCCCTGGATGACAGGAGGTTGACATTTCCTAAAAAGCCCGATTCCAGCATAGAGGACACCCTTTGTCATTGGATAAAACGTTCACTAGCGTGCAGGTGGGAAAGGTGCCCAGAATGTGTTGAAACCTCTTTTCCCCTTCTTTTCTGGTGACAGGGCAGTGGCTGGGACATGGCTGCCCACCTCAGGACTGCAGTTCTTGACAAGCTTGGCAGCTAGGTTTTAGGCAAAGAAATGTGCTTAAAATTTATGTGTGCAACTTCTCACTCATTTCCTGAGGGAAAGTCTCTGGCACTGGGTCTCTACTTTTTCTTCTCTTCCTACTGGCAGGGATGGAAGTCATTGAACTGACCTTGGAAGCCATTTGTTGAAGATGGCAGAGCTGTGTCAGCTTGGCTCACTGAACGCCTGGGCGAAACAGAGCCTCCTGTTGCAGAGAGAACAGTATCAGCCGCTACATTGCATTTATTATAGCGGCTGTCGGTTCCCCCATACAGGGTCTTTTCTTTTCCCAAAGCTGTCCCCAAATATTTGTTGAACACTGACTATGTGTTAGGCCCCCACTATGTGCAAGAATAAAAACAAGAATGAATGATTCTCAGTCTCTGTCTTTAAGGAGTTTATAGCTAGGTCCAACAGATAAGACACATTGTGATAAAAAACTATACAGGCATGCTCTCGCCAGACCATGGCCAACCTATAACCTGAAGGTTATAGGAAGAAAGAGAGGTTCCTTTCAACTGTAGTGAGCTAGAGAGTCCCACGAAGGAGCTGGGTTAGAAAGGTGGAGAGGTGCAAGGAAGACATTCCGGACGGGCAAGTGCAGTGTGTATTTTGAGATTGGGGGAGGTGATAGTGAACTCACAAGTTTGGACAGACTAAAACAATTTGTTTTGGACCAGGGAGTAGCAGTAGTTACCTCTGGACAAGTTGTTGGGATGTGACTGGGGCAACGTCTTGAATACCAGAGCGCCTTGGGAGTTGGTTTCTCCCGGCAGCCAGTGAGGAGCTGTCTAAGGCAACATCATTGCATACCACTGTGAATCTTCCAGTTTGCATGTAGTAACCCAAGCAACATTTTGTTTGTTCACAGATTTGTTGTCCTGGCACCTCGTAGGAAGCTGTGAGAAATTTGCTTCAGTCTCTAAAGTACAGTTTTCTACAAATAGCTGGTTTGTGTACCAGGGGCCTACGGCCATTCCACAGAGCCAACTTCAGAGGAACAAACACATGGATGGTTGTGTCAATGGCTCAACCCTTTCCTTTTAACTCCACCTTTAAAACAAACTTCCTGTCATCTCCCTAGGAAGATTTTCTACATTTTCTACACCAGTGACTTCTTACTGCACCTGTCTTTGTGTAATTACTTCTTTTAAAAAAACACAAGTAAACTTTGCATGTTTAATCTCATTCTTCTTACCTCACTAACTGGCATTTTATTGATTTACCTGTTCAAGAAGTCATGTTCAGACTCAGCACCTCTGCAGTTACTCTTGTTTGTTTTTATTTATTAACCACCTAGCAACATAGTCTTACGGGAGCCCTCCTTAACAATTGGTATCCTACACACATGTCTCCAGTATTGTGTCGATTTTTCCAGCCATACACACGTTTCTTCCTTTTGAACCAGTAGCAGGAATCTCAAAACTTGAGAAAGTCAAGCTCAGAGAAAGTTGACTTCTAGGTGGTTTTCCTTGTCTTATCTCCAAAGAGTTAGATGTCTGTGGTCTTGAAATGGCAAAAGTTTAGATGAAGGAGAGTTTGACTGCAGCTGGCAAAATTTGAGTCATAATTTTCAACTTGGGCGGGCTAGCATTAACTTCAGCGTGTTCCCTAAACATGTGAGGGTAGAAGGCCAAGATGCCGGAACAGCATTCTGTGACCCTTTGTCCAAGAGTGACCTTTCTTGAATTATTGAATCAGATGTGGGAGAAGATGGTGTGAAAATAAGAAGGCTTCTCAGATGTTTGAATTTTAGAAGACATTATTCTTGCCAATATGATGGAAAATGTTGTATAATTCATTTTAACATTGTAGAAAATCAGGAATGGAAGCTCCTTTTGGGCTATGGGAAAAAAAAAACTCTCAACTTATAAATGTTGATATCTTAGTAACTGTTTAACTTATGGGATATTCTGTGGGTCTAATCAACAGAATTGTGATCAACAGTGTGGTGATTTAGCTTCGTTTTTATCACATTCTGGCAAGTTGTGTTTAAACAGGTCATGATATCTTATTCTTTAACTACTATCTCTGTGTTTCCCCTCCTTACAAGAGCAGGGCTGTCATTTAGAGAAGTGAGCCCACGTTGGTGCTAGAATCACAAGGATGCTTTTGCTGCAATATGGATTTGGAGTGTACAGTGTAACCATTTATTTATCTCCATCCACATATGAATTAGCTTGTTTTCCTATCCCTCCCTGGCAGTTGCTGTTTCTTCTTTTAGTTTTTGCTTTTCGTTCTCCCTACACATTATTTTTCTTAGTTTCTAAATACCATTGTTTTTGTTTTTATTTTTATTTTTTTTAATTTTTTTTCAACGTTTATTTATTTTTGGGACAGAGAGAGACAGAGCATGAACGGGGGAGGGGCAGAGAGAGAGGGAGACACAGAATCAGAAACAGGCTCCAGGCTCTGAGCCATCAGCCCAGAGCCTGACGCGGGGCTCGAACTCAGGACCGCGAGATCGTGACCTGGCTGAAGTCGGACGCTTAACCGACTGCGCCACCCAGGCGCCCCTGTTTTTGTTTTTAAAGTTTATGGTTGGGGATGGGGGACAATGGGGAATGACTGTTAACGGGTATAGGATTTATTTGGGGGGATAATGAAAATGTTCTAAAATTGATTATGGTAATGGGTAGATGACTCTGAATACACACACAGAAAATAATTGAATTGTATGCTGTAAACATGTGCATTTCTTGAGCACCTTGTAGAACCAGATTCTCTGTGGGCCCTAGGATCCGTGGTGAATAAAATGAGTGAATAAAATGAGTAAGTTCCCTGTCCTCAAGGGATTGATATTCAAGTGATGGAAATAAATGCTAAATAATTAAAAAATTGTTTTGTATGGTAATAAATTCTCAAGAGAATATTTAAAGGTGAAAATATTATAGAGAGTTTATTTTAACTTAAGATAGAATCTTCAGGAGAGTTCTCTCTGAGAAGGTAGCATTTCAGGTGATCCTAAATGATAGAAGAGCAGCCAGACGTGTGCATACTTGGGGCAAGAGCACTCCAGGCAAAGGGAATATACAGGGTCAAGTTCCAGGGTGGCTGGGTATACCAGAGGGCGCATGATGCAGATGTTGTAAGGGGAAAAGCCCTTTATTTTTGTTGTAATTACAATGGACAGTCATTGGGAGATCATAAGTAGGGGCATGTTAGAGTTTGATTTCCATCTTCAAAAGACTTCAGAGACCAGTCAGAAGGCTGTGATAGTGTTCCAGTTGTACTTGTGTTGTAGTGACATTGGGGAGGTGTAACACGTGGTTGATTTTGGAGGCACAGCCCAGTGTATGTGTCTTTTATATTTCCTAGCATAATGTGGCATATACAATGGATGCTTTGTTGAATGGATGAATGTTTGGAGAGGGCCGTAGGGGGAGAAATATCTAAGTAACAACAGAAGGCCAATGATACATCAAACTTTGGTGCCATGAAATATTGACTTTTGAATTTATCAGTAGTTGTTGACTTCTTGATGGATGCTACTGTGGATTGTAGTCCAAACTTGTAACATCAGCAGCGATAATGCCAGACTAATTCCTTGCATTTCACTGTTCATCACAATGCAATGCGGAAAAAGAGGATTTAATTTGAGGTGAAAGATATTGTGTAATGGAGAAGTAAGGGTAGCTTTACTTTTAAGGTAATCCCTTTTCTATACCTTGATATCTTCCCATCATTGCCTCCACTTGTCCTGGTGATATTTGTTAAGTTATCAACACCTTTAAAAAAAAAAACCCAAAATCTAGAAATTAGAGGGTCAATATCTTTGTAGTGATGTTCATTTGGGAGCAGAAATGGAAATCATGAGATATGGAACCTACTCTCTGCAGGATCCATCTCATTATCCAAGATATAAGGACACCATAGGAGTTGCTGAGAATTGCTTTCCATATTTAGATTTCTGGTTTGTTAGAAATTAACTGCATCACAATAGGTCTACGCTCTGTTTCTGGGAAGCAGCTGGCATGGAAGGGAAAGAACATATTCTCTGAATATCAGTTTATATCCTGGTTCTCTTGCTTACTGCATGAGCTTGGGCAAAACCCTTCATTTCTGGGTTTGGTGTGCTAAGCTGCGATATGGTGGCAGTAATCCACTGCTTTCAGAAAATAACTGCCTTTCAGTATAATTTATACAGGAGATCACCTATTTAAAGTAATTCAAAACATGGTCTCTTTACTTCCTTTCCCTTTTCTTTCCTGAGGAAGTAGTTGTCAGGTGTAATTTTATTGCTTATCAATATTATACTTGTTGTATGAACATAGAGGGGCTGTAGTTCTGTGGAAAAGTCTCACCATGGTGCTAAATTGGGTGCAGGGTTCTGGCTTCCCTTTAGGACATACATGGATAACCAGCATAGCCAAGGATTAAATGAGTGGATGGTTTTCTGTGATTATGCCAGAATCTTAACCAATGATAAAGATATACGACCTGGCAGAAGTAAAAGTAAAGGTTATAAGTACATTTGGATGAAGGCTACCGAGACTGGAAAAGGATTGACCTTCCATTCAGATGCGAGCTTTTGACTTGGTTGCACTTTGCTTCCTCTCCAAACTGGCACTTTATTTTCAGCCCTCAAATAAAGAGCAACCATTTGATTTTGTAATGTAAAAACTATTATTGCCCTTAGGAAAAGGATTACTGAACTTTCTGTACCTAGTGTTTATGCCTTTAATAAGCACAGTGTTTCCAAGAGAATTGAATGCCTTTTTGTACTGTGATGTTTTTCTACCACTACATCTGAGTTTTGTACCTTAATGTCTGGGAAACTTGTTTTTATAAATTCACAGAAACCTGACAAACAGTAGGAATTTGTTCTCTGTCCTGTAGAGATGGGCAAATCCCTAAAGAGCTTGTTGATCTCATGCTAGCTACTTTGCTGTGAGCCAGGCGCCTTTCTTTTCTAAGGGAAAGATTTATACAGGGGAATAAGGTTCATGGGAAATAGCAGACTCAGGTAACTGCAGTGTTAACAGGCAGCACCACATATCATGGGTTCATCCACTTACCTATGGAAACTCTTCCAGGCTCTAACATTTGATTGTGCTTTACAGGTTGCATATAGTATTGCATTTTGATTCCAACTATGGCATCATAAAGGGCAATGACATACAAAGACCTGGTACTCTCCTAAATATTAAAAGCCGAAGCACGAAGAGGAAGAGTTTAAGTGTGGGGCAATGAAGCTGGAGAGAAAAGCAGGAGTCAGATGACAAAGTGTTTTGTGTGCCAACTTCAAGACTTTAAACTTCATTCTAAGAAACTTCAGGAAGGTAAAGCAAAATCATGGGAGGTTTGCATGTCAGGACGTGAGGTTTTCAGTCATATATTTTAGATATGTCTTTCTTGGGGCTCTACGGAGGTTTGATTTGAATGGAGAAGGCTGGAAGCAGGGAGACCAGGTGGGTAGTTGTGGAGAAATTCAAGTAAACAAAGAGGAAGTCTAGAAGTGAGTACGATAGAGAGGATAGAGAAATTGGGACAGAGTTGAGTGAGTGAATGAATGAGTGAGGAAAGAGTGGTAATGAAATAAAGGCAGTTGGAAGATATGGCTAATTCACTCTTTTGGTTAGACAATTTCTTAACCAATCAATAGATTAAACTGTGTTGAAAGAAAGATTTTTGTAGTTGGTGTCGGCAAGATGGAGTAGGAGATACCAGCCTTCATCCCCCCTCCCTCCCTGCCCCCTAAAGAACAACATTAGGCAGCTATCCACAAAAGAAAATAGCCTTGGGAGGGCTCAAGAGTCCAACCAAGGACTTAGAGCAACACGATGGAGCCAAAACAAAAAAGGAAAAGAAAAAGAAAAAAGGATAATAACCGCACAGAAAGGATCACTGAGAGATGAGCTTAGCTGAGCTATCCGGAGGTGGCTAGGGACCAAGAAGATGGGGTAATCAATATCAGTTGCACAGCACGTACCATAATGGCCCCGGTGGCCTGCTCTGCAGAGGACTCTGGGCAGCCCCGCAACTGAGCCCCCACGGCAGCCAGACTCCCCACAGCTTTCACAGAGGAGAACCTGGTGGTATTTGTTGGCACAGACCCAGTGGCCTGCTCTTCAAAGGACACTGGCAGTTTTTGGCGCTGAGGTAACCAGCAACTGCCACAGTTGAAAATTCCCCAGAGAAGGAGTTGCTGCGGTATGTTCTCTAAAATGAGCCGCTCTTTTACCACTCTGGGACCTGGGCTGCGCCTCAAAACCCTGTGCACACGTTGGATCCTGGAGCCACAGCTGCTGCACAGGCACCCCATTTCACGACTCCAGCTCTGTGGCTGCTGTTTGTGCACAGGCACTCCAAACAGTGGCTCAATGTCAGGCATCAGAGTTACCCCTGCTGGAGGTCAGCCAGTGCTCCAGAGCCTGGAGTTGCTGTCACTTCATGTGCACTTGCACTCCAAACCCCAGCTCTGTGGCTGCTCTGTGGATACCCATGCATCAGATACCAGTGCCACCACCACAGCTATGGTGTCAGTGAGCCAGCCCCAGCCCCTACAGGGATTCCCTGAGGCCCTGACATTCACTGTAGGAGAAATCTCCAGCAGCTTTCATAACCAAAGACCCCAACCGCCCTAGCTCCTTCTGTGGACACCCACAGTTTTAACATTGAGGACCTTGCAGTCATTGCCAACACTGACATTAGCTGACAGATCTGCACAGAGACTATACCACTGGGCCTTTCCCAGAGTGGGAACTGCTACAAACAACCCAGACAGCATCCTCACACTTCACCTGCAGGTGAAGGTCTTTACTCACCAAAACCAATTCATAAAGTTGGAAAGTGGCAACTACTCAAACAAATGTACAGACATCAGCAAGAAACATGAAAAATCAAGGAAACAAGACATGACCATATGAACACAATAACTTTTCAGTAACTGACCTCAAAGGAATGAAACCTACAGCTTCCTGGATAAGGTATTCAAAATCATTGTTTGAAGGAAGCTCAACGAGCTGCAAAAGAACACAGATATTTGACACCAAAAGCAAAGGCAACAGAAGCAAAAATAAACAAGTGGGACTATATCAAAGTGAAAAGCTTCTTCACAGAAGAAATAGTCAACAGAAATGAAGAGGGAACCTATGGAATGGGAGAAAGTATTTGCAAACTATTAGATAAGGGGTTGGTATCCAACATATATAAGGAACTCCCACAATTCAATAGCTAAAAATCAAATAGTCTGATTTCAAAATGACCCGAGTAGACAATTTTCCAAAAAAGACATATATAATGACCAACAGATACATGAAAAGATATTCAACATCAATAATCGTTAGTAAATGTGAATTAAAACCACAATGAGGTATCACCACATACCTGTTAGAATGGCTATTATTAAAAAAAAACAAGAGATAAGTGTTGGCAAGGATATGGAAACAAGGGAACCCTAGTGCACTGGTGGGAATGTAAATTGGTACATCCACTGTGGAAAATAGTACAGAGGTTCCTCAAAAAATTAAAAATAGAGCCACTATATGATCTAGCAATCCCACTTTTGGGTATATACCCAGTGGCATGATATCTATCTTAAAGAGCTATCTGCACTCCCAGGTTCATCACAGCATTATTCACAATAGCCAAGACATGGAAATAACTTAAGTGTCCATTGATGGATGAATGGACAAAGAAAATGTAGTATAAAATTGACTATTTTCTAGCTATAAGAAAGGAAAAAGACCTGCCATTTGGAAATCCATGATATCATGGATGAACCCGAAGGGCATTATACTAAATGAAATTAGCCAGACATTGAAGGAAAAATACCGCATGGTATCACTTATACGTGGAATGCAAAAAGAAAAAAAAAAATCGAACTCATAGAGTAGAATGGTGGTTGCCCATGGCTGAGGGGTGTGTGTGTGTGGGGGGGGGGGTGGGAATGGGGATTTGTTTGTAAAGGGTACAGTCTTGCAGTTATGAGTAGGTTTTGAAGATCTAATGTACAGCATGGTGACTGTAGTTAACAATACTGTATTATATACTTGAAATTTGCCGAGAAAGCAGGTTTTCAGCATTTTCGGTGCACACACAAACACACACAAAGGTAACTACATGAGATGATGGATGTGTTCATTAGCTTGATCGTGATAATCACTTCACAATTTATATGTTTACCAAATCATCATGTTGTATGCTTTAAATAAACACAATTGTATTTGTCAATTATACCAATAAAGCTGGAAAAAAGAGAAATATTTTCAGGTAATATTTACTGGGGGTGTTCGGTTTAGTTGACTATAGCCCCTGGACACAGCTTCTTTTTCAGTCATCTTCAAGACACTGCTTTATCATCATTCAGAATTTCTTTGTAGCTGATTCCCCCTCTGAAATAACAAATTTTATTGAAACCAATGAAAGGAAAATGAAAAGAGATAAAATACTGCATATTTATTTTACTTCTCTGTCTACTGTGATTTCTTTTCACCCCAATAAGTTTTTAATGCTTGTAACAGACTTCATTTCTTCTTACTTTCACATTAGGGAAAAAAGGAGATCTAAATTGAAAGATACAATAATAGTAGTACATTTTTTAGATTATAAAATTTAGAGGATAGCAGATCAGATCTGGTATGCTTGGTGTGGAATTAACATATTATTTGGATGTTTTCCACCTTGTGCCTTCCATAGGAAATATTTACAGTTTCAAATTTATACTCTTGAGCCACAAGATTACAAATGAAGGAGTCATATCATCTGTGAAGACCAGATTGCTGGAGAAAATAGGGGAGATGCTGGTCAAAGGGTACAAAGGTTGAGTATAAGGAATGAATAAGTTCTTGATATCTAGCAGTCAGCATGGTGGCTATAGTGAATAATACTGTATTGCATACTCAAAATTTGCTGAGAGAGTTGATCATGATTGTTCTCCCCCCCACACACAAAGATGTAACTATGTGAGTTGATAACTAGATATGTTAATTAGCTTGCTTGTGGTAATTATTTCACAATTATTTGCATATCAAAACATCACATTGTATACCTTAAACGTATACAATTTTTATTTGCCTAGTAAACCTCAATAAAGCTGAAAAAAATAAAGAAATATAAACATCATCAAAAGCTAAACTATTTACCATAAATGAGGTGCATAAATGCCTGTCAATAACCCACAAAATAACAGTAAATTTTAAAAAAAGAAAGAACATACATTGCGATGCATATAGTAGGCATTAAGCAAAATTGTATCATCACCCATGTAAGAAACATATGCTGTGAGCAAATTATTGAGTTGGGGTCAAAAAAGTTGAGAAGTAAGTCCAAAAACATATAAGAAATGGTTCTTTCCTTCCAATGTAGTTGATGAGACATATATATCAATATACATTATCTGACAGACTAGAGTGGGATAGCAATACAAGCCAACATTGCAAGACACCAAGCAACTTATGGTTGAAAACCAAAGGGATGATGGTAACAGTAAATGTTCAAGAGGGAAAGAAAGTTATGTGGGTCCAAGTGGTTTAGGATGGGTTCCATAGAGTTGGTACAGATGGAGAGGAAGGGAATACAAAGATAGAGACATGACAGTTTGTTTTTGTGGAAAGGAGAAATAGAGAATTGCAGTCCAAAAAGTAGGTTGGTGTCCAAGGGTAAAGACAATCTATCTTAGATATTAAGAGCCGCTTCTGAGTCTTGGGTTTGAATCCTAGAACACTTCTCACCAATTTTCTTTGGGCAAGAAGGCATCTTGCTAATCGTCAATTTTCTCCTTTATAAGATGTGGCTAATAATGGTTATTCCTTAGAGGTGTGTGTGTGTGTGTGTGCACATGTACTAACTGACATAACGCATAGATTGCTTGGTAAAGTGCTATTTAGTGAATGGCAAATGAAGGAATGTGAACCATGTGTGTCCATAGGTAACCAGGGATGGGTTTTGATGTGTTCAGTGACATCATGAAAGCTGCCATAAAAAAGCATGTTAGGATAATAATGTAAAAAAACGACTGCGGTAAAAAAGGACTGGGGAGGGGGATGGAGTTACAGGCAAGGACAGTGCTTAGGAAGCTATTACATTAAATCTATCATGAGCAATTAAATACCCAAATTATAATGGCAATAACAGGGATCGAAAACAACAGCAAGAGAGGGTTAGATTTAAAAGCTTTTGCGCAGAAGAAAAATAGGACTTCGTGTCTGATTGAAAATGGATTAAGGGACTAAAGGTAAGGGGAAATTTACATAGAAACTTCTGAAAGTTTATGATTCTCTGACTCAGGAAATGGTGATATTTTTAATAGAAAAGTGTGAGGGGGCAGCCAGTTTTCAGAGGGGAAAGGTGGGGCTTGGTTTTTGATACATTGTTTCCCAGTTAGGATGTAGAATAAAATTCCTGAGGTACAGTTAAAGAGGCTCAGAGGGCAGGGCTACCGCTGGGAGAATCTAGAGGAGCAAGAAAGGAACCTGCAAAGAAGGCAGGTGAAAAACCAGCAGGGGTAGAAGGAGAATCCAAGGGATGTAGTAAAAACACACCATAGAGGAGGGAGATGCAGCCTGGTGTGCTGGGTCTGACCTGCAGGTGACACCACAAAGGTGCCTACCAGATGGACTGAGACTGCAGTTATCGATACAGATGCCATCCCTTACTTTTCAATAGGCTGTTTCAGAAACAGTATGGGTTGGGAGTCCAAGGTGAGGTGAGATCAAGGCAGAAAGGGTAGAAGGCGACAGGTGAGAAGTTTGGCCATCAAAAGAAGCAAACTGTAGGCAGCAGGAAAGCAGATAGGCTTTCAAGATGCTTTTGGAAGGTAGAAGAGACAGAACAATTCGACGGGGGAACTTAAACATGAGGAAGAGGGGATCATCTCAGAGAGATGATAGAATGGGAAAAAGGCAAGGAACTGGGATATCCCTACTTATTAGATAAGAAGAAAGGAAAAACTGGTGGGTATAGAAATAGGTATTTTGAACTGGGACTTGCATTGGCCTTGGAAAAAAATGAAATTTGAAAATGAAACTGGGAATTGTCTCCAAATTGAAACTGAAAAAACAGGAGGCCACACAAGGAAAATGAGGGAAGTTCTAAGAAAGAATCATGGTATTTTGGCCATCTTTAGAGTAGTAAAAGAACAACAAACATCACGTCCAATACTGTAGGGTGAGCAAAGGCCTGGCCAACTATATTAACCAGCCGTAAGTCATGAAGATGTCGGCACCTCATCAAAGAATTTTCAGATAAATTAACAAGTACAATAGCAAATTCAAGGTAAAATGGTACTAGGGAACAAGGTTGCTTTCAGTGATGGACTGTCCTACATTGTGAAGGCAGGGAAACTTGGCATTTCCTGATGGGGTGGAGCTGTGAGAGATTAGGAAGAAACAAAGAGAGAAACAAAGCCTAGTAGAGTACAACAGCTCAGAGTGTTTCAATGTCAGTCAACAATCAGTGGCATTGCCCAGAAAGAACATTGAAACAGTGGAAGTGATCCAGAGAGTAAGAAATTGTTATTTTCAAACCAACCAATTAGAAAGTGACATGACAGCCTATAAATAGGCAATATGTCAGCATTGTATCATCAAACATCCTAGGTTGACAACTCAACCAAGCGAACAAAATGTTAGGGTGGGACTGGCCATCGTGAAGAGAATCTGCTGGTCAAGCCAAAATAAATACGATTACATGTGACATTTCAGAATGGCAAGGCTTCAAAAGAATAGCAGATGAAATAACCCTTACTAATAATGAATGAGAAGAGAAAAATACCCTGGGATGATGAAGAAAGACAAATAAAAGAGAAGGCAGACTTTAGATCAATAGTGGCTTAAGAGCAAGGACTGCATTTCAAGAAAGCTGTCATTTACTCGTTCTTTGTGCCTGAAGGTCCAAGTCTGTAACTGGCGATAGGAGATGTTTCTTCTGCCTTAAATGGCAGTGGGGTCCTATGCAATCGTTTCCCATTTACAAAGGAATACAGCTGAAATGATGATGATTAAGGTCACGGCTAGCTTTGAAGTTCTGTGATACTTGATGTTGAGGCACACATTTTCGTGTAAGAACCTGGACACGGTTGGATATCAGAGGAACATTGCTTTAGGAATCAGAAGAATCAGAAAGCTTGGATTCCAGTTTCAGATCTGTGTGATTGTGTATCTTATGACACGTCATTTGATTTCTCAGTATCTCAAGTGCCTTGTGTAAAATAACAAAGAGAGGCTAAGTGCTCACTGAGATCTTTATTACATTTAAAAAATCTGTGTTTCTACAAGAGTAGGGAACCACACTATTGACTGCCTAAATAATAAGGTTGTTCTTTGCCAAATAACATTAGGCTTAGAAACAACTATTTGTGGGTGACAGAGCCTTTCTAGAAAATTAAGACTTCCTATGGAGAAGGGATCTGATGCTAATGCAAAAGCACAGAGATAGCACTAAAACCATTGGGCTGAATAAGGTGACTTCTGGAGTGAGTGTAGATAGAAGGGTCTTCTGAAGATTGAGCCCAGCTTTACAACTTCAAGGTGGGGGAGATCTAGCAAAGGAGATGGGGACCAGCCTGTGAGGGTATAGGAGAACTAAGAACAAATAAAGTCTAGGTGGCCAAGGAGAGAAAGCATGTTATGGAGGAGGCAATGTCGTCAAGTGCTATTGATCAGAGGAAGATGGCGGTTGAGAACTGTCCATTGGACTTGGTGATGTGGGGTCATTAGTGACACTGATAAGAGCAGTTTCATGGAATGGTGGGGGATGAAGGCCTGACTGAAGTAAGTCGAAAGAAGAAGAGAGAAGAAAATAGAGCTAACAAGCACAGAACCCTTTCAGTGTGTTTTGCAGGAAAGGGAAGCAACCATTGAAAAAAAGATACAAAGTCAGGAAGTTTCGTTTTGTTGTTCAATGAGAGTTATTCAGTGAGAATGATGCAGTAGAGTAGTAAATTGATGATATAGGAGCCAATAGATAACAACAGAAAAAATAACTAAGCAAAGTCATTTCAGATTGTAGTAAGTACTGTGGATATAAATAGGATATGTTAGCTAGGGAAGCATCGGGATCTCACTTTAAATAAAGTGGTTAAAGAAAGCCTTTCTAAGATGTTTGAGATGAGATCTGAAGATTTTTCTACTTGCTGTTGAGGGGGAGGCGGGGAGAGAGAGAGAGAGATTGAGAGAGGGAGAGAGATTGAAAGAGAGGAAGAGATTGAAGGAGAGATCGATTGCAGCGGGAATATAAAGTACAGATGACCCACTTCAGCTTGGAATATGTGCAGTGTAGGGAAGGGGGTCAGTATGGCTGAAGAAAAGGGAAAAACAGAAGTGATGCTGAAGAGTGGGCAGGTCCCAGATCTTGTCATTGTTTGTAGATCATGATGGGTTTAGATTTTATTGTAAGCACAAAGAGAGGTCCCTGGAGGATTTTGAACACGAGCATATTTTAATATGATCATTAATAACATTGTTAATAACAATTTTATCATCTTGCATTTTTAAAATACTTTATAAGTGCTGAATCTCTTAAGTGGAAGCTCATGGAGCTCACGTCATTTGCTTGAAGGCTTAGCACAGACTTGGGTGCTGAGCTCAGTGGGATGCAGAGCAAAGACTCAAACCCAGTTCTATCACTTGCAAAGCCAGTGATACTTTTCCATCACTCTGCAGTCCACCATTTTCAGCTTTTGCCCATACTCCCCACACTCAAATCTGTGGCCCTGTCAATACCGCCTCTCGACTGAAACTTCCTATTGTTTTTCCCTTGCTCTTTTCTTTGATTTTTGAACACATCAGGATTAACCCCAGGCATAGAAGATATACTTGAAGAAGCTTGTTTTTAATGACAACATTATTTTTATTGGTAAACTAAAATATTTGATATTTCAAGCAGAGTAGATTAAGACTTATGTCAGATATATAGGACAGGATTAATAGGGGACAATAGTTTTGATTAAAATCAGTACACTGTGATTGAAACATCCGAATCATATTTTTAAAGTCAGTAGCATAGTTCTTCACTTGAATGTATTAAATTCTTAGGTTAGTTTGCCAGGCATTTTGATCATTATTTTTTGGCATAATCCAATGAGCAAAAGGACCCTCTTCAATCTTTGAAACAGAGAAAGGATTTCCAAACTAAAGTCCATATTTTAATCAATGTTTACTTAAGGAAGACTTGCTTATCAATCTTTTAGATTTCTGCTTGGAACTAGTTGCATGTGATTTCTTTCGAAATATAAAAAGCATTTACCATAACATAGAATGTGAAGATAAATATTAGCCAGGTCTTCACATAGTCATAGGGCTGATCTAAGTGAAATCACTCTACGTGGCTCAGGCACAACAAAGGATTTACCTGTAAGGCTACAGTCAGAGTTAAGTGGCTAAAAATGTCCCATTGGTTCAAGTGGCTCCAACCTATTAAGATGTCCCCAAATAGAAGAGCTGAGAAGTCAGGTTGTCACCGTCCCCACCACGGAAACGGGCCAAGGTAAATCAAACTTCCCTAATATTTTAATCACTTCCAATCAGCTACAGTCACACAGAAACAATATTATTATTATGGCTTTACTCACGGCAGAAAAGTTTAAGTTGTTGAAGATTTAGTGCAAGATATGACCATCTGTACCAAAACATTCAGTTTACATGCAGACTGTTGAACGTTTGTTTTAGTGGGGCCATAAAATAAATGCAGCACAAGATTCCTCTGTAGTGTAATTTTTATCACCTTATGTAGGAATAAAATAGTTTCTTTTGAGTTTAAAGGGCTGACATCAAGAGGCAAGAGGGAAAAAACGCCTCACCCTAAAACTAATTGTTTTGCTTATTAACATAGAAGAATAATGCACAGCTACAACCTTTACTGTACATAGATTACAAAATTAAGGAACTACTTTTACAGTAAGTCAAATTGTTAGATCATATTTTTATACCACTAAATCCTAGTAATATAAAAAATAATCTGTCAGGAAATCTACAAATGATTCAACCGCAAGTTGAGACTTGGAAACAAAAAGAATTGCATAGTACCCACCTGTATCAGCTTAGCTCTAATTATATAGATGGAATTATGTGTTATTTTTTTCGTTCAGTAACCATTTACTCAGTTCAATTCAATAGGTAATAATGGAGAACCTACCACATGCAAAGCCCTGTGTTAGGCACCACTAGAGAGGCACAGATAAGTAAGACACGGTCCCTGTTCTCAAGGAGTTTACAGTCCAGTGGAGGAGATGGATGAGAACACAACTAAACCTAACATAGGTCTGGCTGTGACAAATGCTGCAAACGAGAGTATAAAAGAAAGTGCCATTCGTTTTGCCCAGAGGATTCAGGAGGGGTCACAGAGATGAATGGTGCGTAGAACTTCTCCAGACAGAGGGAACAGAGGGCTTTCCAAGTAGAGGAGCACTATGATGGAAAGTATTTAAGTTTGACTCGAGCATGGAGTCCTGATAGAGGGGGCATGGATAGAGATGGACCTCTGTGGGAGAGGAAAGATACTGGAACTGAGGTAGAGGCCAGAGCCGAGTGAAGCCTTGATGGAGACAGGAACCAGAGTATACACAGTGGGAATGGAAATGAACCAGGGACCTTGTGGGTCTTGTGATTTTTGTCTCAGTTGTGTTCTTTTGTCATGCCTAAATTACCTGCCAGGGATTTTCTGTTCTTTCTTTAAGACTCAGCCCTAAAAACCATATCCAGGTGAAGCCTTCCTCCACCTCCTGGAGGGCATATGTGTCTCCATTCTTCATACCTCCATAGCATGTGGATCAGACCACGCTTGGAGTTCTTGTAAGCTACATCCATATGAGGAGCAGATTGGAAGGTGGGCTTCATTTTGGATTCACTGTCTGCAAGGGTAGTTTTAGGTGGAGGTGGGCAGTAGGCAGCTAGAATCCCCATCTGTGGCTCAGGAAGAACATAGGGTTTAAGGTAAAGATATGGGAAGAATTTGCATAGAAATGGTCTTAGAATTGGATTAAATTTAGGGGGAAATAATGACTCAGTTTAGAACACGTTAAGTTTCAGAAGTCTGTAAGACATTCCTGTTTTATTTTTTAAACCCCGTACTAGCTGTGGACTTAAGTCTTTAACTTACACTCCAGATATGTCTGACTAAAAATAAAGTGTGTCGTTTGGTGAGGGGCTCAAAGTTTTTATTGGAAAAATTTTAAACATGTTTTAATATAAAACAACATGAACCTTTTCTAAAAAATTCTAAGAGTCAGTATTTTAGTAAGATAATTGAATGCCTAATTGGGGCATATACTACTTAGGAAGCTATGGATTATAGTTATTATTAGAAAGACGTTGCTTATGTGAAAATTGACAATTAGCCTTCAAGAGTAAGTCAATTCATGATTCAATAGATCCTGCTATGAGATAGACCCAAGTGTGTGTTGAAAGGAGCCGTTGGCCCTCCACCCAATGCCAAATCACTGAGGAATCACTCAGAAAAAGGGCAAATCTGTAAGGGCAGATGTTCTGGAAGACATAGTTGGTGTGTCTCTGGAAAAAAAAAAAAACGATTGTGAAGTGTCACAAGTTACTCTAAGTGACAATTTCAAGAAAAAAAAATTCTTTTGCTGCCAACTATATTGGGGAAGCTCTTCAGAAAGGGTTTTTTCTAAAGAGAAAAAAAAGTTACATCTTTGCTTTTGTCTCTTGCTGTTCCGAGTGTTGATAAGTCTGCAGTTAGGATGGATTTTTCCATGTTGGATTCTAAATAAGAGGAGAAAGGAGGAGAGCTTGGGAGGAAAGGGGATGCATGGAGCAGAACCTGCAAGAGAGCAAGGGGGGATGAAAGAGAGTGAAGAAAGCAATTTGGAAATGAAAACCTCTTGACAAAGTTCCAGAAGGTGGGGCTAGGGTCAGGAACAGAGGGAGGAGGAATGTTCATAGAGGAAGGTGCTAGAGTGATGAGCATAGAGGCAGAAGGCTATTGAGGAAAGAAAACTGAGCATGAATCGATGATGCTATGGGAATGAAAGCAGGGAGAACCCAGGCAGCAACGTCAAGAGGAGACATTACTGCTCGTGCCAATCCGTATTTATGAAAAGCATTAATCTCTAGGGATGATGATGAAGATGGCAAAAAAAGGACACAGGGAATTTGACTATGAGACTGTCAGAGATCTCTAAGCAGCTTCGAAAATAATGGGACAGGATGAAGATTGGAGGTGGTCAAAGGAAGAGGAGAAATTGGGGTGAGCGAGAGAAGAGAGGGACCAACTGAAAAGAGAGGGATGGGATGGGAGCAAGTGGTGGGTGTGCTTAGTTTTCTTTTGTTTTAGCAGGGAGGAGATCAGAAACCACTTGACGGAAGGCCATCAAGAGCCTCAGAGGAACCAAGTAGGACCCGAAAACAGAAGACCAGGAAAACCATCTTC
The DNA here is from genome assembly GCF_018350175.1 of Felis catus. Lineage (NCBI taxonomy): Eukaryota > Metazoa > Chordata > Mammalia > Carnivora > Felidae > Felis > Felis catus. Next base: position 48,034,789 of record NC_058368.1, read on the forward strand.
AATAAGAGCAAAGAGTTGAAAATAGGGAATCTAGTAAAAACGGGCGAGCGATGGCTCTCAAACTTTTTCCACCATGCACACATGATTCAGAATGTTCCTATGTTCTGTGCTCTCATGGGAGTACATACTTTCTGGCAAATCAGCTGTGGTTTCACCTCATTCTCATCCACTCAAGAAAGCCTGTCAAAGTGCAAATGAGAGCGACACTGGATCCCCTCTCACGTGGCCGAGTCTCTAGCATGCATGAGCCAGAAAACAAGAGACAGGGAAGGTCTAGAGTATGGATTAAGGGGATAATGTGCTATCAGGGAAATGGACAGGGGGCTTTTGTGTCTCAGCCATTTGAGGTTGAGAGAAAAGGAAGGGGGGAGAGGGGGGGCCTGAGAGAACCTCTCTGATGAAGTTATTCAAAGAACCGAGCCTTGAGCAGTAAAAAACAAAATGTGTTAACGGAGAAACTTGGATGGGGGTGAGAGTGAACACTGGGGAGCTCTGAGAAGATGGAGAGAATACGAGCCAAAACCCAGGCAGTGCGACAGGGAAGAAATGGTGGGGAGACACAGAATCTGGGAAGGAGTCCTCAGAGCAGAGATGGGAAAGCTGTCGGCTCTGTCGGTGTTTCACTGTTGGGCAGAGAGCAGGCATCGCCCCAAGATCCAGGGGCCGGCCTGGGTGACCCAGGGTCCGCCCAGGTTGCGGGGTGGTCCTTAAAAGCAGTCTTTTTGTTCTTTGGTGATAACAGACTGGTGGGTCAGATATACCAGTTTTTTTCCCCTCTGTCCCCTTCTGTCAAATTATGAAAGCTTCATGGGCAATGTGTGTTTTTAAGTTTTAAGCACCACTCAATCAGAGGGGATTTTCCACAAGGACTTACAAAAATGCAGATTACACTGTAAAAATGCTTTTCAGCCAATAAAAGTCCTGTTTTACTGAGCAAATTTCTTTATGATGTTTAACTTTGGTTCAGGTTCTGATTCCGAGAAATGAAATTTGGTGGAGTGAAAAGGAAAAACAACGTGGAAAGAAGAAAACCCCAAGATAGCCATTTAAAACCCCACAATCAGACCTTGTTTATGTGATATGGACTCAGAGCTTTCTCTTCAAAAATGCATGCGATTAAGAAAATACTTTGAGAACCTAATAATAGGTCCTTGAAACCTGAGATCCACCTCTCATCTTTCTAACTCTTGGGAACGCAGTTAATAAGAATGTATGTTTTTAATACACCGATTCTTAGCAACAAAGTAGTTCTTTAATTAGTACAAAACTCGAATAATGCATTGCCTATTATCGTGTACTGCACGTAACATTTGGTAACTTGTACTGGCAGATTCGTTTACATATGTCACCACTGTACCTGTAATTTAGCTTAATGCCAGGTCAGTGTGCCAAGTGTGTGTGTCTGTTTTTAAAGCTTTCCCCAACAGTCGTTTCATGGGCCTTCGCAGTAGTAACTGAAACAGTGTCTGTATTAGGAAATCGTAATCAGTCAAAATGACTGTCTCTTGCAGGGATCCACTATAGTCTTCACTCGCACGAGGGCAATGAGTGGCTCACTTTTGAGAGAATTACTTAGTATTATCTTAAAAAATGGGAAATACCGGCCGAAGGTGTAGTCAGTACGGTCAGTCTGTAATTTTGCCGAGGGAGATGCTTGGTGTCTTGTAAGTGAATTAAGTCAAAATCAAAGCGTGGGACTTGAAATATACTTGAGACCTGGTCAGATGGTTAAGGCACAGGACAGACCAGATGTAGTGATCTGACGAATCCTTTTTGGTGTAAGTCGTTCTAATTTCTCACATCACCACATGCAGTTTTCTGGTGTCGGGAATCACTTCTTGACAGAGAAATCAAGCTTCTCCCACGTGACCAATTTGCCCCAAAGGAGGATGCCTGAAAGAGAATGCCTGCCAGTCCCTTTCTGTCCCGATGTCTGTCACAGTGGTCTCTACAGGTGTTGCGGCTGGAAGCGTCAGAAGAGAAAGGACTCCAAAAAACATGAGGAAACCTCAACTCGCAACTATTTAAAAGTACCCTCCTCTCTCTTGAACCGTCAGTAGGAAGTGTGTGGTTTATTCCCTCACTCCACACCGGATTTAAATGGGCAGATAGCAGCAGGATTTTAAAAGTTTTTCACCATGACTTAAGTCTCTAAGATTTAGAGTATTTTGTTTGTCTGACTGTCTCACCAGTACAAACCTTCGCCATCAATATTAGAATGGAGAATTCCTTCCTTTGGAATTCACAAGCATAACATACATAATCCTTTATCTCTGGCAAAGCTATTAGCTTCTTGGCCTTTGGCTGGTAGATGTATACAGTATCTATAGTTATTGCATGCGAGTGTTCTCAACTGACTTGCAAACCCTTTGATCAAACCAGCTAAACTTGATTTTCCAGATTATTCAAGAGACAAGGCACACATCTATCAGCTTTACAAGTCCTGGCAAGCAATCAAGACCCCATGCTCCCCCACTCCCTTCAACAGAATCAAAGGTAAACAGGGAGCCAGCTCTCATTTAAATATGTAGCATCGAGATCTTGCCTCCACTTTCACAGTTGTAGCAGCAGAAGAAAAACAACAGTCGAAGTAAGAAAAAGGTTTCCTTGGCAAGGATGCCAAACTAAATAACGACACCCAAAGCAAAAACATGCTTCACTGAAACTAAACTTCAGTCAAGTCAGCCTGCTTAAAACAAAGCTTTTTTTGTGATTTCAAAAGTGAACATTGTACTTTGCTCTGGCAGCCATTTCTGTGTTTTTGAATGATCCGATTATGCATAAATCCCCGGCCTACAGGTCTTTCAGCACCTCTATCCCGCGAGTGATTTGAAAACATGACTGAGAATTTCTATATACAGTGCCTGCCCTTTTCTTCCTCTTAACCTTTTGAAATATACACTTTGACTCCACTGTTTTGACATACATTGTCATTGTGTGTTTTCTCTCTCTCTCCCTTTCTCTCTCTCTTTTATTGCTCTGGAAATATTTATAGGACATCGGGGTCTCTGCTTCCTGTTCCCTCGAAGCTCATGTTCTTCATCACCCTGCCATTCACGTCTTGCTACGGTGCTACGGACTTCACTGGGACAGATTTGAAGTAGCCATATGCGTCTGCCTTTGTGGTTTGTCCAGTTTGTAGTAAAGAGACAGCAAACAAAAATCAGTTTTGTCGTTGTTGTTGTTCTTAAATAATTAAAGCTGTGATGTTAAGGCCTTTATTTGAACAATGGCATGTGTGCTTGGCTGGTGAGTAGCCGATGGACTAACAGCATAAAATGGTACCCGTTTGAGAACACAAGGCCACATCGTGGCTTGGAAGGGGTTAAAGAAGCAGAGGAACACTTACCGGGCTCCACGTTTCTTTGGAAAGGCTCCGAACTAGCAATGCTGGCACGATCTGCTCTGCTTACACCGTGAATAAAGTCCTAGAGTAATGGTCACTTGACTTCCTTCCCCCTAAAAACTGGAGACATCTCCCCATGGTTTTGGCTAAATTCCTAAATGCACCATCGTATTGTGTCTCGGGAGTTCCCGCTGATGTCAACAGGATACATTCCTTACCTCACTCTAGGACACCATCTGGCAGCTCTCTATTAATGCTCGTTTGGCAGAACGAGTTGATTGAGGGTTGCCTTCCCCACTGGGACCTTGAAGGTGTGAATGACAAGCATGCTGAAGCCAGAAATGATGCTTTGAACCGGGGCAGATGCTCCTCGGGGTGGGGGGGGGGGGGGAGGGAGGGCTGCTGCAGAAACTGCAAGGCTAATTCTCCATAAGTTGCCCCAATGCCCCAGTATAGTCATAAACTGATCTCTCAAAGCCAACTCTGGGATAGGGTAAGTCCACGAACCATCATGCGACTTCCCTGAAAAGTTCTTGTTGCTAAGACCCGCTTTTAAGAAGAATAGATAACTATATTTAGAGATAGAAAACTCTGTGGATCTCTATCGTGTGTGTATGTGTGTGTAAAACTGCACTCTCCTGGTTTTTCCTCCTACCCTTGTGACAACTTGTTCTCAATCTCTTTTGCTCTTTCTTCTCATTCTAGATGTTCTAGTGAGATAACATTATCTACTGGTAGAGTTTCAATTGCTTACTATATAATAAGTACTCACAAATGCAATCTCAAGGCAACACTGCTCATTAGGGTTTGGAGTCACATATCCGACTAATTACTAGACAGCTGCTCTTCAATGTCCTGTTGACCCCCTTCTATCCTGTGACCTGTGACCTGCATCTCAGTGAATAATATCACCCTTACCACATTTGTTCAAGCCATAAACCTGAGAGTCCTTCCGATTCTTCCTCTTCCCTTACTTCCCACATCTAATCAAACGAGGCCCTATCGACTCTTCCTCTCCAAAATCTCTTAGATCTACCCATTTCACTCCACCTTCTCTGGCACATGCAGTCCATGACTCTGCACCATTTCCTGCCTGGCTTATTAGCTGGGCTCTTTGCCTTCAGCCCCGGAAACTGACCTCTCTAAACTATAACTCAAATCTGCCAGTCTTAAAACCTGCCTTAAAGCCATCAATGGCTCCCTCTTGCTCTTAGCATAAAAGCTAAACCTTCTAACATAGTTTACAAAGTCCATACATCCTTGAACTCTGATTCCCTCATGGCCTTAACTCTTTACCCTTCACCTCTTAATGCCACACTTCAGATGCCACACTTCAGATTTACTTCTCCATCTTCCCTCATTCTGATTGTTGCCTTTTACCTGGTTATCTTAACTCCTCACATGTGGATGATGCACTGAACTTCAAGTCTTGTTTCTACGAGGCTGTGCTTAGGAATCCTTCTCTAATGTTTCAGCTCCAAGTTATAGCACTTCCTATTGCCCCTCTATACTCCAGCACATCATACATTTATCTCTGTGCATGATGGTCTCTTTAGGAGTTTCTATTTTTCACCCTTCCCCCACCAGGAGGACAATGACTTGCCAAATGTCCAATATGTACTATGTAGTTAATAAATATTTTGATAAAAAAAGAACAAATGAATTCATCAAAATAGGAGCCATCAATACTAACAGGCTCCAACTCATCGGGTAAGGCAAATATGTCTCTTTCATTCTTGAATCCAGTGCTAGTAGAATCAAATTTAATTGAACAGAAAGAAAATGAGGGAAATGGTAGGTCTTTCAGGATTCTTAGAGATCATCCTCATTTGATGGGCGAAATAACAAAGTCCCAGAGAGTGTAAGTTATTTCATTATCATACCAGAGGATGACTCCTTTTACTCCTGAGCCAGTATCCTATTTTTTCAGGCATTAACATTTCCGCTGCTTTGAGATATATGAAATGGTAACCCACTTTTTGAGTTTGCTTGTTTTAATGTTTCTTTTCTGGCTATTACTAAGTTGAACATAGTTCTGTTATTTATTGGCCAAGGTAGGTTTCTCTTTATTCAGCTGCCTGTTTGTATCATTTGTTCATTTCATATTAGATCATTTTTTTCTTATACATTTTTAGGAATTCTTTATACATTCTGCATACTAATTCTTAGCCATTTGACTTGCAAATATCCAGTAAATTTGAACATATATACAATCTGTGACCGGTAGTTCCATGCTTAGGCAAATACTTTTGAGAGAGTCTCTCGCACATGGCCAAAGAAACATTTAAGAAGATTGTTCTTGTGGTGCTAAAGGCACAAAATTGGAAATAGCCTAAATGTATATTCCGTAAATGAATAAATCACCAATTTATGGTATACTCACATATTGGAAATGGAAGCTTAAATTTATGAAGTGGCTGTACACATTGTTAGCATTGATGAAGTCAGAAAATATGTTGCCCCCCAAAGCAAATAACAAATCAATACACAGTATTCCATATACATACAATGTCACAAAACAATTCTTTAAAAAATATACTTTTTAATGTTTATTTATCTTTGACAGAGAGAAAAAGAGAGACAGAGAGCAAGCAGGGTAGAGGCAGAAAGAGGGAGACACAGAATCTGAAGCGGGCTCCAGGCTCCGAGCTGTCAGCACAGAGACTGATTCGGGGCTCGAACTCATGAACCATGGGAACATGACCTGAGCCGAAGTGGGACGCTTAACCAACTGAGCCACCCAGGTGCCCCACAAAACAATTCTCAATAATGTTTATAAGTACATATACGTAAGGTAAAAGCAAAAGACAGAATGCACATCTTTGAGGCCTGGAAAAACAAGATGAGTTGGAAGAGCTTAGAGAAGAAGCAGAGTTCTAGTGATGAGAGAAGTTTCTAGTAAAGAGGGTGGTGGGACAACGCAGACCATGAAATACCTTGCTAGCTGACACAGAGTTGGAAAGAGTTGTAGACTTATAAACATTGTAATTCCTGGAAGGAGAAACCTATCAGTGGGAATAATAATGTTTGATTATACCTTTATGACCCATTTATATGAATAGATTATAAGAGATGAAAAGGAACTCAAAGCTCATCTTGAAGTTCAACTCCTTCATTTTAGCAACAGAGAAAATAGGCTTAGAAAAGTCAAAGTGTAAAGATAAGGGAAGATAGTTTGTGCTAGAATACTGGGCTACAATGAATCTAGTCATTCAATATATATGTTACTGGCTGACTTCTTAATTGGTGGGTCGCCTAATTGTACCATAGCCATAGTAGGTTTGGAAAAGACTGGAGCAGAGAATAGATACATTTTGATTAGGTATGGATTTGTTTTGATGAATGGGCCATAACAAGGTAGAGTTTTGAACATCAAATAGGTATCGCCAAGTGGGCAGTTGCCTGTGATATGGGGTGTTTTAGAATGGGGAGACATAGGACATTATAGGGGTCATTGGAGTTAAACTACCTCACAGTTTTGCCTGGATAAGTCCTATTTGCTAGCTGATCGATATCACATTGGAACCATTTGGACCCTTATGGCTCCAATAAAGATTATCTCATTAGGTAGCCCAAGGCCAAGAGATAACTATAAGGTCCCTCTGTGATGACCTTACAGAAGTTGACCTAAGGGGTCACCACCATTGATGGGTTATTTTTGACTTTTCTAAGGGTTTTCTTCTGGTATGGCAGGTTGTGAGATCAGAGAAACACCAGTGATGTCCACCTTTGTCTTGGTGACATCTACCTCAGGCTCACTGCCGGTTCCAGTCCAGATAAAGGTAAAGGAGGCAGCATAAACCACTTTGTCTAAGTTAGCTCATTCATCAGCTTTCCCATCATAATTGACCTCACATTCCCTCAGAGATACTGGTCTATGGACACCAGAGAAGCTGGATATCTCCTTTGACATAAACATATGGGGTTGGTCAGAGATGAGATTCTTTTGAAGGTATCTTCAGGAGTTTCTTCCACAACATATCAATACTATGATGAATCAGATTAGCTAATTGCATTTTAAAAGGAATAGGGAGTTTGTCCTAAAGCAGAGATGTAAGACTGGCAGGTTTCAGCATGTTGATGATAGGCTAGACCAAATAAAAAACATCATAGCTTTAACCTTCTCCTGGCCAGCTCTTAGACATCTTCTGACATCTTCAGGTTAAGTCCCTCTATTTTATACATTCTCACAACTCTACATTTTCCTTTGTAGCACCGTTCAGTTTTTTAATTAAATACTCATTGGAATAATATGTGTTTAATGTTTGTCTGTCTAGACTGTAAACTCCATGAGTGGAGGGATCAACTCTCTCTTAGTGTTCGCAATATTCTGGAGCCCTGGCCTGGTATCAAGTTTATCATAGGCACTCAACACTGAGTGTATACATGATTAAGTGAATGAGTATAAGGAAAAAAAAAATGGAGTGGATCAAGTGTGAGTGGATACATGGATAGTAGTGGTGGAGCAGTAGGACTATGTAGGCCACCATGGGTTAGTCCCTGTCTTTCAAGCAATCAACCAGGGGTGAGGCAAGAAGCAGCAAATGTTTTAGGGGCAGAACAGAAAACTCCCTGGCTCATTGGGGGGTACCAAGAACCTGTTTCTGAGAATAAAGGAAATTATTCCTGGAGAATAATTATTATCCAGTTATCTCTGGAGGTATTCCAAAGTCAATTTTGCCTATTTAAAATTTTTTCCTGGGTTAGCCACACCACAATGCTCTGAGTGATTACTGCGATGTCACCCTGCAGCCTCAAAAGACAATGATGTCTAAAGAAGGACCATGAGAGTGTTTCTTCAAATGTAGATTTGGTCCTTATGGAGTTTGTAAGATTGGACCCTGTTAATCCTCAAATCTTAACACAATGGTTCCTTGTAACCAGCATTGTCTTTTATGACTTAATTGAACTACCCATTAGTTAGATGACTCAGAACAAAAAGGCATTACGTAAATATGAAATATTATTACTATACCATAACCATTTGATTCCAGATGACTTACCTTAAAGAACAGTGTATTCACTTCCACTTTCCCATGACATTTAAGGCTTGGTTTATGAGATTCCCAGAATGGGATGTTCAAAAAATTTAGAACATAGAATTTAGTTGTCTGTGTGATCTAGCTACCTCCCTGTTTATGTGCTATGTACATTGGTCAAAAATATAGTAGTCTTATATGATGTGAAATATTTTATCTTTGGTTCTGGATTGAGGAATATAGATGTGAGTTTCATAGTGATCACCACTGTTCTTTACTTTAAAAATCAATATTTCAGGGGTGCCTAGTTGGCTCAGTTGGTTAAGCGTCCAACTCTTGATTTTGGCTCAGGGCATGATCTCATCGTTTGTGGGATCAAGCCCTGTGTTGAGCTCTGGGCTGACAGCATGCAGCCTGCTTGGGATTCTCTCTCTCCTTCTCTCTCTGCCCTTCCCCTGCTCTCCGGTCCAGAGTAAACTAAGAACTCCAAGTTAGTGTTGCTTCTTTTGAAAATGTTGTGTGCACTTACAAGTTAGAGGGTTTTTCTTTTTTTCTTTTCTTTTCTTTTTTTTTGTATATGAAAATTTATTCTCATGTTTTCGTCATCAAAACTTATGATCTTGGTCTTTCCTTCTTGCCTTTGTCTAAGGCCAAAAGAGAGACATTGCCTACTTTGACAACCTTAAAGTGAACTCTAGGAATATCACCAACAGTATGGCCTTTGCAACCAAATCCAGCAACCAGAACCTCATCATTTTCCTCGATAAAAATTCAAACCATAATTGGGCACAAAGCTTGTGATTTTTTTTTTTTTTTTTTTTTTTTTTTTTTACCATTCTTGATCAGCTGGACCCTGACATACTTCCTGATGGCAGAATTTGGCTGTTTGGCCTTCAACACTTTTTCCAGATGTGCTGTTTTTCTAATAAGGGGGTATCATTAGTATTTTCAAAAATATAAGCTCTCTGACTTCCTTTTGTTTACATTGAATTTGCTTATAGCAACATGAAAGCTTTTTCTTCTTTTTTGAAATAGACAATGATCTAAATTTCTTTAAAGTGATAGACTTTATTTTTAAAAGCAATTTTAGGTTTTCAGAAAAATTGAGCACAAAGTACCGAGTTTCCATTATTTTCTCTCTCCTCTGTCCCTGAAGTTCCTCCTATTATTAACATTTTGCATTAGAGTGGTACATTTTTTACGAGTGATGAACCAATATCGATGCATCATTATTAATTAAAATTCAAAGTTTATATTAAGTTTCACTCTGTGTCATTCAGTTCTAATGGTTTTGACAAATGCCATGTAACCATTACAGTAATATATAGAATAATTTTCCTACCCTAAAAATCTCCTGTGCTTTACCTATTCACCCTTCCTGCCCTTCCCCAAATGCCTCAATGGTTTCATTTTATTAAAAGTAGAATCATATTCTTTTAATAGCAACATAGAAGAATGCCAGAAACATGGCAAATACCAAATGGACATGTATACTCTATTATTCTCTATTATTTTCTATTATTATTTTCATCTTATTACTCTGAGTTCTGCTTTTGAACAATACATTGATAAATATGAATTTAATTAATTTCTCAAGAAGCTTATCAATGAATTCTTTTCATCTATTTTTATCTCTAAATTCTCTGGAATAAGAAGAACAATTTTCTTTCTTCCTTCCCTCTTTCTTTTATCAAAGGTGAGAGAGAGGTACTGAATTGTCAACCGTGGTTGATGGTAAGTACAACCACCTCTCGCCCCCAAGTCATACACTCCCATCGGTAACACCATCTTCAGCAGCATCAACATTACCAAGAATCTTTATTAAGTACCTAAATGTGCACACTGCTGTTGGGCTTATCAGAAGGAACTACTTGACAGCCATTCTCTGGATCCTTGAGACTTGAGACTTGCCCAGAACTTGTCCTGCCTCCTAGAAGAGGTGCTGAGATTAGGGAAACCTTTCACTCGGCTTTGCCAACCAATCAGGCTTAGAGCCCCGAAGCGGATACCCTCTCTTTCAACATTGCTGCAATGTGTTGTAGAATTAAAACACATATAAAAGATGGCAGAGGCAGTATCTCTCCATTCTTGAGCAAAGGAACAGGAATTTCCCAGCTCTGTAGCAACTGAACTCCCTAAAGAATAGCTTGCTTAATTCATATGAATATTATATTACCTTCTTTGGCATTCATAGACGCCAACATGTCCTCTAGAGCATGGTACTTAATTGTTTTTCTTATTAGTTCAAAAATAAAACATGTTGGATACATTGCCATGGCTGCTTCTCTAATTAATAAAAAGACTGTGTTGAGTTTAAAAACAACTAACTCTTTTCATGTCCAAGTTACTTTTAGTAGCTATTATAAATTATTACCTCCTTCCACATCAGAGGTGTCTTATGACTAAAGGAGGAGACTGCCCCCATGATGCTCTTTAACAATGACTCTTATGTTTCTTTTGGTAAACTCATAATGTTAATTACACTCTGCAACAGATGGAGTGCCTTCCATCAAGGACCTCAATGCACCTTACAAATGTCATGAGTCATCAAAGCCCTTCTTTAATGGAGGTATCTGTGGTCACAATTTTATAGTTAAAGAAGCACAGAGAAGGTAAGTGTTGTTTTTTTAAAGTGGAATATGTTTTAGTCAAAAGACTTAGTCATCTTTTACGAAGGCAGAGACACTCAATGACTACTGAATGAAACTCAATGAATATAAATGAATGAAATGGTTCGTCAACAAGATTTGGCTATCCTGGCAATGAACACCTGGACCATAGTAATTATTTTGAAGAGTGATGAATAGATCAGAAAGGATTTACTGCTAATTAATCAGTCTTTACAATGATTGGTGGAGAAAATGGTGATTTAACCACCATAATAATATAGTAAATCTAGAAAATAGAAATGACCAAACATTTTAGTAACATTGATAAAGAAACATTGAAATTTAGAGTTAGAAGATTCTAGAGATTGTTTAGTCAATCACTTTCATATTTCAGATAGGAACAGTGAGATCCAGAAAGGTTAAAAGGGGCTTGCATCAAATTATTCAGCTTTTAAAACCTTAATTTAATTTCTTTATACTCCCTCCTCCTTCAGAAAGGGTTTCATTTGACTCAGTCACTCAGCTAGAATCTAGGTTCCTGACCTAAATTTATCCATGTTTCCACTAAATTCCATTTTATTTTATTTTATTTTGTTTTATTTTATTATTTATTTCCATTAAAAAAAACTTTCACAATTGTCCTTCTGCATTCTAACAATCATAAAATTATAGAATTTGAAAGTTCTAAGGAGGTCACTTTTGTCGATCTTCCTCTTTTAATTGGTGAGGAATCTGATATTCAGAGAGTTTAAGGGAATCACTCAGGTTGTGTGGTGAGTTACTGGAAAACAACTGGAATCTCTATTCCCTCTTCTTTCACTACTTCAGAATCTGGAATTTAATCTATAATCAAGATCCCAGTAACCCCAAACACCAACATAATTTCATCTTAATTTTTTTGAAATCCTCTTTTACTAAAGACAAGTGAAAAGTAAACCAGCTAATATTAGGGATTAAAAAAAGAAATGTCCCGAGCATGTCATTAGGTCAATAGTAATTAAGATTCCACCCATTTATTTGATATCTTCTGAACTTGTGAATCCAGACAGTGATGACTATACTTATCATAAAGGCACAGGTACTAACGATCCCAAAGTGCTTGCTGAATTTTCAAAGATTGAACCATCTCCATCAAGGAGGTTGTATATTTTTGTTCATGATAAAAATTGACAGCCATAGGTAAAATGATGGTAGTCTTGATCGGAACAACTAAGTAAAACAACACATTGATTCTTAACCATCATTGACAATTAATAATTTCTAGCATTTTTAGGTGTTGAAGTTTGCATCATCCCTGTCTACAGCAGTAATTCTTTAATTAAATGGAAATGTCAAATAAAACAGAAGACTGCTCACATGAGTTTTCAAGATGGACTTTTCTCTTATTTTACATAGGCTTCCTTCTGTAAAAGTTGTCACCCAATTATACACTTTGGATCAACTTGCCTATATATATATATATTTTTTTAATTCTAAAATGAAAGTATTCATATGGAAGAAATCTTGCAATATAACAATTACTTTCCATTTGTATGATGGTTTTAAGTGGAGTTGATAAAGACCTTCTATTATTGAGATGGGAAAGGTGGGGACAGGGTGGGGGTGGGGTGCTGAGGGGAGTGATCAAAACTTTCCCTTGTGCCATAGTTACCAAATCCTCAAGTGCTCCTGCTGTGTCCTTAGTTTTCTTGGTAGATACAGTAGACCTAGGGAGGTTTGTATTGAGCTCTAATTCTGCAAATACTCACCTCTAGACTTATTTGCTATTACTGATAATTGTTCTGCTGCCTTTATAGCTTGTTTTCTTGACACACATGAGCTCACCATAGGAAAATGATTCTCTGCTATTATTTGTATAGGAAATTAACCAAGGAGTTCCCCATTACTCTGTTTATCTCTCTGTGTATGCTAGGGTCTTTGAAAGGCTGTAAGTGGAATTTGTACTGTGAATTGAATGTTAATAAGATAAGGATGGGATGCCTGACTGGCTTAGTCGAAGGAGCATGTGGCTCTTGATCTCGGGGCTGTGAGTTCTATCCCCACGTTGGGTGTAGAGATTGCTTAAAAATAAAATCTTTAAAAAAATAAGGTGAGGATAAGAAACAAGTTTATCCTTTCCTTTAGAGCCCCCAACTGCCCTGTGAGCAGGAACATCCTCTCACGACAGGCACAATGTCCCACTTCTACACCCGGTTCTCCATGAATACGTCACGACAACTTCAAGAGACCCTTTCAAGATAGTTTGAATTTTCTAAGCAAATCACTCAAGAAATTAGCATCTTCTACTTCAGTTAAATGCTCTGTTTTATTAGGAGAGCTCTTAAAGTTTAACATGCTGCTCTTCTTTTTACCGTCTTTTTCAAGAATAGTAAAGGGTTAGCAATGGTATTTAGTACAAGAAGCAAAGCATTTCAAGTTCTTTAAATAAATACATCAATAATCTCTTTTATTCTTGTATTTTCTAAGTACAAATGCTTATTTTTATAGATTGTCCTTTTGTTCAGCTCTTACCTTCCTTTCCTTGTCTAGGCTCTTAACTTCAATGTAGAAGAGACAAGGGATCTATAAAAAAATATTCTAGGTTTATATGTAAATGATGACCAGACAGAGAACACTCAGATGGGAAAGTTGAGACTCTGCAATTTTTTTTTTTTTTATTCTTCCCTAGAGCTGATTGATAGGGAAACCTAGGGGCAAAGTTCTAATCCATGGTTATCACATTTTGTGCTATTACCTCTTCCACCATCTGAAATACCAAAGTGTTTAATAGCAGCTGAAATGGAATCCACATCACATCTTTTCCAATTAAATAAATGGCTTGAATTATTAGCTTCATTTGTTAGAGAAAGAAATAAGGATTTCCGTGTATTACCTGAACCCCAAAGCATTGGCCATATAACTAGTAATTGAAAGTCTAACTTCAAGTTCTGGCTCTAAGAATTTGAATTCTGGTCAGTTCAACAAACAAGTAAGGAGTTTTCAGCAATGTGCCATGCACAAGGCCATTTAAAAATTGTCATATGGGGGAAAAAGAGAATCAGAATGAAATCAAGGTGAGTTTTCAGGCCACTGATTTTGGCTTTTAAAACTGTGACTGTTGAGAATTATATACTTTTCAATGTAGTCTGTTCTGTAGTCAGGAAAAGAAAAAATGAAGAGAGAAATGTGGTGCCCAGTGAATACTCAGGTATAGGAGTGGAGTGAATAATTGGTAACTAAATTATTTCAAACTGATTGAAATACAAATTTACTTTTATACAACAGAAATTTAAAAATTTACGTGCCAAAACTCCTGTATATTACTGTAATTTCTAAGAGCATGTCTATCAATAATAGTAACTGAATCTTTATCATATACAAAGCATGGTCCCAGGTGCTGAGAGGATCCAGAAATAAGAATCCAAGAGGCTTATTCCGAGCAGTGTTCACCACTAGGTGCTAACATGGAATGCGAGCTAATATAGCGTCATGACTTTTGTTTTACCAATGACAAAAGTCTTATGTCATTTGTTTGCATTATCCATTCAACAGCCTTAGTTTATATAACCTCCCACTTTCAATAGAATCTACAGAACTTTCCTATTGACTATTTTTTACTGTTTCTTTTTAGCATCCTTGTAATCAAAGTAATGCAGTTATTATTATCCTTATCTAATGGACAACAAACTGAAGTTATTAAGAAATGAAGTCAATTGTTCAAGGTCAAGCAAAGTCGCCTGACTGCCCCATTCATTTTTCACTAAACTTTCCTGCCTAAAGGATACTTGAGCTTTCTCAAGAAAAGTTGGAAGACACTTAATAATTTTTTTCAATAAAACTTTTTCTAATTAAAATATTTTACTATAATACCATACAAAGAAAGGAAGGGAAGAAAAACACCTCTCATCCCACTTACCCAGGTTGTTTTTGTAGATAATTTTCTATGCTCGTATAGCGTTTAAAAAATGAGATTGTATTACAAGAACTGTTTTGTGTCCAATTAATGTTGAATGATTGTCTTACTGTGAGAACGAACTATAAAAGAATTTTTCCCCTTTTTGTAGCTTGTGTTCTCTGCCTTCCATCATTTACTTAGTATATTTCTTATTTACTAAATGAGGTTCAGTTGTTTGGAGGTAAAATCCATACCTGGTTCACCTTTATTTTTAAACTCCTTAGCACTTAGCACTGTGTACTGATTAGAGTGTGTATACTCAAACATTTGTTAATGAATGAATGGTTACTTCCACTGGGGAAAATACAACACCAAGGCATCAGTGACAGTAAATTCTCTGCTCACTGAGCTCCCTGATGTCTGTGGCTGGGTCTTTTCTAACGCTAGTAGCGTAGATGGTAACTGAAAGCCTAACTTGAAATTCTGGGTCTCATATTTCTAATGTCTACTTCAGTATCTACCTGGTTCCACACAGGCACTCTGTAAGTGTTTGTGGGAAGAGAGCAAGGGAAGGACGAATGGGAAGGACAGTAGCTTATGCTAATGATGCTCAATTGTTTCATCCTGTTTAAGAGCCACGGACTGGAGCGCCTGGGTGGCTCAGTCGGTTAAGCATCCGACTTCAGCTCAGGTCAGGATCTCACGGTCCGTGAGTTCGAGCCCCGCGTAGGGCTCTGTGCTGACGGCTCAGAGCCTGGAGCCTGCTTGGGATTCTGTGTCTCCCTCTCTCTCTCTGCTCCTCCCCCGTTCATGCTCTGTCTCTCTCTGTCTCAAAAATAAACATTAAAAAAAAAAAAAAAAAAAGAGCCACAGACCACTCAAAATGCTTTATCGGGATCATGTCGTTTACCTCCATGAGGTAGATCCAGTTTCCCCATTGACAAAAGACAAAGCACAGAGAGAGAAAGTGATTTGCCCAAGCTCACACAGCTGATAACTGGTAGACAACAGGATTTAAATTCAGTGTTCTTTATCACGGAGTTATACTGCCTCTTGATAGAACCACATGGAGTTTCAGTACAGCACAGACAGGAGGGAAGGAGGAAAGAATGGTTACTAGCAGAGCATCAGTGATAGCCAATACATGATAGTGGTAGAAGCACTAGAGAAAGATCCAAAAATCTTATGTCTCAATAATAATCTTTCCTGATTCATTTGACTTCATCTAATATCTCTGGATTCACTATTCTAATCTGCTAAACGGGTATAATCATCCTAGAACCGATTTACTCAAAGTTGTTAATTTATGTAAACACAATTTCCACTGAATGAAGTATAAAGTCCTGGTACTATGTCAGCTGAATATTCTGATCGCCCTTACATACATGGCACAGTGCATGTAATTAATCTGTTATGCTCAACACATCTTCACATAGCAAGTAAAATTGACCTTATTTAACTCAATAGAAGCACTAAAATGAGCAGTAATAGACTCTCCATACATTCTTGGCAAAGGCAGTTTGATAAAATACACACATCTTAAATATTATCATAGACTTTCTATAAAATTTTTACGATGGAGCATGGATGGAGTCTCAGCTTAGTGCATGATGCATTGGGCCTTACCCAACCACCTTCCAGCACAATGGTGGGGAAGAGGGTGGGAGGGGGTAAATGTCTAATCAGAGGAAAGAGCTCCACCTACTGATCAACAATTCCACTTCCTCCCACAGCCTTGGAAATTCATGTAATCTGCACCTTTCGGAGCACAATTACCGCTACCCCCACCCCACACACAGGCAAACATACAAACCCTGTCATTTATTGAGCATTTATTACTTGACAGACAATTGACAGCTATTTCCATTAGTTCTAAAGGCAACCTTGGCAGGAGTAGTCAACGGCAGACCTGAACCCAGATCACCTGCGCTCAGAGCCTGAGTCTGCCATTTTCTAGGTGTGTGGCCTTGGGCAATTCACTTTAGCTCCCTGGGCCTCCATGTCCCCGTCTGTGAAATAAGGTCTATAATAACATCTATCTCATTGGGTTGTTATGAGGATGAAACGAATCAATGTTTTTGAAGAGTTTACAAAAATGCTTGACATATAGTAGGTACTTGTGAGAAAGATTTCAAGAAAGAGAGAATGGTTGAGGAGGCTGAAGTTTATAGAAGTTTGTCACAGAACTCTTCCAGAGGAGCTGAACACAGACTCTCTGACCCTCAATGTGCTCTTAAGCACTATGCTATGTATCTTCTTAATATGAGATATATCATCAAAATATAACCTAAAGGAACTAAGGAGGACATGCATTTGGGATCTTGTTCACTGATGGCGACTTTCTATTTTAATTAAGTTTCACCTTTTCCATATTAGTTCTCCATTCTTATCTTGGATTCCTAATCGGTGCCCAACCCCCAGATTCATCCAATTGTTACTATAAGAATTTTCATGAAAACTGGCAATAATTCCCCCAGATTATTACGGTCACAGAACGTTTCTCATTCTATTTTTCTGGTAATTTTGAGGGCTTTTCCTAAACATCTCCTTGCTATTGCTTACAAATTTCTTATTTCAAGGTTCTGTCTCAACCTGATTGTTAAAACCACTATCCAACTTCTAATATAAAGGCCTGCAGCAGTAATGATCATGTGTTCACTATATTGAAGCTGCTTGTAGGAATGCTCACGAGGATCATAAAGGAAAGACTTCGTGTTTTTTATAAACTTGAATTAGTGCCGCTAAGGCAGTAACTTCAGACTTGCTGGAAGAATTTGGAATTTGGGTTGAACAGTAGGATTTTGATGACTCCTAACTGAGGTAAGTAGGCTAAAGGTGGAGGGAAATATTAGACAAAAGTTCTGAGCATCAGCAACCCCAAAATGAAGATGAATAAGAGACAGATCCATAGGAAGACTGGTGGCCTATGGTTTCTTTTCCTTCCTGCATCAATTAGAAGGTATAGTCATGATAAAATGATATGTGAGATGGGATAAAATATTTATTTGAGAACATTTTCCCGAAAATAATTAATTGGGGTGACTATTGGTGATTTTTCACACCATTTTAAGCATGGTTGGATCTCTTTATATTTTACATGAGATTTACAAAGTTTATTAAGCACCCAGGGGGAAACAAAGATAATCAAAATGTTGGGAAATAGAATAGATGAAGAAAAAACAAAGGACTGTGGGGAATGTAATCTTGGGGAAAAGCAATTAGGGATAACATAAGGGTTTTCAAGTCTATGGATTGCTATTTGTTAAAAAACCAAGTTATTTGTTCCCTATTTCAATAGAGATCAGAAATAGAAATGGACTTGTCGCAAGAAAGCTTATGTTTACACACAGTAAAGAACTTCTTGATTAAACTCTAGAACTTATGAGGGAGGAAAATTGTGGGTCTTTGCTTTAGGAAATCTTTAAGAATTGAAAAGGTAAGCCTTGGGTAATCTCATGTGGTGTTGGGTTGAAGCAGAAGGCTTAACTGGAATTTCTTTAGGTCTCTTCTAGTACTTAAATGTCATGATTGCATAAATAAGAATGCATCCACAAAGCAGGAAGAGAAGTAGACAGAACAATCAGGCGTAACCCACTTAGCAATACAGTTGTTATTCCTGAACAAAGATTTTGGAAATCTCTGTTTTGAATTAGAGTTACAATAGCCAAAACCTTGTGACCACCTTGGAAGATTCTGGTTGGGCATTCTTTTTTTTTTTTTTTTTTTTTTTTTTTAGCTTTATGGGTAGGGTTACCTTGAGTAACAAAGGACATAATTGGACAAAGGACATTTGTGTGGAAATCTGTGACGTGTGTGTGTGTGTGTGTGTGTGTATCTAAAAAACAGTTCATGTTGTAATAAATATAATATCTTAAATAAATTTGTCTGAGACAGACACAATTTAGTCAGTTACTTTTTGGTAGTTTTCTAGTGATAGATTCTGGACTGAAATTAAAGGCTGACGTCTAAATCTGGAGGTGATGGTGAGATGTCCCCCAAGATTTTGGAAATTAGGTCGTCCCTTATTATTTTTTTAAGGTTAACTTAAAAAAATTGAAGTTAAAAAATTCTTGCACAATGGCTATGATTAGCCATTTAATATGGTAAATGGAGAATTTAGGAACAATTGACACTTGAATCAAGGTAAACTGAAGAAATATCAGCAAGGAGAACTAGAATGTAGTTCTAACTTTATAAGAAACTTAGACATTTACTTCTTATCCTGTCCTGGAGAAAACCTCTGTGACCAAGACAAGACTCATCAACTATGGAAGCTTTGAAAAGGCCAAGTCACAGAAGCCAAAATTATCAGGGGAGACTTGGTAAGACTCTCTTCTATTGGCTGAATGTCTTACACTACTTAAGGTTCTCTTAGTCCTCACGTTCTGATTCCATCCATACTCACCAAGATGATTTGGCTTTCCACACCACTTGACTGTGGGAGATAGTGTATTGATCTGCCAACTCAATCATTCTAACCTTTTTGACAGTTAAATTTTTCATTGTAAATGACTTATAGATCAGTCCCTGTGAGCTGAATAAATGTAAATCTACTCAGGAGAGATGGTTCACCATCGGCATGCTGATATTAGTGGTCTGAATCTGAATCTATAGGTTTCATATCCTGTTCTATTCACCAAGGCAAATGCCAACATTCAGGGGTTTTATTAGCCCCTCTCTCTCTCTCTCTCTTTCTCTCATTACTTGCCTTCTTCAAGCGGAAAAGAAAATATGATTTAAAAATATTTTCACACAAGTGACTCTTCTCCAGCTCATACACATGAGAACTCCCTCACTAGTCCTAGAGAGTGGAAGTGAGAAGACCAAGACTCAGGAGAAAGAGGAGAGACTCTCAGGCTGTCCAGCAAGAAGAATTCTTATGCCACAAGTGAGTGAAAAATGACTCACAAGGTCAGCAGCCACACTTATCAGAGACTTTGTGCCTCAATGATTTTGAAATATAACAGCCCTGGTATTTACTGCGACATATATTAGCAGTTTAGGAATGGCTTTGTCTAGATAACTGGGGTCTCTATGGTGCCATACATCATAAAATTCTATAGACATACGTGCATTGGCTTCAGATGGTAATGGGTTTCCTGACTCTTGCACAAGCACTCTAGTGGATCTTGCTACCACACCAACTCCAGTTGTGACCTTATCAGATTTCATAGGCTAACTAGGCTTTGGCTCGGGCAGTTTGTGAATGGCAGTGGTCCAAGAAAAACCAGGTGCTACAGGAAGTGGAATTGGTGATTCAGTCAGGTGCATTCTTCCTTATGATTCAGGCTGACCCACTAACTCATCATTGTGAGTGGGCACTCTGCTTTCAGGGGTGCTTATGAATAAGATGTATAGTAAAGGTCTTAATCACTTTTGCTGACTGAAGAGCTTTCACAGAGATTACTCTATGTAATGCCTTCAGAATTTCAAAATGGAGGAATCAATTCTATTGTGGTAATAACTGTTATTGCTAATACCATTTTAGGTATGCTATATGCTCTACTTCCTATCTTTACTCAGTATTGAAATGTAGAATATATTATTACATACTCAGGCGTTTTGCTCAGAGGTACTTTTGCACTTGGCAGTGGGTAGAATGTATTTCTTCTTCTTTTGTTTTTAATTTGTCAAATCTGTGGACTTTAAAACAATACTTATAAGTAAGGTTACGTGTTCATTTCATTTGTTTACGCTCTTTCTTTAGAACTTAAAAAGGACTCTGAAGTAGAAGCAAATTAGTAAATAAGGAAATGGAAGCAAGAAGAAAATACAGCTGAGAATGTATGGCAGGAGAGGAGTGAGCAAACATATATTAAAATATCTAAAGCACATATTATTGCTAACCTATAAAATACAATTATAACTAACTATCCTCGCCTAACTCAGAATAATGATTTAGGTCTTTCGCTTTGCTGTGAGACGGATCCGAGTTTACATCTGAACTCTGCCATATACTAGCTATGTCATTTTGGGCACGTTACTTGATGATATAGACTATAAAATGGAGATAAGAATAGTATCTACTTCAAAGACTTATTAATAAGTATTAAAGAAGATAGTCCATGTAACATATTTAGCATGATGTTCGGTACATAGTAAAGTCTATCCAATGGTAACTTTTTATTATGATAATAATTATTATATTAATTCCCATAAATTGATGATTGGATGGAAAGTTCCCAGTTGCCTTTTTTTTCTTAACAGCTTTACTGAGATTCAGCTGCTTTTTATTTTTATTTTATTTTTTTAAAAATTTTTTTTTCAACGTTTATTTATTTTTTTGGGGACAGAGAGAGACAGAGCATGAACAGGGGAGGGGCAGAGAGAGAGGGAGACACAGAATCGGAAACAGGCTCCAGGCTCTGAGCCATCAGCCTAGAGCCAGACGCGGGGCTCGAACTCACGGACCGCGAGATCGTGAGCTGGCTGAAGTCGGACGCTTAACCAACTGCGCCACCCAGGCGCCCCTCAGCTGCTTTTTAAAAACACGTATGCTTTTGAATATTAGACGAAAAATGAATCCAGCAAGCCGTGAAGCATATGACATCATTCAAATCCATTTTTTCCTAAGCACAGAGCAGGATCTCTCAATGACACCCCCAGTCAGCTCCTTCAGGGCTGTAACGAGGTTCTTGCTGTATTTCAGCCGTGTCTTCTCCTTGTCAGTTTCAACTTTTCAAGGCTACATCTGTGATACCTAAAGGTTTTGATGGCCAATACAGGGATCTGTTAACAAGATATTCATTAATTTTATACACAGTTGAAGTTTGCAGAGACTGTAGTTTTTTGGTTCGTCTTCATTTTGAAGTGACTTGAAGATCTACTTATCTTGGCTGCCCCTCATTGTGCATGACATGGAGAAAATGGAATCTTCCCAGGGCTTTGGCAAATACCTTGTATGACCTGCACAGATCCTCACCTAATCCTTCCGTCTCTTCTTCCTTCTTGAGGAGCTGTCCCTGATTCTCTGCCATAGGCACAACCACCTACTTATTGAGAGTGAAGCTTTGATCCTGAAACACAAGCATTATCATAATGAAGCTGAAGCTGCCTTGGGGAAGATCACGGCTCACTATGAATTTGGGGAAATAAAAACCTGCCAAGGAAGGTAAAACCAAGGGGGCAGGGGCTGGTTGTGGAAAATGAGGGGACCTCACTTTCCTTTCTAAAAATGTTTTATGACATTAGGGAAAAAGATCTAATTCTAGGTATTGTTTATTTCTTGAGGGCATCTACTATAAGGAAAATAAATCATCTGCCAAAAGTTTCTTTTCAGACACCCCATATTTTTTTTCAACATTTCTTTTTATTTTTTTCTTTTTCTTTTCCTTTCTTTTTAATTTTGGAGACAGAGAGAGAGAGAGCACAAGTTGTGGAGGGATAGAGAGAGAGGGAGACACAGAATCAGAAGTAGGCTCCAGGCTCAGAGCTGTCAGCACAGAGTCCAACGAGGGGCTTGAACCCACGAACCTCAAGATCATGACCTGAGCCAAAGTCGGTTGCTGACTGAGCAACCCAGGTGCTCCAACATTTCTTTTTAAAATATAGTGATAATGTTTACCTATAATTCAGGTAAATTCAAGACTAGCAGAATTTTCCATCTGAAAATAGAGCAGCCATATTTGAGGTGATAAGCTTAAGTGTTCTAGAAATGAGCTCATCAAGCCCTCCTGTGCATTTCCCCAGCATCTTCTGTGAACCTTTGCCTTTAAACAGATATTCAATTAAGTAGAGTGGTTGAACTGCCAAAATAAAATCTCTGCACTGGGTGTGTTTGTCCTTGTCAGTTCTTACCTGAGCAAAATGCTGATCTTACATTTCAAACTTTTGTATAGTCTCTGAACTTGTTCTCTTCTCAAATTACCAAATATGGTTACTTTGGTGAGCTCTGGAATCAGAGTGGGTTCGAGTCCCAGTTCAAGCACTTAGTTGTGTGCCTTAAAGCAGGCCATCTTGGGGCACCTGGGTGGCTCAGGTAAGCATCTGACTCTTGGTTTTGGCTCAGGTCATGATTTCACAGTTGATCAGATCAGGTCCTGTATCAGGCTCTGCGATGGCAGTGCAGAGCCTGCTTGGGATTCTGTTTCCCTCTCTCTGCCTCTCTCTGCCTCTTTCTCTCTCTCAAAAATAAATAAGTAAGCTTATTTATTTATTTGTTTGTTTTTTTCCCATTTTATTCTTTTTATTTTTTTTCAATATATGAAGTTTATTGCCAAATTGGTTTCCATACAACACCCAGTGCTCATCCCAAAAGGTGCCCTCCTCAATACCCATCACCCACCCTCCCTTCCCTCCCATCCCCCATCAACCCTCGGTTTGTTCTCAGTTTTTAAAAGTCTCTTATAAGTAAGCTTTTTTAAAAAGAGCTAGAAAAAAAGCAGTCCATTTCATTTTTTTTAGTCTGAAATTTTTTCATCTCTAAGCTAAGTATTAATAATAAGTTTGTGAAGGTTAATACATGTCAATTGCTTAATGTCCTACCTAGCACATACAACTTGTGTTATCTATTGCTGTATTACAGCCATCAGTATTTCAATGTTAAATGTTAACTCCAAAAGAGATCAGTTTAAAGGATATGGATATATGATTTATAAAAGGAGAAATTCAAAAGGCATCTAAACTTATGAAGAAACATCCAAGTTCACAAACACCCAGATAAAGGCAAATTAAACATTGATCATTTGTACTCAACAATTGAAAAAGATCATTGAAAATGATAATTTTCTGCTTAGGCAAAAGCACTGTTAAACAGGCAGGTACTCTCGTACCTAAGTGCGAGATTATAAATTGTTATAACCTTTTGGGAATATGTATCAAGGGTTTTAAAAGTTCTCATACTATTTGACCCTATAATTGGATGTGTCCCTTAAGGAATTAGTCAATGAGGCTGTCAGAGATTTTTATTAAAGCAATATATATAATAATGATAATTGTGAGACTAATGTGTGAAAAGAGATGAATGGTAAAATCTACCAATGGGATGTTGTGAAATTTAAATAGAGTTCTTATAGGGCACTTAAGGTTAGGAAAAATACTACAATATTATACAACTGAATAGAGTGTATGATCTTACTTTGTTATTACATGTGTATTGTATGTGAGTGTTAGTGACACCTTTAGACATCTCCACATGAATGGCCAATAGGCATCTCAAGCTTGACCTGTCTACATCCTAATTTTTTTATTCCCAGTCCCTAAATCTCTCCTTAGTCTTCTTCATCTCGACAAAGGGAAATAACATCCTTCTAGTGGTTCAGGTCAAATCTTTCCTGAACTCTCTTTCTCTCATACCCACACCCAATCCAGCAGCTAATCCGTTTACCTCTTCTTTCAAGCTGTCTCAAATCTGACCACTGTCCATCTGCAGCTGCTTCTCTGGCTGAGGCCTCTGTCATCCTCTGGCTAGGTCACTGCAGACGCCCCCCGGACCTGAGTGCTCACACCCGCCCTTCAACCCACTGTGCTCTTTTCTCAGCACGACATCCAGGGTGAACCTTTAAAACACGTCCAATCATGTCACTCCTCTGTTCAAAGCCTCCAAAATAAAGCCAGCGCTCTTATTGGCCTATAGAGGCCATTCCGACTGGCATTTCTGCTCTCTCTCTGAATTCATTCTCTACCACTCTTCTCAAACCATTGGTTCCAGCCACTCTAGCCCTTTGTGTTCTTTTCCAGTGGGCTTTTCCACCTACTCTTTCCCTCTACCAGAAATGGTTCATGTAGCTGGTGCCATCACTATCTTTAGGGATTTGCCTGTGTGTCACCTCTCCATGTGACCACTCATGTTAAAGGACCCCTTAGATCCCCTGCCAGAACCTTCAAACAAGCTCTCAGGGTCCGTTTGTGGGAGAACGTAGGGTAGTCGAGCTTCCAAGACTCCAGACACATCCAAATGAGACACTGCACGTGGCTTTCTTTCTTTCTTCCTTTTTTTCTTTCTTCTTTCTTTCTTTCTTTCTTTTTCTTTCTTTCTTTCTTTCTTTCTTTCTTTCTTTCTTTCTTTCTTTCTTTCTTTCTTTCTCTTTCTTTCTTTCTTTCATAAAAAGACCCCCAGCCTTAAAGCCCCAGTATTTCCTCTCTCTGCTCTCTTAACCTTTCAAAATAACACTCACCACCATATGACTTACTTATACTTTCCTTATGCATGCTTTCTCCCTCATAGAATGTAAGCCCTCTGAGAGTTAATGACATTTTTCTTTTTTGCTCACTGTTGGATCTCTATTACTTAGAACGCTGCTTGGCTTATTTATTGAATAACCAAGCAAATGAACAAATAACATATCTTTAAATTAATTCGATGTTTTTTATTTCCTTGTTTATACTTTTCTGTACTTTAATTTTCAAAAATGAGATTTTTTTCCTTACTTTTATTATCAGAATAAAAACCACTATAAATATTGTTCTTTTTAATTTTTAACTTGGCAATTGCTTAGTAATTTAAGGACTAACTGAATACATGAATCTTCCAGTCTTGTCTGTATTTTGTCTATGGAGCTCACTATACAGCCCAAGTCAGCCTGATAAAGGGCGAAGTTATTTGCCTTTCCTTAACTCCTTAACTCTCACTTCCTCTTTTTCATGGCATTATTGAAAAATACCATATTTTCATCACTTTCTAAATCTGAATCACTATGTATTCAACTGGTGAGTTAATTCCTTGCCTGTCCTTTCAATTTATTACTACCATTATGAATACCTTAATTACTTCACTGTTTGTAACCTTTACATTTCTATCACCCCTCTCCTCTTCTTCCAATAGAGCAAATGCTATGTTGTGGTCAGTGTATCTGTGAACATACAAAGGATGCTAATATTTATATGATGGTCCAAGTTCTGGGAATCTGGTCTAGTCATTTTACATACACTGTATCCTTTTATTCTCAGAATAACCTTTTTTAGCAGCTATTATTGTCCCATGTGACAATGAAGAAAATGAAGCTCGGGGGGCTTTGGAAACTCACCGAAGAGCACACAGCTAGGAAGTAGGAGAAAGCACATCTAGCTGACTCCAAAGCCCAAACTCTTTCCACTTTTTATAATACACTGTGGTTGCCTCCCAGCTTGCAATTTGTTTATTTCTACACTTATACACTGCCTCTATTCAGAAAGGATTTGAAGGAGATGATGCTATTGTTATTATTACTCTGGCTTCTACCTCCATTCTGCCCAAGCCCAGGAGGTTGGGGAGGATGGCATGGGCTGGAGATGGGTTGGGGGAGAAAGCTCATCCTGTCCCCACAACCCATCATCTTTAGCATCAATTACCAAGGGTGGGGAACTTGTAACAGAATCTGTAATGTGGGGTATGCCTGGTAGAGGCAGTGTTGGGGGTGTTTGCTATAGGGCGATTCTAACCTTAGCTTGGTAACCACTAACTATACTAATAGGTCTTTGATTTAGAGTTTCCATTGGTCCTTTGGTGACTATTTTCATTGCAAAATGACTTTCTTTTGATTTTTTTTTATTACTAAACACATCTTTATTCAATCTTCTTTGTGGAGAATAACTTCATTAGTTTTTAAGAAGGGAAAAAGATGGTAACTAATGTCTGTGGAGTAACACTTTAAATATATTATCTTGTCTAATCTTCACAAATCCCCATGAAATAGATCTCATTATCCTTTTTTTTTTTAACAGATGAAGAAATTTGGGTGGAGAAAAATTAAGTAATTTACATGGCAGGGCCCTAATGTAATTCTGTGGGGCTTTAAAGTCTATTTTCTGTCTACCACTTTGTGTGTTCATTCTAGATTTTACCTATCTCTGCAAATATTGAGATATGTTGGATTATGGCTCTGGCACCCAGGATCTTTTTAAAAAAGAAGAACATATAGAACAGTTTTAGAGTTTGAGGCTGCTGAGGAAACCGGCATTATTCCAACCAAGTACAGAAATGCAGCCTCCTGGGCTTCCCAGGAGGTCTGAGCATTGGCATACTATTGATGTATCTATCTATGACTTGCTTTCTGATTTGAAATAGGTCTCTACATGTTTGTTTGTAATAAAAAGATGTTGATATTCCTTACCAAAATTAACATTACCAGGCTGCTTTGATGTGTAAACATTTGTGTAAGAAAGTTTAAATGTTGACTTGTCTGGGACAACATGAGGATTAGCAAAATGGCTTCCTCAGCTCCCTTTCTTATTCTGACGGATATAATTCTATTGCTAAACTCACACTGCAGTCATATGTTATTAATGATATATCACTTATCTAGAATGTGATCTTCTAAAAGTTGCTTGCACTTGGGAAGAATCAAGTTCATCTCTGATGGTATTTAAGGGGCTGTAGAAGTAAACTAGTTCCACCAGTGTCGGGAAACTGTGAGTCATTTCATCTCTCATGCTATCTGACTCTGAATGAAGAAGGGCAATGTTCACATAGAAACCGTATAATTTGTCACGTTGAGAACAGACTGATCTTGTTCTAATGCTCTTGCAGAACTGCAGATATCTTTATATAAGGAGAAGTTTTCAGAATTTAATAAAATAAGGTTCAGCCTTAAGGAATGTGACTAATACATCTGAGATGTGTGACTCAAAACACGAGAAGGAAGAGATGCTTGTAGTTTTAACATTTGAACAGTTTTGAGTTACTTGAGTTTTTTTTTTAGAAAAAAATAATAGCTCATTGTTTTCATACTTAAAACATACAAAAGTTCCTTTAGTTCATAGACTTAAAGGAGAATCAACCACTGGACAGAAAAAGATAAAAAAAAAAAAAAAAAGGTCCCTAAAGGATAATATCTTAGTATTGTTATCTCATTAAAAAGTGAAAATACTTGATGCAATTATTTGCATATTGACCTTAATGTGTGATATCAATCCCAAGATAATTTCTTAAGATATTTTTCTAATGTCCACATTTCCCTGAGTACTTCGTGCCACTCCTAGGTGTGTGTGTGTGTGTGTGTGTGTGTGTGTGTGTGTATGATTAGGTCTGCAGACTTGTGGGGACAAGTGTACATGCAAGTGCATGCAAAGGTAATAGCCAGCCCATCAGGGATGTCAGACATGCTGTATATTGGAAATGGGCGACGTTCTGTGTTTGATGACCCTTGCCAAACTGCAAAGTGCAAATTGGCAAAGTGAGTTTTAGCACTCACAACCATAGTTTTGAAGATGGAAGAAATACATATTTACTCAAATCCCTAATTCAATAGAGTTGCAGACTGAGGATTTCTTTATAGCACATATCCCCCCTTTTATACTTAAACATGCCACAGATTGTTTACCTCACCACATAGTAAGGTTACACAGTGTTCTCTCTTATGTTCTCAACACTTACTGCATAGCATATAGTTACTACCAAATACCTGTTAGCTACCGAATAGATGAATACATGAATAAGTGAATGAATGGTTAATGATAGAATGAGTCTCAGAAAGGCTGTACAAGCACACAACCAGGAAAAGAAAGCCAGGTATTTCTTATTCTTCTATTTTATAGTCCCTGTGAGTTCTCTTTAGATGACTTAATTCCTTATTCTCTTTTACTCTTTATTCCTGGAAATACCACCTGTTCTTAGCTGAACCAGGCCCTTCTTTCCCCTATTTTCACTTCTTTCCCAAAGTTTTGTTTAGTAACTGGGAAAAAAGCAACTTCTTCCTCAACTCCACTTTGTCTGAACATGCAGCACACATGAGTCACTCATCACTTCTAATACACAATTGAGCCTTCCATCGCTCATGTTTGCTATAAATATTTACTGCCCTGATCTCTGATGTACTTAATGTTAACACAATGTCTGGGCAACCTCAGACCTTTGATATATCTATACTAGCCTCAGTATTTGTCTAGTCTAAGATCTCAAACTAATTTAGGTTCTAAATATGGGATCCATTCCAGTTAAGTCAAGGTTTTTGACAAAGTTGAAAACACTGTGTCTTTTTTTCTGGGTTGCTAGGTGTTGTTCTAGAGAATGCCTGTATGTCTATCCATCTATCACCTGTCCCCAAATTCTTCTAATGAGCTTATGGAGTAGAAGGTATTAGCCTCATGTTTTTTTTCAGATGGGGATGTTGAGACTCCAAGAAGTGGAGTGACTTTTAGAAAGTGCTACATCCAGGATTCAAAGTGAGATCAGTTTGATTCTTCAGATGAAGTTTTTTCCACGACACTGTGCACTTACTTCTTCCCACTCTGTACTTGTAGAGGTCATTTAAAGGCACTGAGACCATTAAGAACTGACCAGTGTGTGCCTATCAGAGCAGACCACTACTCGTTACCCCTTGCAGGTCTCTAGATCCTGGAAAGACAGAGAGAACAGGAGAAAACAAGGGTGTAGAAAGCTGTTCTCTTGACACATTTCTCATCCCAGTTTATAGTGTTACTGAATGGGGAGTAAAGAGATATGACCACTTCATATTTTCAGAACCAAGGCTCATTAATCTCCCTTTCATATCTATGGGGACACTTCATTTTTACTCACTTGAGCTCAGAATACCAAGTTGGGGTGGGGACATCAGAGCAAGTGGTCAGTTATGTTTTAGAAGGCATTTGCGTATGATTTCACATTACTGCTATAAAAATATTCTCACACTTTTCCATTTTCACAGCTCTCATTCACTTTCTCCATTTGAATACCATCTATATTTTGAATAAGTAGACATGCAGTGTCTATCTTATGAGATTTACTCTAAAAGGTGCCAGGAGGATATGAATATGTATAGTGTCACTTCTGCTCCCTTTCCAATGGGGGAGAAAGGCATGTGACTCTTGCAAGCTAAACTGAGGTCAACGCTATAAATTCCCTCATTCATCCCTTCCATCAACAAACATTTATTAGGCTCTACTATGTGAAAGACATAAAATCGTAGAATAAAAGGCAGACTGATAACATGAAGGATGTGCAGATAAGGAGGTACAGAAGAGACAGAACTTACAGAGAACAGAGAAGGTTTCATGAATAATGTGGCATTTGTACTATATCTTAAGTAGAAAATTCTATACAGATTTATAAGAGATGGGGCCAGGTTACAGAAGGGAAATGGTAAGTTGGCCAGTTTGAATGAAAAAAAATTGAAGAAAGCAAGTGAGGAAGAGGCCAGAGAGGATTAAACTCTTTCTGGAAGACAGGAACCAGGTTTAACAAGATTGCTTTATCTTGTCAGTATGTACTTGGAGTGATGCGCAAACCTCACAAATCACAAGTGTAGATCAATAGGCCAGAAAATATATTTATGGAAGACATGGTGGTGGTAGTAATGGTGATGCTGTTGGAGGTGATGAGGACTGTGGTGATCTGGTGTTAGGGCTGATAGAAGAGGAAGAGAGGACACAGTAGGAAAGGCAGAGTATTGGGAAGGGAATGGAGATTCCACGTTTTTCCTGTACCACATTATTGGTGAAAGTCTATCAATTCTACGTAAGGAATGCAGCATCAAAGGTGGTATTGCACAGGGGAGATCATGAAATTGATAATACAGTAGATTTAATAGTCAGCTAAACTAATTAAAGAAGGCTATGAATCTAATGAATG
The DNA here is from genome assembly GCF_018350175.1 of Felis catus. NCBI lineage: Eukaryota > Metazoa > Chordata > Mammalia > Carnivora > Felidae > Felis > Felis catus. The sequence goes on from NC_058368.1 coordinate 48,065,081, forward strand.
TGATCAGGCCTCTTTCAAACAAAAGAAGACCCAATTAAAGACACGTAAAACTGCTAACAAGGGAACAACCTAAGATATATAATTAACCTGTAGAACTTAGTGTCAGAGGATAGAATTAATGGATAGTATTAATTTAAGTAGAACTGTAAGATGTAAAAAGCATTTGGCACTTACATGAATAAACAATGTTATTAGTATCTAATATCCCAAGAGATAAGTATCATTATCATTTGTTAATGTCACTTAAGATACTGAAATACATATTCTATTGCTTCCCTTATGAAGTTCAATAAATATAAGAATCTTACATTATACAGGCTTGAGTTAATTAGGAGTTACATGAATTCCATAGTGCAACATTGTTGAAATAAATAGAATCGACATAACAATTAATCTATGTTTTTGTTGCCAGAATTGTTCTCCCTTTTTTCAGAATTCCCATTAATATTATTTTCAGCTGGTTTTCCATGTCCCTACAATGGTTTCCATTATTGCCCTAGGGACATTATTCTTTAAAAGAATAGTTGTTGCTGTATAGCGGCTTTTCTTTACTCATTGGCTTCTTTCTTTCTTATCCATCAACTAAATCTGAAGTCCATATGTACATTCTTCAAAAAAAAAAAAAAAGGCAAAAGTTCTTAAGTCTTATATATATATTTATTTCTTCCTTCTAATTGGTGCAATTCCATATTCTTGAATCCTTTTTTCCTAAGCTGATTTCTTGCGTGTATTCATTAGTTTGACAAACATTTTGGGATGCTGACAGAAGGTTTGGAATGGCAGAGGGAGGGATGGCTTTGGAATATGACAGGTCAATGTTTAGATTCTGGCTATGGTGCATAACATCCAGGTGGCCTTGGACAAGTTGTTTGACCAACTTGAATCTTGTCCTTCATTTGTGAAAGTGGGTGGAAATGCCTCCCTAGCAGGTTTCTTGTGAAGATTCAAGACAATGTCTGTCTAGTGTCCATATGATGGACACTCAAGAGGTGTAAGCATTTGGGGCTATTTTCCTTACTCTGTGGCAAATGCACTGGCCTACTTTAGTTTTGCACTATTGTGCCTTAGGGAAGAATTCAGAGCAAAGTGTCTTTTAGCTTTTTTTCATTTCTGCTGCTGCTTCTTGCTTTTTATATATTTTACTTCCGGAATCTCATTTCATGCCTAACTAGACTCCGAGTCTCATCAGGAGACTCCCAGGGCTCCTGTCTATTTTCCAGAGTTGGTATATTTGTGCTGGCTGACTAGGCTACAGGGAAGGCCACCCCTGCATCCTCGGAGAGCTCACTTTGATGCAGACAGTGTTTCCTTGTCCTTTCTTCCAGATTTATGGGCTATTGTAATGATAGGGAAATAAAAACTTTATTTTATGAAATAATTTTGTTCCTGATTTATAAGAAGGAACTGACTTTGTAAGAAGGAGATTTCTTCTACTGTAAAGGTTCAAAAAGACATGAATGGTATTTCTGGAATAGTAGAGAAAATTTTATCTGTTTATTGCTGCCTGCAAAATAGATAAAATATTATGAAACTGCAACATAACATAAAACGTACCTGCGTGTTTCCTTGTTGCTAGCTTATATTTTTAGTGCTTGGCTGTGTATTAGCTTTGGGTTGTTTTAGAAGTATGTCAAACAGATAGTGCCCCCAGACTTGAAAATGGGAGAGGAACAGAGAAACATCCCCAGAACGAAGATGAGAAACAGAGATAGGTAGAGAGTGGAATAAAATACAAGTAGTTAGGGTGCTAGGAATCAGGAAGTCTTGCAAGTTTAACTGACTCAGGGTTTGCAAAGGAACTGCAGTAAGTTTGGAGTCCAATGCCTGGTATAGGGCATTAAGGCAATAAATATCTGTTGACTGCTGGCAGCTACATGACATCTTCCAGTTCTCCATACAGAAGAGACCAATCTCTCCTCTTCCTTTTAGTCAAACCTTATAAAGGAAAAACTTACAACTTCTTTAAACTACTGGAGAGAAAACTTCTACTTTTTCTTTCACCCTTTCCCTCTCAAAGTCTCGAGAGCAACATCCTGAGGTTAGGGCAAGGAGAGATTGCATGTGTAGCTCAGGGGTGCTAGGCTCCCCCCCCCCTTTTCTGTCTAGTCTCTCTAGAAGGTGGACACCTCCTGTCCTACTTCTGTCCCTCCCATCAAGGCACACCTGTCTCAGGGCTTAACACTTACTACCAAAAGACAGGTCAGAGGCCTACCTGACCCTGGGTCCTGATGAGGGCACTCATTCTGTAGTCTCAGACATGCCTCTTCACAGTTCTTCCCACAAAGGTTTCCAGGTCTAGATTTCTGGGAAATTTGAGGGAAGTCTCTTTCCAACTAAAAACCCAATCTTATTTTCCAGTCCAGGCTTACAACAAAAAGGTATTTGGATTCCTATCTGAGTTTTGAGTATATGTTTCAGTGGATGTCAGTCTCAGAGAGGGTAAGAGGATAAGGTGTGTTTCATGTTCCTCCTTACAAAATGCAAAACTTCAGACCTCATCATCCCATGGTGAATTCACTGGGGAAGCTTGAGAAATAGGCCCAAGGGCTAATTTACATCATTATCACTACTATCATCATCAACAACAACAAAAACCCTTGGAGAGATCAAGGCTGTGGGCTAAGCAGAGGTGGGAGGTGTGGGTGCTTATTAAAACACTGTTCATTGGTCTTTTTTTTTTAATGTAAAGTTTTGATTATATTAGGTTGTTTATTGAACACAATGATATAGTCTAAAGTATGGTGTAGCTGTATGAGGCTTGTTGAGATGTATGGCAACCCAATGGCTTTCTACCCTTCTCCTTTTCTCCAGTGGAAACCACTTCTCAACTCCTATCTATAACTGGTTCTTTTGGTGTTTACCTCCAAATGGTTACTTCTGGATTTTGAACTTATCAACATTTCTTATTGACTTAGGCTTTATTTATTGACTTCTCACTTTGGAAAATAAGGATCTGGGTCTGTTTCATACCCCATCTACCTCCACACAAACAACCTTCCTGTGCCCCATTTTCTTAATGTAGTTACATTGTAATGTTGGCTAGTTCAATCTTCAGGATTGCGTTATTGTGATTGTGAAAGAATTACTGGCAGCTTAATTCTATAGCATAAGGTCATTGCTGCTCCTTTTCTGCACTACTCTTTGTTTTTTCATGGAATTAGTAATTGTCATTAATTCAAGCCCAAACTCGTGCGTTAGTGCATTAGTTATTCTATCAGTTTCACTTTTGGAAGATGTCTCTCCTGGAGATGACCAATCTCGCTAGTACAGGCTGGTGCTCTACTGTCATCTTGGGATCTCTTTTCACTATAACCCTGAGGACTCTCTTCTATCACTTTTGCACCGAATCCGTTCCTTCTTGGACACTAGGCCTTGTTCTTTGCAAGGAGGACATCCTCCGTTCGTTTCCTGCCTAAAACACTCAATCTAGAGGAATCAGATGTTATTTTCCCCAGAGATGAGTCTCTAGCCCTGTAACTCTCCTCAAAGTTAATAGAAGTGAGTTACTTCTTATGATTCAAGATTTTCCAAGCAATTTTATATTATCACTAGGTTATACTCTCATAATGAGAACCATCCATGAGAACCTTATTGGAATTTAGAGTTTAGTCTATTATGATTAAAAACTCAGATTTAATAACACTGAAAACACACACACACACTCCTTTACTTTTGAAAATCCCATATGACGGATTCACGACACAGTGTTTCATCTTCCTATTGCTGCTGTAACAAGTTATCACAAACTTAAGTGGCTTAAAATAACACAAATTTACTATCTTGCAGTTCTGGAAGTCAGATGTTTGAATTGGCTTTCACTGGGCTAAAATCAAGGTATGGACATGACTGTGCTCCTTTCTGAAAGTCCTATGGGAGGATCCATTTTTCGCTTTTCTTAGCTTCCAGAAGCTACTTTCAGTCTTCGGCTTATGGCTCCTTCCATTTTCAAAGCCAGCAAAGACCAGTGGAGTCTTTCTCATGATGTCATCTCCCTGGATCTGACTCTTCTGTTTCCCTTTTCCCATTTTCCCCTAGTGCGATTACACTAGGCCCACCCAGGTAATCCAGGATGACATTCTTTTAAGTTCAGCTGATTAGCAAATTTAACTTCATCTACAAGTTTGATTCCTTCTTATCACGTGATGTAAAATAATCACAGGTTTGGCGGATCAGCACATGGACATCTTTGAGTGGCCATTCTGCTGCAACATGCAGGAACTCTTTTTTCCTCTAAAATGCATTCATTTTTGAAATAGATATGACAGTCTTTAACTTTGCACCCTGAAACTATTGATTTAACGGCATAGGACAAAAAATGAACAATAATTCATTCAATCCAAATTTGGGCAATTTAAGTCGGCAAACAGCTGGGACCCTGCGTTTGTCCTCAGTTTACCAACTTCTTTGGTCTTGATAAAAACAGATACTTTTCCACCATCATAATCTAGACAGAGAAAATATTTTAAACCACTTGGTCCTCAAAAAAAAAACCTCAGTATAAGTGGTTTAATTCATTTGATAGAAATACAAACTTTTACATTCTTCACAGTACTTTGGGTGGTTTTACTTACAGATTTATTTCATACAATTGATTGAAAATAAAGTTATTCGTGTCATTATACCAACACTGAAAAGAATTCTAACAGCAGTATACACCACACAAAATAACAACACACACACACACACACACACATACACAACCACATACCTCTCTATTGTTAATAGTCTAGAAGTCAGAGTCAAAATGGAAAGATTTGTTGTAAAGATATTAACACACTAATAATCAATCATAGATTATTGCTTCAAGACATACATTGAAAGTTAAAATAGCAGGCATTTTCCAGGAAAATGAATATGTAATACTCTAAAGGGCTGCATCTTTCTTTGGTCCTTCTAATAGGCTCATGGTTTCATTTCCTTTGTTTTGCTCAAGTCAGTAATGCAAATGTTAAGCTCCCTCTCTCTATTAGTGCCCCTTTACAGTAAGTTGATACTTTGGAGCTTTTAAGTGGACCTAAATGGTTTTTAGACATTTTCATTTCTGTTTTCTACCAACCAGGAAGGCCCTAAGGGTGGAGAGTCATGCCTTCTTTGCAATTCTTCACAGTTCCTATAGAGTTTATTACAAACTTAGATTTTTGTTATTCACTCGGGAATATAATAGTTGGTGAGTAGTTGCCTGTAGAAATGAACAGGGAAAGAAACATTGTTTACATGGGGAAATGGTATAACTTCTAAACTACTAAAGTACATTTTTGAAGCCCATTTTTGAGTTGAGACTCAGAGTGTAGAAAACTAAAGGTTTTATAAGATATCTTTTTTTAACGTTTATTTATTTTTGAGACGGAGAGAGACAGAGCATGAACGGGGGAGGGGCAGAGAGAGGGAGACACAGAATCTGAAACAGGCTCCAGGCTCTGAGCTGTCAGCACAGAGCCCGACGCGGGGCTCGAACTCACGGAACGTGAGATCATGACCTGAGCCGAAGTCGGCCGCTTAACCGACTGAGCCACCCAGGCGCCCCATAAGATATCTTTATCTAGGATTATTTTACTTTAAATTAGTGATGCTGTCTCTCTGAGCCCAATGGTTCAAGAATCAATTAAAATATGTTAGAGTTAAGCTTGCAACCACTCATTCTGTCCCACTCCCCAAGTTTCTAATTGTTTTGGGTGCCTGATTTAGAGACACTTTATAAAACGTGATGGTTTTCTAAGCTATAAACTAACAGGCAACTCAGAATATGTGTGTGGGTCATCTTCTATCTCCAAAGTTGGTGAAGTAAATTGCAGCAAATGACTCATTTCTCACAGCTCCAGCATGTTAAATCAATGAGTGTGTTTGCTTGACTCTTGTCTCCTAATGAGCTGAAACAGATAGAACATTTCTCATGCATCCAGATGGGATTATTTTGGAAAGTAAACTAATGCACATGCCCACACAAAATTCCTCTGCTATCTCTGGCCAGATTCTGTTAGCTGCTCCCCAAGATGATTTACCGGCCATATGAGACTGAGCTGCTCCTGAATGTTATTGGCACCATAGGAATTCTTCCAGAAGACAAATTTTTCTATTTTCCTTTGTTCAGTTTAATAATTTTATGTACAATATTTTTTTTGGAGATTTTAGATATTGTGTTTGTATGTGTACCTATGAGTGTGGGGGAGGTTTACGTTTTATTACAGCGGGTGGAACTGTATGTTAGTACAGTTGTTTGACTTTGGATTGATTATTTATGTCAATGATTGCTAACATTTAAAATTATTTCACAAAGTTTACTCCCCTTAATATGTAAAATTCTCTTATGAGTCACTAAGAAAAAGTACAAACAATCCAAAAGAGAAAAGGAATTTCCTTTGGTTATGTAAACCGGAGCAACTTCTAGAGGCATTTTTCAATTTGTACCAAAAGTGTGATAAAATATACTTTCTGTGCTGCCAGCAGTTACACTTCTAAGATCATATACTAAGGAATTAGTTTATAATAGCCATAGGTCAAATCTTAACACAAGTTTCGCTACAAGGCTATTTATTAAAAATAAACACAAAGGCTTGAAATAACCCAACTGCCCCCAAATAAGGAATTGGTCCATGTTAGCTCAGGCCCTCCAAAAACAGAAGCCAAGATAAAATTAGCAATACAAGACGTTTATTAGGGTAAATGGCAGTGAGGGGAAAATGCAGAGGGAGAACCATCACATCGCAATGCAGGTCTCACCCTTGTGAGAGAGAGGGGGAAGGAAGGAAGTTTGAGCGAAAGAGCTTTAGACAGTAGTGCAGTTGAACAGTTTTGGCGAGGTTGAGAGCTCTTAAGCCAAATTGCCTATCAAAGAAGTCCTGTGTCTCTCAGGAATGCTCATGGGAAATGTGACCTTTGCTCAGATTCAGTGGTGATTCAGAGAGCAGCAGCTGAAACCGTCAGTCAATTATACTCTATGCAACAGGAGATTTGAGAAGAGTATTTTTACAGATACCAAGTGTTAAGCAAGTTTTGGCATGACCGCATATGGATTTAATCATTACAGTGAACTGAAGGAGATGAATGTTGACAAGGGAAAATATTATAATTTATTTTTCTTCACAATTCTGTGTTTAAATTTATAATTAAAATATTAATTCACTTAAAATTTTAATTAACTTTATATCCTTTATCATATACATAAAGTAACCACAGATCATCTTTATACCTTTTAAAATTTGGGAAAAAGAGACAACTGAGATTCGAAAATGCACTAGAAAGACACTGCAAAGACAGGGGCGCCTGGATCGCTCAGTTGGTTAAGCATCTGAGTCTTGATCTCGGCTCAGGTCATGATCTCAAGGTTTGTGAGATGGAGCCCCCTTGGGATTCTCTCTTCCTCTCTGCTCCTCCCTGGCTCGTGTGCTCTCTCGTATGCCCTCTCGCGTGCTCTATCTCTCTCTCTCTCAAAATAAATAAATAAATCAATAAATATTTTTAAAAACTAGAAAGAAACTACAAAGACAATTCAGTCACTTCACATTTACTATAATTTTTGCTTTCCTAACCTTTGATGCTAAGTTTTAATCACAATAATGAGAAAGGAACTTATGAAATTCCATATTGAGCACAGGTCAGTCATACATGAATATTAAATTGAGAAAAGTATTCCAGTTAAAGTATAAGGCTATAACTGAGGTTATTGCTTTAAAATATTTTAAAATACAATTCCTCTTATTTTTCTGGAAAAGACATGAAGTATGTGCGGTGGATACAAGGCTAAATAGAGAAACAGACTTGTCGATTACTTAGACTTTATATTGCACATAGGAAAGGCCAGGGGAATAACAGGGTACAATGACTAATAGCAGTAATGAGTAATACCAGTTCACACTATGATGAATCTGGGACCTTCTCTTTCTGACCATGGCATGTATGCACAGAAGATCAGCACCCCCCCCAAGGGTGAGGAGAATAGGTGGAGAACAGGAAAACCCTCCTGCTGAGGTAGGATTTTAAATATGTCTGCTCTGTTCTGTGTTCCCACACATCCACCTGTGAAGTACATCATTCAGTGATGATTAATAATTTCTGTGACGATGACCTTTGTATACATGCCAATTTGCAATTAGCTACTTCAGATGGAAAAATGGAATTTTAGAGCTGGAAGCAACCTTAGATTACACTAGTCCCATGATAGTCTATGAACAAGAGTCCCATGGTCAAATAAGCTTACATATTATTACATGGTACAGCCCCTCCACTTATGATAGTAATTAGTATATTAAAAGATATGAGAAATCTTGTTGTAAAACTCCATTTGATTTTTAAAATACAGTATTTCTTTTAAAAAAGATTTTTGTTTAGTGTTTATTCTTGAGAGAGAGACACAGAGCGTGAGTGGGGGAGGAGCAGGAGAGAGGGAGACACAGAATCCGAAGCGGGCTCTGGGCTCCGAGCTGTCAGCACAGAGCCCGACGTGGGGCTCGAACCCACGAACCGTGAGATAATGACCTGAGCCGAAGTCGGACGCTCAACCGACTGAGCCACCCATGCGCCCCAAAGTACAGTATTTCTAAATAAAAGCAAAAATCTTCCTCCATGTAAATCTCATGTTTCTTCATGAGACACACTGTGGGAAACCAGAATCTTATCCTATCTTTTCATTTTTATGTGAAAACTGAGCGAAAAGGGTTCAATTTACCTGCCCACAGTCACATAACTGGGTTCTGGAAGATGGTGCTAAGACCAAAGCTGGCTGGCTCAACAGTGCTACTGTTAAAGGTCACGTGGCCTTTTTGCCATCTTTAGGTAAAGGTAGTTAAACTAAGTAGACCTTTGGGAACTTGGATAAAAACATCTACAATAGCTGATTCAGAAAGTATCCAAATATTGTGAAGTGTACCAAAATGACAAGTAGAAAATAAGATTCGTCCTCGTCTTCCTTCCTCCTCAGCTACTGTTTTCAGGATGTGTTTTAGATTATTGGGCTGAAGAGCAAATTTCCTTGAGGAGCTGCTTCTGAGTAGCAACGTATTAATTGCTTCTGAAACGATTTTGAGTTATGTTTCTTTTATTGGATTCCATTGTGGAATCCTACAGAGTGTGCTGCTTTTTCTTCGATGCTTTTAGAGTTATTATGAAGGCATCTATTTGGCCAAGTGGAAAGCAGACTGAAACGCAACCCTCTAAATGTACGCTTTGGGGTGATTGTAGATTCTTCATTTCCTAAGGGAGACTGAGCATCTGGACCCTCAGGTTGCCCCTTCTCCTGCCTTGAACACTGAACTAATTTCCCAGAAGATTAGAAGTAGATTGATGTGAGGGTGTGCAGGCTGGGGGTCAGACCATAGGCTAACTGGCTCTTCCAGTTGTTGATGTTTTTGTTAAAGTTTCCAGTGATCTTGATGCCTCATGTTGAGTAAGAGATCCAAGAATGTAGCCAGGTCGCTGGACTGAGACCAACTATACAAATTCTGAAGCTCTGCTGGGTTTGCACCAAGAAACACAGGTGGTCTTACCGAGCCACTTCAATCCCAGCCTGGCCCGAGAAGAGCAGCAAATACCTGGGCGTGTTTATTATTCTCTAACAAATATTTTCCCATTTATTTCATTTTTAAAACAACCAAAGACAAAGCTTATTCAGCTGTAAAAATGAATTTATGTCTTGATTCGGTTGACTTTCCTTTTGTATTTTTCTCGGCAAAAGGGAAAGTGCTGGGAAATGGTAATTATTTGTACAAGGCCATCAATTAAGGAGCCCTTAAAAGAAAGTGTAACCTGACATTTTTTGCAGGGGGTGGAATAAGGGTCTCCTGGCTTACTCAATTATTTCTGGACTCTTCCACAAAGACCCTCTGAATGTTTGTTTCCACAGAGATCTCGACAAACACTGGAGACTCATCAACCGGAGTGAATTCCCTCAGTGAAATCGCTATCCTCTGCCAAGAATCAAAGGTCATCCCAGTGGAGTGCCGTCTTCGTGTTCAGCCGCTACGGAGTGTCTGGAACAGAGTGAGAACAAAAATTATCCCAGTTTGGTGCCCCCTGACTCTTTCGGGAAGAATCCCAACAAGACTGCCACCGGGAGTTCAGAGAACACATTTGAAGACTGGGGAAGGGCCAGGCTAAACAAGGGAGAATAGTGATGTAAAGACAATAAGATAAAGGAAATAAATGACTCAAAGACAAGTTTTAAGCCAATATTTACACCCATATTGCCATATTTACAGCTTAAACACTATGCCCCGAACATGCAGGAAGTAAGTTTTTATGAGTCTCTTAATGAATGTTAAGTCAATAATATCCCAAACAATGGGCCCCAGTGAACTTTCTTATGAAGGCCATTCAAGTGAGTTATTCAAATGTAGTCAGCTGAACTCTGTAATGCACATTTGTAGAAAAGAGATTTTCAAATTAGCCATTTCTGATATGACAGAAAGCTTTCTATTTCTTATTTTATTCATTTTAAAATGTATTTATTTTTGAGAGAAAGAGAGAAAGAGACAGAAAGGGCAGAGAGGGAGAGGGAGACAGAGTATCCCAAGCAGGCTCCGCACTCTCAATGCAGAGACTGACGCAGGGCTTGAACCCGTGAACTGGGATCATGACCCGAATTGAAATCACACGTCGAACACTTAGGCAACTGAGCCACCCACGTGCCCCGATAGAAAGCTTTTTAGACCATGACATAGAATTAGGAGAAATTATCAAAAGAAGCCATGGCATAGAATTAGGAGACTTCTATAATGCCTGACTAAAAACATCTACACAGCAGATTTTACTGTCGACAGAAGCAGTGGTCAAAGAACAGGTGCCACCATCACCATCATCGTAAGAGAATAATTACCCATGCAGATAAAACTAATTAAAGGACCAATTAGCAAAATAATATGCACAACTGGAAAGTTTGCGGCAGCCAGGCAACTGAGCAGATAGAATGGATGGGATCAATGGCTTGGTGCCACGCAATCAGGAACTGCTTTTTTTTTTTTTTTCTTTCTGGTCTTAGAGACATCTGACCTATATTGGCTCATTAGCAGGTCCAGATGAATGATCAATAAGGCAGAAACACTCTGATCTCATAAAACACAAGCCCAGCAAAACTACCACTCAACTCTTTGATCTTAGTGAGATGCTCAGATAGCACTTCTAAAACTTGTATTTATTTTTTGGGTGCCCCATTGTTCAGTCTCCTCTGGTTGCATTTATAAGTGTAATAGCAAATGACAGTCCTGCCAGTCCTCCTTAAAATGTCAAAGACCACGTAAAACAAACCTCATTCAGAGACATTCCCCTCATGTGCATATCGTGCTAGACAACCAGCATCACAGAGGGACCTCATATTTTGAGCCCATTCAGTCTTGGAAATTCTGACTTTATAAGAAAAAAAACACCTTCTGATCGCAAGAAGATAGTACTCTGATGGCTCACATACAAATTAGTAGAAAATTATTGTCTCTGCTGATAGTCAAACAGAGCATCACATCCAATTCTCGACCTGGAAAGACTCAAACTTCATTGTCACTCAATTTAGACGAAAACCTTATTATCACTTAATGTAAAGAGAAAGTTGTTTATATAGCTTCTACCCTTTCTTAAAAGGAAAATGTCATTATTCAGGCAAATGTTACTGTAGAGTTGTAGAGGTAAAACCATTGGTGATAAATATAGATTCAAATGCTGGCTGGGGAATAGTGTGGGGCCTGTGTAGGCCACAAAGGTATAAATACATCTCTCCGGGCCTCAGTTAGCTCACGGACAAGACTACCATAGTCTCTGTCTCTTAGAGTTCTAGTAACAATGAAATATTTGTGCATACGAAATTAGGGAGCTCTTTGCCTGGTTATTTATTTATTTTGAGAGAGAAAGAGAGAGTGCGTGTGCGTGTGTGTGCTTGAGAGGGGTAGGGGCAGAGATATGGGACTGGAACCCATGAGCCTCAAGATCACTGAGCCAAAGTCAGACTCTTTTTTTTTTTTACGTGTATTTATTTTTGAGACAGAGAGAGAGAGAGCATAAACAGGGGAGGGTCAGAGAAAGAGGGAGACACAGAATCTGAAACAGGCTCTAGGCTCTGAGCTGTCAGCACAGAGCCTGACGCAGGGCTCGAACCCACGGACCGTGAAATCATGACCTGAGCCGAAGTCGGACGCTTAACCGACATCGGACGCTTAACCGACTGAGCCACCCAGGCGCCCCCAAAGTCAGACTCTTAACTGACTGAGCCACACAGGCACCCAGACAATTGGTTCTTACTACCAGAGATTTCTATTGATAGAATCCTGTGGTGTGTTTCCAGAAGTGTGCACTCATGAAAGAATGTGAGAAAAAAAGTTAATAATAATCATCTTAATATTATTATGAAAAGAGTTTTGACTTCACCCCTTGCAGGGTTCCCCAGTCAAACCTTTGAATGCCACTAGAATAGGCAAGGCATTTGAACCTGTTGGCCAGAAAGAATCCCTAATAGGAGCAGCAAGAAAGAGAAAGAAGAAACGAGGGAGGGGGGATTGAGTTGAGTCCTCCTCTGTCAGGTATTTTTTACCAAAATCTCCAGGCAAAATGTGTCATGGTGGGCAGGTGCCAAAGAAGAGATGGTTGCTAAGGAAAGACACATTAAAACATATGTTGATGATTCTCAGGAAGATAAAATGAGTTGGCAGATAAGAATAGGTATTTTCCCCCCTTAGGCTCTAGCCCCTTACTTACTTCTTTTTAGTTTTATCTATCCTGTTTTTAAATCAAAGTTTCTTTAAAACCAATCACTTTTTACATTATTTACTGCGGTACTTGTAGCTCTAGACAGGGAAGGTGGAGGAGTTTGAATGAGAGGCAAGCTCTGGCCTGGAGAGAAATGAGCTGACCAGGGTGATGGTCAGAGGGCTCACGTGAGCAGTACTGAGAGTGGAAGCTGGATCCTGGGGTTGGTCTCAGAGGGGTAAAGAGGATCAGGGGCCCCCAGGCTAGGACAAGGCTCTGGGAGCACACAGCAGGGTATCAGGAAGCAGCCATCTTTCTTCACATGTGTAATAAACCAGGAATGATGCACAGGTTAGAAGTGCTCATCCTGGGAAACCACAAATTTCCATTATCAGGATAAAGGTAAACGCATACCCAACATTTTGTTGTGGCAACCAGGGCATTGTGTTTTAGGTGCTCAGTCCCTCAATTCCTCCTGTTGAAAACTGCAAATGATCTATTCAAGCATGTTCATTCTAAATTAAGTAAGTGTGAATCTATGGTGGAGATCTGGTGAAAATTTTCAAACTCCAAAAGATTTTAGGAAAATATGCTCATGGAACATCCATATTTCAAGGATGAGAATTCAGAGGAAGAGTGGCTTTTTCCAATCACTATTTTAACAGGTCACAGAATGAAAATCAATGGAAAAACAATTGGCCTGTTGTGTAATTCACAGTTTCATATATGAAATTCAGCATTGTAGTTTCTTAGTTTTAAAAAAAAATTTGTTTAAATTGATTTAGTTAATATATAATATAATAATGATTTCAGAAGTAGAATTAGGTGATTCATCACTTACATATAACATCCAGTTCTCATCCCAACAAGTGCCCTCCTTAATGCCCACTGCCCATTAGCCCATTCCTCCACCCAGCACCCCCCAGCAACTCTCAGTTTGTTCTCTGTGTTGAAGAGTCTCTATGGTTTGCCTCCCTCTTTCTTTTTATCTTATTTTTCCTTACTTTCCCCTATGTTCATCTGTTGAGTTCCTTAAACTCCACATATAAGTGAAATCATATGATATTTGTCTTTCTCTGACCGACTTATTTCATTCAGCGTAATACATTCTAGTCCCATCCACCTTGTTGCAAATGTCAAGATTTCATTCTTTTTGATCACCAAGTAATATTCCATTATATATATATACCACATCTTCTCTCTCCATTCGAGAGTCAATAGACGTTTGTGCTCTTTCCATACTTTGGCTATTGCTGATAGTGCTGCTATAAACGTTGGGGTGCATGTGCCCCTTTGAATCAGCATTTTTGTGTCCTTTGGATAAATACCTAGTGGTGCAATTGCTGGGTCATAGGATAGTTCTATTTTTAATTTTTCGAAGAAACTCTATACTGTTTTCTGGTTTGCATTCCCACCAGCAGGGCAAAAGTGTTCCCCTTTCTCTGCATCCTTGCCAATATCTGTTGTTTCCTGGGTTGTTTAGTTTCTTAATTTTTTAAGTACAGTTTGTACTCAATATGGTAAATTTAAATAATGTAAAAAAAGGAAAACTATTATCATCCCTTTATCATTCTAAGAAAAGACTAAATGGCACTCAATAAAAATAAAATATATTCAGATACATTTATATGCCAGTATCCCCAGCTTTTAGAAAGTTTGCACTATGCCACTTCACTTTTACGGGAGACCCTCATTAGTAGCTGTTTTCACTAACACAAAGAAATTGGATGAGGATTTTCACTTTTAAGAAAAAAGGTGAAGAGCGAAAGTAGTGTTCAGTTTGTTTTGCAGCAAGCCCTTACAGAGGCAGCCAGCACACCCCCCCAGCAGTGAGAGTGATCCCGCCAAACTCCTTCCCCAGGAACGAAGCTCAGCCCCTTGGCCTCAAGACATCAGAGCTTTGAACTGTTGTCTATGAACATCTGTGCTTCATCTTAATTTATTTTGTACATCCATTAACAAAATGTGTCCTAAAGTATCAGAAAAGCTTAAAAAAGTTTTTTTTGGGGGGGAGGCGGGTTCTGGATACACTCAAAGACTTTTCCATGTATTATTGGCAATTGTTTGATTTATGTCATTTCAGCTTATGAAAGTTTTCATAGGAATGCTCTACTTCCGGATGGGGGGGGAGAGCTATATTCCATTTTCATTTAAAGCTATAACCATAATTTTGCTTGCTCCCAGATTCACCTTTCTAGTGACTTATAACAAATTTTTTCAACACAGAGTAATGAAATATTATTGAAACATTCTGCTTTTTGTGTGGATTTTTTTCTTTTACATACAGATATAATAGATCCCCCACTCCTGTCCTTTAAACAGTAGTATTTGGAGGGGCTCCTGGGTGGCTCAGTTGGTTAAACGTCTGACTTTGGCTCAGGTCATGATCTTACGGTTTGTGAGTTTGAGCCCTGCATTGGGCTCTGTGCTGACAGCTCAAAAACCTGGAACCTGTTTTGGATTCTGTGTCTCCTTCTCTCTCTGCCCCTTCCCCACTCACGCTCTCTCTCTCTCTCTCTCTCTCTCTCTCTCTCTCCCTCTCAAAAATCAATAAATGTTAAAAAAAATTTAAGCAATAATATTCCAAAAATAGGTTTTGTTGACACTTTTTCCACAAGATGGTTGTAGGTGTTTCCTAAAGAAAGTTTTATTATCAAAGAAGTTTGGAAAATTATGAGTTCAACAAAGAAGTTTCTTGATAATAGTACTTTCATGAGCTTTTGTTATGAGTGTGTTCATCAAGAAATTTCCAGAAGATTATCCAGAAAGAAATGCTTCCAAACTTACTTGGTTTGAAAAAACTTGATTTCATGGGAGATCTAGCGTCTCTTAGGACTAGTATTCTGAGCAAAAGGGCTTGAGAAATGTTGCTTTGCACTAATACACAAAATAACGAGATCTGTATTTCATATGTTTGCAGAGTTACTGGGTTCTAACATTCTGAAGGCAACTTCATTAGGGTTAAGGAAAAGCAAAATGCAACATGGATATGGCAGACCTCTTATTCTAATGTTTTGTTGCTTTTCAACAACATTGACAAAATGAACATTGACAAAAGAGCTTAAGTTAGAAAAACCAAGTTAGGAGAATGTCATAGTAGAAATTACATTCCTCCTCTTCTCCCTCTACCAGGATGAAATAGAGCAGGTAAGAGGGGGATGGACATTGCCTCTGAAAAAGAGAATGCTCTTGTTATGGTATATATGTGTAATTCTTTCTATATGTACGTAAGTAGACAATAACGGTTTAATTGTCTATAGGTCAACTGTCAGTGGCCACTTTCTCATTTGCTTTTGCTCAGGCTAACACACGTACAGCATTGACTAGCCACGTTGTCAGTGTCTTGCTTGGGATGTGGAGAAAGGAAGGGTTGTGAAATTAATGGAATGGCGAAGATGGCTGGTCTTCTACCTTTTTTCAGAATTGGGCTTCATTATTTTGTTTGAAGTATTTCAAACGCCCAGAACTCAGACATATCTTCAGTGAAATACAAACCCGAGGAGAAATATACAGGATTCTTTTAATGTTTTCATTTTCAAATGTTATGCTACCATTCTCTTTTATGGATACAGATGTTCCAGAATTGGCTATATTTGGTTTAGTGCATATACTTAAACATTAAATCAACAGTGCGTTCAAAATTAAACTGTTCCCATTTTAAAAGGACTTAACTAGAAAGTAACATATATTAAATACAAAAAAAAAAAAAAAAACACCACCCACTACAGAGAGTTTATAATTTAGTTAAATCATTGTACTTCTCCATAGCATTCCCACCTGCCACATACCCCCGTACTCTCTGGATCCCTTCAGCTACTCTGAAAAGGCCTTAATTTATTAACTTACTTCAATAACCATATGAGCCCATGTGGTCTAAAGTAGAAGACAACACTGATTCCAAAAAAATTAGGGGTGTGGGAGAGGAAGGAAGGCTGACGTCTAAACCTAATTAGCCAGTTCAGAAAGTGGCCAGCACAAATGAGTTCAGAATTCCTTTTAATAGTGATAGCATTTGGTTTTCTATATTTATATTCCTATATCCTAGTGCGTACAATGTAAGCTTTGTGATGCTGTGTCTGGCGGTGTTTTGCCTCCCTTTATGACAGGCAGTAATTGTAGCTAGTACGTCATGTACCTGGGGGTGAAAAGTTGCTGGAGTCTCCTTTTGGGCAGGATGCTAGCTGGCACAGCCATGATGTTTTCTCCCGCCCTGTTCCTCCAACCCTTCTCAGTTTAATGACAGTCTTATGTTTTATTTGTTTCCTCTGATCCAACATGTTTATGTGAAGGCAGTTCTAGAATACATAAAAGTCAGTTGCAGGGTGGTAATTATTGACCATGGTTTTACATAGCAGCTCATGTGGTGAGAAGATAAATGTATAATCACCCGGTAATATGAAAAACTCTGACTGAAGGACCAAAGGACTTTGTCATTTTACTCCACCCTCCGTGAGTCAGTGAAATGGATTGAATTATAAACCAGAAACAAGTACTTCAATTTGATGAAACTCATCCTAAAGAGGAAAGTGTCATTACATGTTGGCAGTTTATAAAATGTGATGAGCTGCCCTAATCCATTGGAACCGACATGTCCTTAATAATAGCAACATTCTTTGTAAATTAAATAGCTATTAATTTTTTAAAAAACTTGTCAGGATATGCTTATGCAGTGATGCACATGTGATCACAGGCATTTCTATTGTGTCAGATATACAGAAAAATAGCACCCACTTGGGAATTTGTAAAACAGTGTCAGCATCTGTGTATCTAAAGGCATGGACAGAACCGGACCTGAAACTCTGGAGTGATTCTCCACGTCTGAAAGGACAGAGTCCTTAGGTGGTGATATATGTCACAAGGCCATTGTGCATCAGGCCCCCAAATCAATCATCCGACAAATATACATTCACTGAGTGCCACTGTGGGTCCAGGAACAACGCAAAGGGGAATGCAAGCAGGTGGCTGGGATCTGATCTACTCCCATCCCTCTGCAGCTTGTGTAAGCCTCTCCAGTCAGCATCTGGATATTCTGATATTCTGGTGCCTTCTTTTGTCTCATGTGAGGAAGTTCCCTGTCGCCAAGGGAATGACCTTCCCTGGGGCCTGGGCCTTCAAGGCTGTCCCTGCAGAGAACACTATGCTCACAGAACAAGGAGTGTGTTATGTTGGTGACTTATTAGCCAAAAAGAAATGTGTGTGTAGCATGGTTCTAAGTTAACTTTTTTTTTTCTTGTATCCACCATGGACCTCAAGAGAAATTCCCTAGAATTATGTTAGAACACATTAACAATTCTTTTGCAAGGCTATTCAACTGCTTGATGATTAGAACACATAGAGTGTGTCACATCAAGTCACCGAAGCCAGGCTTAAAATAATTTGAAAATATAGAGTTTTCTGACATGTCTTACAGATAAACCACGGCAAGAGTCATCTAAAAGTAAGGCTTTATCGTTGATACATCTGTTTATAACCTCGGTAATGACGTGTCTGAAGCAGACAGGATATGGCAAACTGGGATGTAATTAGAGGGCTTACTATCAGCAGATTTCACTTAATGGAATGTTATCAATGTTTTGCTGAAAATTGCGAATATCAAGCTTGAAAAAACTGATGGTTGCTATTTTGTCCATAATCCTGAAGTGAAAACAGCAAACGAACAGTGAAGATCAGAGCTATTGTATATGTAAGCTGGGCCCTGTGTAAGAGCACCCCGTGCGGAAGGCAGTTGAGTGGGGGTAAAACCCAGCTTGCATCATGCTCACCGGGCCATGTGCCCTGTGGTTAGGCTATGTCTTCCCAGAGCGGTGCCTTTTTCCTACTTGCACAGAGGTGCTGTATGGAGTGACTCTGGCACTAGCATGCTTGTCTTCCCAAGGCAGATTTTTGAAAGTTCTGCTAGCCCGATGAGAAAGGAGGCAGGCTTGACATGGCCAGGATTTGGGAAGAGCCGTCTTACTGCTTAATTGGGGACTGATTCCAGCTACGGTTGATATTCTTTCTTTAAGCAAGATGGGCACACCTCAGTGATTCCAAGTTCTTAGGCGAATCTGGGGGTTGAAGAGAATTTTTGCTCCACCCACCTCCTTTTCCTGGAGACTTGTCAAGAATCGAGATTTCCCCAGAGCTAGAATAATTAGCAGTGTCCAGCCCTGCTGAGAAGTTGCAGAATAGATTTCCCCTGAAGGGGATGTCTCTCTCCTGCAACCTGCCACCTGAATCAGAGGTGTAGTTTAAAACTCTGGTCCAAGAGCACTGCAGAAATGGAGAGCCTGGACTTAGAGCTGCTCTCTGCATGGTGCGAACATATCGGCTTGTAACAATTTCCTAGGTTTCCAGTGTTATCACACACCACTTCCATGAAATTCGATTGGATCTCACTGACTTTGTGGAATGTTCCCTATCTTAATGCCATCTTCTTTTGTGCGTGTGTGTTACATGTTAGACAGCCCAAGAATTACCACACTGTTCCACTCTACATTTGCTAGCTCAAACACATACACATGCCAACCACTATCAGTACCAGTAAAATTCAATGAGAGAAGCTATCAGGAAATAGATAAAGAGTCATACAATAGAGACTTTTTTTTTTTTGGAGAGAATGAGGCCAGGCAAATGGATTTTAAAATTCTGTTACTATGACTGCACTACATTTATAAGCTGAAGGCATCAAGAGTTGACACTGCTCATAGAATACCAAGGGAAAATTCTGAAAAGGAAGTATCTATTCTCTTATTACCCAAATGTAAATTATATGTGCTCTTGAAGTATGCCCTTTATTTAATTTTAATGCATTTTAAATTTTAATATGGATTGCTCTACATGAATCACGCTCTTTGTTTTCAACACCATTAGCACACAAAAATTGAGGAAGGGCTTCTATTTTCTGGCAATTCAGAGTATTTTATAAAGTGTAGCACATAATATTGCACCTTCTATAGAGGAGGGACTCAATATTTGTTGAAGCAATTTCAATGTGATATGTTAGCTATGATCTATCATGAGTAGGTAATGATTTCCGAAATTTCCAGCTTAAAAGGATTCTTCTATTGCCATTCACATTTAAAAAATTCTCGGTTCTCAATAAAACCAAAGCGTGGTTTTATTAGACTATGTTGGCATCCCTCTCAAAGACTTATGCAATCAAAGAGATTCAAAGTCAATTGTTCTGTGCCAAATTATTTTCTTATTCTATAAAGATGCTCTACAAAGTCTGAATTCTTTTTCATTTGAATAAATCCAGTTATTGAAGAACCTGTATTTGAAGCATGGCTTATTTATGTTAGCGAGGTATATAGAGTAAGAGACAAAGGTATTTTAAAAACAAACAGACAAAAAGAGATTTGGCTCATGTTTTGATGTACTTTGGACTTTGTAAAGGAGAAAAGACAAGCATACAAATAATTGTGTTGCAATTTAGAATACAAAATATGTGAGACAAGAGACTCCCAAAATTAGGGCAGAAGTTCAGAGACAAGTCTGGGGCAGGATGGAAGACATCATGGAGAAGGTGAGGAATACGGCACGGATGAAGGCACAGTGGTAGAAAGGCTTATAGCCATTGGAAGAACACAGAGCAGTCTCATTTGGTAAGAGTAGAAGACACACAAAAGAGAGAAGTTGTAAGTTCAGGCTGCAAGATAGGTTGGAGCCAGGTTGAAAAAGGCCTTCAACACTGGGTATAGGAAGGAACATCCTGTTAAATGTTGAATAACCAGATACGGGGGTGGGGGGGTGGTGTGCGGGGGTAAGAGTTGCTAGATTTGTAGTATTTGCTGATTTTTTATCCTCACATGAGGCCACCGTATGTGGAATTGAGAAGAGGTGCCAACAATCAGCTCTCATGAGTTGGGACAAGCTGGCTCCAACGCATTCCTGGCTGTTAGTTGAAGCTATGAGAAGGGAGGGAATTGGAAAGGAGGAATATAGAAAAAACAAAAGAAACAATCAAAGAGGGAAAGACAACCTACAGATTCCCTGCCTAAGGATAGTGCGGATGATGTGGAGAGGTGCTAGAAGTTAAGAAAATGGGCCATCAACATGAGTGAGTGTCATAGAAGCCAAAGGAAGAGAAAGAATATCATGATGGAAGAATTACTGCTGAGTTTGGCAATTCCAAGAAATTTGAGGGTTTTAAGAGAACATCCTTAGGCAATTGGTAGTCATAGAAGACAGAAAAATAAGGGATTAAGAATTGAGTCTGTGGTGTATGGATTTATATTTACTTGCAATCACCATTGGGTCATATTCAAATAATTCCACTGTCTCAAGGAAAAACTGTAGAGGGAATGAAAACACAAATTAATCCAAAAAAATGAAATAAAAAAATTCCACACTCAAGATTTTGGCAAACTCTCCATGACTCAGCTGATTTGAGATGCTTCAATGACTTTCTCATTCTTCTCCATTTCTTGCAATTGTCCTTTCAAAGAAAGCCTTCTCAAGGCTTATTCGTGAGCAATTAGCCATGATATATGGGACAATTTTTTTTTCTAATTCCACATTGAAAAGAATTTTCAAAATGATTAAATCCAGAGAGTCGGCTTAACTCTTACAAGACCCTTTGGCACTGCCCACATTTAACCACCCTCCTCTTCTCCTGTTACCCTCCTGGGCCTTTAACTGCTGTCCATCTCTCTAAGGGCACAGGAACTGAAGCCTTCAGCAATGCTCTAAGAGCTCTGGGCCGTGGAGTTATCATATATATCATTCTTCTCTGACCCTTTATCTAGAGTGACCAAAAGATTTATTTTACAAACTAAGACACTTTGGAGAGTGAAAGAGTATGTCACAATAATTACTCTGGCACGATATGCTTACAACTGCCTTTACCTCATGTGATGGCTTGCCAGATAAAATACAAGATGCCTAGTTAAAATTGAGTTTTATATAGACAACAGGTAACTTTTTAGCATACGTATGTCTCATGCAATATTTAGGACTTATACTAAAACTAAGTGTCTATATGTTTATTTGCTAAATCCGGTGACCCTACTCATGAACACCTTACCCATTTACATGAGCACCACACTGCATATACACTGAGCAACAAAACTATTCTGACCTCAAACTGGCTAACATAATTTTCAAGGCCTGGTGCAAAATGAAAATATGAGGTCTCCTTGCTAAAAACTTATTCCCCTTTTTAAGACAGTGACAACAAAGTATTAAAGTAAGCATGGGGCCCTTGTAAGCATGGGTGATGGCACAGATCACACGTCCATAAAGCTGGCCCTGTTTTTACCATTTTGTATGGTGTGTGTGTGTGTGTGTGTGTGTGTGTGTGTTTTACAGTGAAATCTAGAAATATTTCCTCTCTTTATAAAAAGTAAATAGGCAGAAATGAGCAACTTTAAACTTGGGATTTTGATGAAACATTCTAGGTGATGATTGCATCTGGAGGGGAGCTTGATTATAATGTGCATGAGAGTAGGGATTATATATGCCCTGCTCACCCAGTTCTATGTATAGTGCTTGAGATATGGAAATCGCTTAATATGTTGAATGAATGTTTTATAGGCACACACATGGTGTACATTTACCTGGAAGTGGCATTCAAATTAAATAAAGGACACATTTCTTTTTTTTTTTATATGAAATTTATTGACAAATTGGTTTCCATACAACACCCAGTGCTCATCCCAAAAGGTGCCCTCCTCAATACCCATCACCCACCCTCTCCTCCCTCCCACCCCCCATCAACCCTCAGTTTGTTCTCAGTTTTTAAGAGTCTCTTATGCTTTGGCTCTCTCCCACTCTAACCTCTTTTTTTTTTTCTTCCCCTCCCCCATGGGTTCCTGTTAATTTCTCAGGGTCCACATAAGAGTGAAACCATATGGTATCTGTCTTTCTCTGTATGGCTTATTTCACTTAGCATCACACTCTCCAGTTCCATCCACGTTGCTACAAAAGGCCATATTTCATTTTTTCTCATTGCCACGTAATATTCCATTGTGTATATAAACCACAATTTCTTTATCCATTCATCAGTTGATGGACATTTAGGCTCTTTCCACAATTTGGCTATTGTTGAGAGTGCTGCTATGAACATTGGGGTACAAGTGGCCCTATGCATCAGTACTCCTGTATCCCTTGGATAAATTCCTAGCAGTGCTATTCCTGGGTCATAGGGTAGGTCTATTTTTAATTTTCTGAGGAACCTCCACACTGCTTTCCAGAGCGGCTGCACCAATTTGCATTCCCACCAACAGTGCAAGAGGGTTCCCGTTTCTCCACATCCTCTCCAGCATCTATAGTCTCCTGATTTGTTCATTTTGGCCACTCTGACTGGCGTGAGGTGATACCTGAGTGTGGTTTTGATTTGTATTTCCCTGATAAGGAGCGACGCTGAACATCTTTTCATGTGCCTGTTGGCCATCCGGATGTCTTCTTTAGAGAAGTGTCTATTCATGTGTTCTGCCCATTTCTTCACTGGGTTATTTGTTTTTCGGGTGTGGAGTTTGGTGAGCTCTTTATAGATTTTGGATACTAGCCCTTTGTCCGATATGTCATTTGCGAATATCTTTTCCCATTCCGTTGGTTGCCTTTTAGTTTTGTTGGTTGTTTCCTTTGCTGTGCAGAAGCTTTTTATCTTCATAAGGTCCCAGTAATTCACTTTTGCTTTTAATTCCCTTGCCTTTGGGGATGTGTCGAGTAAGAGATTGCTACGGCTGAGGTCAGAGAGGTCTTTTCCTGCTTTCTCCTCTAGGGTTTTGATGGTTTCCTGTCTCACATTTAGGTCCTTTATCCATTTTGAGTTTATTTTTGTGAATGGTGTGAGAAAGTGGTCTAGTTTCAACCTTCTGCATGTTGCTGTCCAGTTCTCCCAGCACCATTTGTTAAAGAGGCTGTCTTTTTTCCATTGGATGTTCTTTCCTGCTTTGTCAAAGATGAGTTGGCCATACATTTGTGGGTCCAGTTCTGGGGTTTCTATTCTATTCCATTGGTCTATGTGTCTGTTTTTGTGCCATAAAGGACACATTTCAAGAGGAATTGTAATTTTCACTTGAATAATAAGAGATCAAATGGCAAAAATGCACCAGAACATTATGTATACCATGGCATATGCATGTATATTATGTAATATGTATGTATGCATATTAGGTGGTGTTATGTGTGTTCCTGGCTTCTCACTGTAGTTGGTGAATATATACTTCATTGACAGTAAATGTCCATGTCTTGATGCTGTGAGCTCCCCTACTGATAACAGATAGGTCCTAACTTTTCCAGATTCCCCTCCCTCAATATTTCTGAGAAACTTTAGAAGTATTATGTGTAAGTCAAGTGTCCCGTATGCCACCTTGTTGGTGTTAGGCAAGTCTTTTGACCTTGCGAGTGCCAGGAGGGGGATAAATGGTGGAAGTTCCAGTGCCAGGGACTGTGGCTGTCACTCTACCTCCTTCTCATGGTCAGTTTGCTGCTTTTGGACATTGTGTCACTGCTGGCTGTCTCCCTGGGACCAAGAGCTCTCACACTGTGACCAGGTCCTTCATGGTAGACTCCCACAGCAGAATGGTTTGGGTACCAGTAATACAATCCTTGCATTTGTGTCCTGTAGGGGCTCCAGGAATGAGGGAAAGTGGGTCAGTGGTGGCCACCCACAACGCTGGACCTCCCCCCTCAGGTATGGAAGCCAAATGATGTTCTGTTTACTGCCAGGGTCCTGTTTTTTCCTCCCTAGAGGGGAAACGGCGTTGTTTCATGCATATCAATCTAACCCCCAACTCAGTTACAGTCAGAGGTCAAGATCTTTCCCAGGGAAGCTTGGGCCTCAGGCAAATCCAAGATACATTGGATTTCTGTGGTCCTGAAAAATCTGTGATAATTCTGAGGCCAGTCTGCCCAGTGCATATGAAGGACATCTAGGTGATGGTGTTGTCTATTTTTCTAACGTTACAAGGACAGTGAAAGGAGTTCTCAGCTGGTTTTGTAGGAGAACAAGTGAATATCTGTGTAAATATTAAGCTTCTGGAAACTTCTTTTTGCGCCATGTTAATTTGCTCCTAATTGTATTACATAATTGTTCCTTAAATTTTTACTAAGTAATTTTTTTCCATTTTCAAACTTATTCACACAAAAAAATCTTGGATGAAACTAAGTAGGCAGTGCTTTCTTATTCTCCAATCCAGCCAAATCAGAGCTTACTCAGGAATCAACTTGAGCACAGGCATTTTGTTTTCTGAAATATGATTTATAAACTCTTCAAAACTGTCAGTCTATTTTTAATGGATTCTTTTTTATGTATGCAACTTACTTAAAAATTAATCATTAACATTATGTTAATCAATAACAACTCAAGATGGCATCCAGATAGCCCTCATCTGGTATAAACATAACAATACAATTAAATTTTATATTTTATATTTTTAAATTTTTGCTATCTATGTATTAATCCTCACAGTATGAGGATCCTTATGCATATCTGTTTGAATACCTCAGCTCATCCATCCAAGCTTCATATATATACATATATGTATGTGTGTGTATACATATATGAGAGTTTTCCTTTTTTCTACATATGGGCTAAGTAGAATGATTATAGTAAGTTATTAAATGCTGATCCACAACATCAATGTTAAACAGTGATTTTCATGGTACACTAATGGGTATGTTTTCTGGTGAGAGAATTGTACCTAAGTGATAGCATAGCTTCTTATTCCTAAACTGGATATACCTGAGTAGATGATGCATAAGGATATTATAACATTATTTTTCAAGACTGCATCAAGAATTTCGAATACGCCATGAGTTGAATACCATATATTTGTGTTAGTTGGGTGTTTCTTTTCATTTTGTGCAAGAAAAAGATTTTGGCATTCTCAGGTTTTGAGGTAGCAGGATATGGTGGAAATAACATTGGTTTGGGAGTTGGTAGTCCTGGCCAATAATCTCTAGCAACTACTAACTGTGTGAACTTGGGCACATTACTGATCTCTCTGAATGTTGGTTTATGTATTCATTGTAAACTCAAAGGTTATAAGGATTAAAGATGCTAATGAAAGACATATGACTTTAGGAATGAAAACACACATGGTATTGACTAAATAACCATTTTTTTTCTCAGATTTGTTCAAAAATGTTTATTTTCTAAAAATACTCTACCCTTATTCCACCCTTACTTATTAGCTGTCATTTGTCCTATTGTCTTGTTATTTCTTCCCAGACCAGTTCATAAACTATGAGGCTAGCTCAAGAATACAAATGGAAGCCCATATACCATATATCTAAATATTTACAAGCTATAAATCAAGCTAACACACTGCTAACTTAAGTGTATACTGTCTTCCAGCTTGATAAATCTACATTCACAATGGCCTGGAAAGCTAGTTTGATTTAGAATTCTCAGACTCTTGATGTGGTGGAGTGAGAAAATCTGGCTCGAGAATTTAGTTATTGGTCTGTCAGTTTTCTTCTCCCATCCTAGCTCCCACTCACACTATGAGGATCCTTATGTATATCTGTATGAATACTGCAGCTCACCGATGCAAACTTCTTTCACACTCTCTATAAGCAGTCACTTCCTGACCACGAGTTTGGCCTACTGATGTGTACAATAGAGAGTAGATACACTTGGCCTTCAGGAGAATGAACCAAGTAAGAGGACACACAAACCCTGGATGCAGATTTAGGACAGGAAACAACAAATCTGGGATCCCAGATACCCAGAGCATGGTCTAGATGTGGAGGTAGGGTGGGACAATTTCCTACTGGATATATACACTAGTTCCATGGATTTTTCATTCTATAGGAAAGGGAACAGTTAGAGGAAAGCCAGGGCAGCACCCTCAAAAGCACAGAGCCCAAGACTTAGGCCATTTTCTATAGATCTTAAGGCAGTACTTTCTGGTCCTTGTACAAACACTTGGATTGTATTTTTCAGAAATGAGCTCTAAGATGTCATTAGTCTTTAATATGGTCATGTATACTGTGAATCTCCAAGGTTTCTTTTCTTCTCTTTCTTTTCTTTCTCTTTCCTTTCCTTTCCTTTCCTTTCCTTTCCTTTCCTTTCCTTTCTTTTCCTTTCTTTTTATTTGAGAGAGAGAGAGAGGCAGAGGGAGAGAGAGAGAATCCCAAGAAGGTTCCATGCTCAGTGTGAGCCTGAGACAGGGCTCAGTCCCATGACCCTGGGATCACGACCTGAGCCAAAATTGAGCCAGAGCTGGACCCTCAACTGACTGAGCTACCCAGTGCCCCTGAATCTCCAAGATTTCTGACCATGGAACAGTTTGTGTGTGTGTATGCATGCACATGTGCCTGTGTGTGGAACACCTCCATAGGACAGGTTTTGGCAAAACCTATTCTAATCTCTAATGTCATAGAGTGTTTATTTCTCTTCCTCCTACTGTCTCTTAAATGTAGGGGATTCTACGTTTACTTGCTTATATTTTCTTGTTCCACATTCTTGCTAGATGATTTCATCCATATCCAAGGCTTTAATCACTAACTGTATTCCAATGATTCCAAACCCTCCATCCCTCACCTCTCTTTTCAGCTTTACACTTACTACTGAGTGACTCTACCTGGATACACAAGTTCCACATGTTGGAAACTCAACTCATTATCTCCCTCTGGTCCTGTCTATCCTAACATGCTTCTTTAGCGAGTTTCTTAGTGAGTTACTTCTCTCACTAAATTCTTCATTACCTAACACTATTTTGCCAATTGCCCTGGCCAGAGTCATCTTTGATTGTTTTCTCGACCTCACCTCCTTCCCAATTTATCTCCATATTTTGTTGATTTTATCTCCTCAATATTTATCTAATCTCTCAGATCTATAATTTTCCAAGGATCTTCTCATTTCTTGAGCACATACTTGTAATTTTCTATTTCACCAACCCTTCTTCTACATTGTAATGAGAATATTTCTTTATAAAAGACTGGGGAAGAATTTTACATTATGATATGGAAAAATCTCCATGATATATTATTAAGTAAAAAAGGGATTCAAAACTGGACATAGATTTTGAGTTTTATGTAAGAAAGGAAGAAAATAGGAAAATATATTTATTTGTATTTGCAAGCAACTAATAAAATTGGCTGTTTAATAGGGGCGTTTGAAATGAATGTTTCAGGGCAGGGATGTATATGAGATAATTTATTGTATACTTTTTGTTTGTCTTGATTTTTTAAATGTAAATCTGCTAAATACAAAAATTAAAATTCAAAACTATTAAAAAATTTTAGGGGTGCCTGGGTGGCTCAGTCGGTTAGGCATCTGACTAGGCTCAGATCATGATCTCGCGGTTTGTGGCTCGAGACTCGTGTTGGGCACTGTGTTGGCAGCTCAGAGCCTGGAACCTGTTTCGGATTCTGTGTCTCCCCCCTCTCTCTGCCTCTCCCATGCTGACGCTCTGTCTCTCTCTATCTCTTAATAATAAATAAGCATTAAAAATTTTTTTTTAATATTTAAAAGTGTATTATGTACTACTCTCTCTTCCTCTCAAAGTAAATAAATATATATTTTTAAAGGGGCGCCCAAGTTGCTCAGTTGGTTAAGCATCTGACTCTTGACTTCGGTTCAGGTAAGGATCTCATGGTTCGTGGGATCAGGCCCCATGTCGGGCTCTGGCGCTGAGTGTGCAGCCTGCTTGGGATTCTTTTTCTCCCTGCCCCTCTCCTGCTCTCTCTCTCAAAATAAATAAATCAACATAAAAAATAATAGTGTATTATGTATTACAATGTAGTTATTACATATTATAATACATGATAAATAAAAATTTAAAAATTAAAGAATGAAAAGATTAATAAACTCTATATCTAAATATGCTATTGCTTCACTTAAAATATATATTGGGTCCACTATTATATTCAATACCAAGTAAAGATCATTTAGAGTGGTATTGAAATCTTTTCAGGATATGGATTTTGTCCGCTTCTGTAGCCATATTTCTTCCCACAACCCAAAAGATTTCACGCTATGGCCATATTAAATGGTATGATCATTCACATCACATATTAGGTCTCCCATGTCCACATGTTTCCACTATTTGGAGTTGCATCCTGTTTGATTTGGTCTGCCTGTTCATCCCAACTCAGTCTTTTTTTTTTTTTTTTAAATTTTTTAATGTTTTATTTTTGAGAGAGTGAGAGAGAGAGAGAGAGAGAGAGCAAGTGGGGGAGGGGCTGAGAGAGAGGGAGACACAGAAACCAAAGCAGGCTTCAGGTTCCTAGCTGTCAGTCCAGAGTCTGATTTGGGGCTTGGACTCAAGAGCCATGAGATTGTGACCTGACTTGAGGTTGGAAGCTTCACTGACTGAGCTATCCAGGTGCCCGCCAACTCAGTCTTTAGAGCTTAGCTCAGACTTCCCCTTTCTTCCCCTAAGTTGGATTCAGTGATTTGTTGCCAGCTTTATTACTCTATACCTTTATTTCTTATTGTCCTCCCCGATCTTTATTGAATTGACTTATATAATTCCTGATCTAGGCTGTGCGTATATTAAAGATGAAGACTATCCTGTATTCACCTCTGTATCTGAGGCACACAACATAGTGCCTGGTTTAGAGTTTGTTCAATGAATCTATACATGGAAAATGAATGAAAGAATAAATGAGTGAGTGAGCCAACACACAGGGGAAGGATATTTACAATGCTGGGAACCTGCTATGAACCCAGACGGGGTACATGAGATGAAGACATTGTTTTGTACCTGACTTCTAGACTCTTGATTTTGGCATAGCTTGTTGTTAATCCCTCATACTTAAATCACATTTATCCTTTGGAAATTAGTCCCAAGTGTTTTCTCTCTCGACCTGAATAGTTTAGCTCTCTATTTTCATTTCACTTCAGCTTTCTGAGAAATGGTCAGTTACTCTAATGATCTTTCCAAAATTTCCCTGAAGTAGTCTTTGTTGGAGGATACTATAATACTCCCGTCTCAGTGTTAGGGTTCAGCCCTTGAATAATAAGACAAAATAAAGAAAAAATAACGCGCAGTTTTTTCCTTCATAAATAAGGCTCATGTATAATAATCAAACACAGTATGTCATTCTCTACAGAAAACTGCCAAAGAGAAGAAGAGTGCAGTTCAGTGTTCTGGGAATTGAGATTTCCATTTTTCATAGGTCATAGAACAAATATCCTTCTAAAATTAGATATTTCTGTTTTAAGTTTTCAGAACGCATTTTAGTGACTCTTGGAATAAACTTCCTTGGAAGACACGATCTTTCCAAATAATACTAAGAAATGAATTGTGACTAGCAAAATCTAAAGTAAAAGACATCAATAACTCATTTTTTATGCCAGGCTATAAGTAAACCTAATTCACAAGTAGTGGGTGGATTAATCTGGAACTCTGAGCAGAGTCAGGCCCACTCATCTGCTTCCCAGGCAGCAGATCCTGGATATAGGACTGCCCCAAGGGCTCCGGGAAGATGGTTGCTGCTCGGGTCTTGTGGTGAGAAGAGCCCAAGGGACCAAACCCCAGGCAACTGGCCTCTTCCAAGGATTTGGTTTTATTGGATACAATTTTCTACTTTGATGTTATTCCACTTACTTGGGCTCTGGACTCATCAATACCACAAGTTTATAAATATTTTAATATTAAAAGAGATTGTGTTCATGGACTACGCTGAGAAAATTATTCTCTTGGACCTACTTGGTTGAACCCAACTGTTTGTTTTTTTGCATCTGAGCTCAAATCTCATACTTTGTCTATCATTGTTCCATTGAGATGTGAAGAAATAAGGCCATATTTTCAGAAATATTTAAAATTGAGTTAGAGAACATGCACTGTGACAGATGTGTTACTATTAGGATTTCCAACTTGTGACTGAAGCAACAGACAATTAAAAAACTTGCCCATAGCCAGTAAATGAATCTCTGTCAGTGTTACACCTTAGTTTTGGACTGAGATTTCTGTGGTCATCTGTGCTTATTAATGTTGTGTTTAAGCTCAAACACTCTTCTCTTTCTCTCTCTCTTCACACACACACACACACACACACACACACACAATTATATTGTACGTAATATAAGGACATATTTTGTTACCTATTATAGGCTGAGCTAAAATTCTAACTTTATGTTTTTAAATGTCAGAGTCCTGAGGAATGTGAAACTCATAGAGCATTCAGGCCTCTATTTTTTTTTTTAGAGAGTAAAGGGTAATTTTAATATAGATGTTAGTACCTATGAAAGACATCAGATAAAAAGATGCAATGTCCCATTTTTTCTATTTATGCACAGAATAGCTATTCAGTTGTTCTGATCACATATTGTTCTGGTAAAATCAAGGGCACTTGATGCATTGTGGTACCCTCCGTTTGGGAGATTATTTGACTTTTAATAAGGGTGAATCTTTTGGGGAGATTTGGACTAAGAAATGAATGCATTTTTGGTAGGACTCCTAACTCGATCCTCCCTAGGCACAGAAGCCATGATGACTGCTACAACAATATCGTCATGGGCAACAAGCCTACTTGTTCATGACCTGCACACTGCCAAAGAGCAACACAGGCTCATCCTTCCCATCTCAAAGCTTTGGGCTGGCACTGGGGTGTATCTGTCTGTGTGATCTGGCTGTATGTACCTTCTGTTTTCTGGTAAACTTGGTCTATTATTAATCACAGATTTTGATCACTGATTTATTAATAATTCGTCCAGTAGCTTATTATAAACCTTGTCTGTAATACTATTTTAGGTGATTTCATGAGTGGATCCATCCCATAAGAAAACATTTGTTAGGTACTTTCTGGCAACATCTGTTAGGCTTGGGCTCACTGTCCTTGGGTGTGATACCGCTGCTATAGGCCAAGATAACATGGACTGGGAGACGTATACATCTGACAGCCAGACATCAAGAGAAGAAGTGAAATGAGCATGCTAATCAGTTTGTTTTGGGGGAAGACAGGAATAGCCATAATAAGGCCCCTAAAGGACATTTACTTACAAGGAGATTTGAAACCTGACATGCGAGGAGAGTTCTAGTGTTAAATATAACGTCATTGCATTATCCAAGTGTCAATTTATGAGTCAGTTTTGAGAGTTAAATGAAAAGCTTTTCATAAAAAGTTATTAGAATATAGAATTATTAGTTTTCTCTATGCATTAATTGGATTATTTAGTTCCATCCGGTGGCTCAGCAGCATTTGCATGCACAAATATAGAATAAACATCTGCTTAAGTACATTAAAAAGGCATTTTTGACATTTTAGCCTAGAAATCTGCTAGTTTTGTTAATATCCCAAACCTTTCTTTTCAGGCGTGATTATAGGTGAGCTGGCACTCAAGCTACAATCGCATCTATAAGGTTTAAGATATTTAAGAAGACATGCTATTGCTTCACACAATGTGAAAAGCTTTGATTTGGAACTGAGGATGAGAAGGAATGGGGGAGGGTGCCTGGGTGGCTCAGTCCATTAAGCATCTGACTTCCAGCTCAGGTCATGATCTCAGGGTTCGTGAGTTCAAGCTCCACATCCAGTGAGCATCAGCCCAGCTTCGTGTGAGCCCTGCTTCTCTCTCTCTCCCTCTTTCCCTTTCTCTCTCTCTGCCACTTGTGGAATTCTCTTTGTCCCTTTCTCTCTGCCCCTTGCTCACTTGTGCCCTCTCTCTGTCAAAAGAAGAGGAAGAAGAAGAAGCAGCAGCAGCAAGGGGGGGATTTTTTTTGCCTCAAAAGAATCAAGCAAGCAAGGAAGAAATCTAAGATAACCTCTAGGTAGTTGCTACCAAGAGCATTGGTCAACCCAAGTTCCAAGCATTCTCTTAGAACAAGGAGAAGGGTTGACAGAGCTTTTTATAAATGGGAACCTTGCAGAGCAGAGAGTAGACTTGGAATTATGGAAACCAACCAGCTTTTTGGTAGGCAGCCAAAAGCTTTGTTGGAAATGCCCGTGTCTTTCCCAAACCATTTGGCTCCCCTCCTGACGTAATTGCAACTGAAAGAGAAATATTTAAATGGGCTGGAGTGAGGGTAATGGAAGGATTTCAATTACCAAGGTACATACGAGATTACTTTAAGTGGCATAAATCGGCCTTAAGGCAAACTCACAGATCAGGCCCAGCATTGCCTTCCAATGCACTCTGCATCTACCCTCTCCGAAGGTAACGCTGTGTGCTTTTCAGTAATGTAAAACAAAGGTTAGGAGTCAAGATGTAATTTGAGCACATATCTATTGGGAAATACAAATCATAATTTCGAATGTGGAATAAAGCCAAAATAATTGAGCATGCTGAAATAATGGTCAAGGGGCTTTAGGTAAGTTTGAAATGATATAAATGATTTTAAAAATTCATGCAAATATATATTGAGAAACAGTTGGAGGCACCAGAAAAAGCAGTTCCAGAGTTTTAGAGCAAAACATAATATCTTGAATATCCAGCCAATAAAAAAAAAAAATAGTACCTTTGTATTTAAACACTTAAGCAAAATAGAATAGAGCTTAGCACTAAATGTAGTGATACATGTTTCACTGTTTCATGGCATTGGATGTGTATGAGCAAGGCCTACTTACTGAATGCAGAAGGATTTAGCTGGATCTGTTTGCAGTTGTAGAGATATCTGGGCTGTGTAGATTGAGTGAGGCAACTGTCTTTAACATGACTTATTGTTCTTCTAATCCCTGCCCATCTTGTCACTTTGCTTTCTTCTTACACAGATTTTCTCCTATAACACTTCTTCTTTTTAAACTTTTTCCCCCAACGTTTATTTCTTTGTTTTGAGAGAGAGACACAGAGAGTGAGCGGGGACGGGGCAGAGAGAGAGGGGACACAGAGTCCGAAGCAGATTCCAGGCTCTGAGCTGTTGGTACAGAGCCTGACATGGGGCTCGAACTCATGAACCAGGGCTCGAACTCATGAACCGCGAGATCATGACCTGAGCTGAAGTCAG
Source organism: Felis catus (assembly GCF_018350175.1). Taxonomy (NCBI): domain Eukaryota; kingdom Metazoa; phylum Chordata; class Mammalia; order Carnivora; family Felidae; genus Felis; species Felis catus. The sequence goes on from NC_058368.1 coordinate 48,098,566, forward strand.
ACATTTAACAGACTGAGCCACTCAGGGTGCCCTTCCTATAACACTTCTTAAATTCACTTGTCTTCCTCCTCCTTCCCCAACTAAGACCCCACTTCTGACTCGAAGCTGGTTTCTTCTCTGAAAGTGTCACATTCATTTTGTTCACCTGCCAAAGCCTCCCTGACTGGAATGGCATCTTCTAAACTCTTCCTTATTTCCTCTTTTAAGTCACCTTATATTCTACCCATCAAGCTTTTCTGGTACTTGGTCAAGTCAGTCAGGAACAACATGTGTATTTTAAATACGATTGTCTGAAAAGAGGGATTGAGACAAGACTAGTCTGAAATAGTCTATACCTGGAAAAGAACAATAAACAAAATAATATGATAATGGTACAAATATAGGCATATGTGTTGATGGTACAGTAAAAGAGGCCAGAAAGGAAATCTAATGAATTTTGAAATGTCACATAGCTAACATTTACTGATTACTTACTATGTATGGGATGCTGAATTCACTTGTCACTGTGAATGGATGAGAATGTCATTTGAGATGAAGGGGTTGAAGCCTACAGGAACTTTCCCCAGGTGAGCTGGGCTGGAGCTAATGTGAAATCCAGCCCACTGGGCCTCAGAGACATATCTTACCCTTTACACTCTACTGCTCTGGAAAAAGGAAGTTTAATAAAGCATTTGGGAGAGTAATCATTAACTAATAAGTATTTGGGGGTATAATTAGCCTTATGGTATTTTATACCATTAGCCAAAATGAACCAGGAAAAGTGATACATATATATTTAGGCCATGGAAAAAACCCACTAGAAACCACAACATAAAATTCATTTCTACCTTGTAGGAATGATAATTTTCTAATTATTGAACAATACAAAACATGACAGGGACAAAGTCACACATTTGTCTGTAATTTATCACAAGTTATAGTATTGAATTTTAAACTTCATCACAATTAAAAACAATAAAACAAAACTTTAAAAACTAACAGAACAAGAAAACACTTGTAATGAGTATGATTAATAGAATTGGTGCATCCAATGTATAAAGAGCTTTAATGTTTATGAAAAAAACAAGGATCTCAAAGAGCGAAATTGGCAAAAGTGATTCACATAAGAAGAAATACAAACAAAAATGAATAAATATATCGGCCAGGCCACATACAGAGTGTTACAATTATTTATTTAAACTAATTTTGTTGTAAAAGGGATATAGAAAAATTAAGTATGTCACAAAGACCAATGAGAATGATGAAGTGATCCGAAACAATTTTAAACAAGGAATGGTGTGCAGAGAAGTTACCAGGGAAAGGAGATTCGGAAAGTAACAGGAGATGATGCCAAACAAGGTGCCAGGTGGTCATGTTTGGCTCACAGGACTACCAGGCCTTGAGCTGGAAGGAGGCTCAGAAATTAGGATGTAGCTCATGGCCATAGTTATCAAATTATAACATGCATCGAAATCACCTTAGAACTTGTTAACACGAAGCCGGGCTTCACTCCCAGTTTCTTATTCAGTGGGTTTGGAGGGAGCCCACTGCCTCATTTCTAGGAGGTTCTCAGGTGATGCTGATGCTACTGGTCTGGGGCCCACACTTTGAAACCGCTGGCTTATAGAATCACCTGGAGACATACAGCTGAAGACAGGAAGCACAGTGAAATCAATAATGGAGAAAACGAGGGGTGGAGGGAGAGAAGGAGACAGAAAAGGATGGAGAAAGAGAGAAGGAGGAGCAGTTAAGTATTTAAGGAGGCAACAATGAAAAAGGAAAATATTTTTCTCGTTAGAAAGTATCTAGCCAGGGCAGCTGAGTAGGGCTAGAGTGAATTACAAGACTGATATCACTCTAAATTTATCATCACCATTTTCTCACCCTTCTCTACCCTCCTTCCTTCCCTTTCTTGTTAATGATTTTGTGACTAATAATCTACTATACTCCAGCCCCCTGCACCCTCAAAATGCACCCCAGCCTTCACCCCTAGCACGCATTCCTGAACTCTCCAAAGCCCATCTCCTACCTTCATCTCACCATTGAAATGATTTTCTTAAAAGTCACTGAATCTGTAGATCTGTTCTCAGTCCTATGTCCTTGACACATCAACAGTGTTTGTCAGTTCGCTTCTCCCTTAGTTTATATGACACATTAGCCTGCTTTTCCCAAATGTTGGGTCTCTGACCCGTATCTTTAATTTTCTCCTTGTTTACAAAGCTTATATTTTAGAGTAAATCTTCTGGAATAAATTCTTCTCAGATTCTCCAAAATTGCTTTCTTGTACCAGAGGAGATAACTATGCTTTGCCCACTTGGGCACAGGGAGACAGTAACTTTCAGTATTTATCATTTAGTAAGTATTTATTAAGTATCTATGGAATGTCATGCCCTGGTGACACTGCGGTGCACTAGCTTGATAAAGCCTTTGCACCTGTGAACCTGACATTCACAGGAGAGGATATAGGCAATACCCTGGTTAACACATTAATACATTAGATAATTAAAGCTGGTGAAAAATACTCTAAAAAATAATAAAACAAATTGATATAGTAGTGTGTCAGGAGGGGAGGCAGTAGTTTGGGTAAGGAAAGTCAGGAAGTTATCTCTGAAGAGGTGACTTTGAGCTGAGATCTGAATAACAAAAGGAAACAAGCCACGTGAAGATTTGAGGACAAAGTCTTTAAACAATAGGAAGGAAGTCAATGTGGATGGAGTGTAATAAGTAAAGTGGGAGGGGTAGGTAATGGGGCAGAAAGACAAACAGGACCAGACCATATGGGGCCTTGAAGGCCATAGTGACATGTCTAGATCTTTTTTTTTTTTTAAGTTTTATTTAGTTATTTGAGAGAAACAGAGACAGTGCTCTTGGGGGAGGGGCAGAGAGAGAGGGAGAGAGAGAATTCCAAGCAGGCTTCACGCTGTCAGTGCAGAGCCCAATGCAGGGCTTGAACTCATGAAATTATGAGATCATGACCTGAGCTGAAACCAAGAGTTGGACACTTAACCAACGGAGCCACCCAGGTGCCCCATTGAGCTTATTCTTTTTTTTTTTCCTTTCAGATTTTTTATTTTAAAGTAATCTCTACACCCAATGTGGGGCTCAAACTCACAACCTGGAGATTAAGAGTTGAACATCCCACCAACTGAACCAGTCAAGTGTCCTTTGGATCTTATTCTTTATTTCTTTCTTTATGTTTTGAAGGAGAGAGAGAGAGAGTGAGTAGGGGAAAGGCAGAGAGAGAGGGAGAGAGACAGAATCCCAAGCAGGCTCTGCACTGTCAGAGTGGAGCCCTATGTGAGGCTCGAAATCATGAACCATGAATGAGATCATGATGTGAGCCGAAATTACAAGTCAGATGCTTAACCAACTGACCTACCCAGGCAACCCTTGGATATTATTATTATTATTATTACTACTACTACTACTATTATTATTATTATTATTTGGATCTTATTCTTAGCGTGATAAAAATTCATTGGAGAATCTTAAACAAGTCATTTATTTTGGATAAAGATGATAAGGATGAATGTTTGACCACATGTAGCTTTCTCCTTTTATTCCAAAGACTTTTCTGAAATAATAGTGAAGGAATAAAAAAAGGCACGAAACTTTAAGAACAATGAAAAAAGGAGAGGAGAGAGCAGGAGATGAAGCATTACCACATATTTTTGGAAAATGCAAACCCGATAGAGGAATGGTAACTGATTTAGATAGAAGTGGGTAATTATAGCCTAAAGTATGTGCAGAGAGTAACAAAGATGAGTGAGTCAATTCTTACTGACCAGGATTTGAAGTCATGGGGTTCCAAAGGGAGGAGGGCAGGGGAAAGGCCTAGAAATAGAGGGATTGGATGGAAGTTTGAATGCAAAGCTATTAGTGTCAAGATAATCATGACCAGTCATGCATCAAGATGATGTCCTCTCTGGGAAGAAAAAGGGCATACACTCGATGGAGTATTTGAATTTGAGTAGTGAAAGAATGAGGGGCACATGGGAAAATGAAAGATGGGTATGTGCAACTTGGGAATGAAAATAGATTAACCTAAAGTTTGTAAACTGAGTAGAGTAATTCTCATTCCCTTTAATTGCCTATTGCATGAACATTGGTCTTTACTACATAGGCAAGAAACTCAGAGAACCTTTTCTTGGGAGAAATAGAAAAACTCTAGAGAACATACATCCACGTAATTCTCTGATTATTCAGATTTCAGTGGAGCCCAGCACTTGATCAGTCCTGATCATGGACTGGATCTGGTTTCCAAGCATTATTAAATATAAACTCTGAAATAATAATAATCAGACATTTGAGAAAAACCTTCAATTTAATCTCCCTAATAAAAAAAAGAGAGGTAAAAGCAAATAGAATAAAAAATTCTGGAGGAAACAGAGGTAAATCAAAGAACAAAATAATTATTTTTTAAAGTTTTTAATATCATCAGGAAGATAAGATATTGCATATCTAACACAAGATCAGAAAACTATAAGAAAAGAATCAACAAAGAAAACAGGTTTAGATGAAATGAAAAATACAAGAAACTAGTTGGAAAATAAAGTATAATACAACTTCCAAAAAATAGAACAAAAACTAAAATGGTGGGAAAAAAAAAGAAAAGGAAAGACAATTCTTGGAGGACCAAGGAGTCTAACATTTAACTTAGAGTATTTCAGAGAGCTAAGAAAAGACAGAAGATTGTGAAAAAAATAATACAAGAACATTTCTTCCAATTAAAGGACATGAATCTTTAGATTGAGAAAGTTGACAGAATACCCAGGAGAATGAATAAAAAAGACCTACTTCAAGATATACCATCCTGACACATAAGAACACCATGCTGAGAGAGGCTTCTAGAAGCTTCCAGAGATAGAAAAAAATAGGTTTAAGGGAATAATTTGCAACACACCATTCAACTTTTCAATTGTTATATTACTGACAAAAGGTAACAGAAGAATACTTACAAAGGACCAAAGAAAATTATTTTCAACCTTAAATTTTATACCCAGTCAAATTATCATCAAGTTTAAAGGTAAAATAAAATTATTTTCAGACATTTGAGTCATGTAGGATCTTAAAAAAATTATACCCGCAAGTAAGACCCAAAATATGTATAGAAATATAACTACCCAGCTCTAGAATTAAACTATAAACAAACAGACTCATGAAAACCCTGGTAAGTTGTTTAATAAGAAAATAGCAATATGACTATTCTGAGGGAAGTGGGGAGGAGAAGTGGAGAATGGTGGTTGATATAGGAGAGCTAAGTCTTCACCAAACAAAAAGGAAGCCCCTAGAAAATATCCAAAATCACAAAACAAGAAATGTCAATCATATTATTTGGAAATATGAAAGTAAATGGCACAAGAAACAAGATAATACAACATAAGAAGCCATGACATAAGGAACTTCTTTTTTTAAATGTTTATTTATTTATTTATTTTTGACAGAGAGTGTGAGCAGGGGAGGGGAGAGAGAGGGAGATTTGTTGGACAAATCATCTCTGTGGGTATTAAGTGACAAAGATGGGCCAAGAGCAGTCCTAAGTGAGTTTAAATTCTCAATAAAATCGGGTAATAGCCAAGGGAGGTTAGTAACAAAAATGAGAAAAAAATAGATGAATGGTCTCCATTCATCAGGGCTTTTGATGGAAAGAGGGAAATGACCCCAAAATGCAATGGATCCCCAACTCCAGGCTCTTGTGTGCAAAGATTCACGAGGACAAAAAAGCTTCCGCCAGAAGGCTGTAGAGGGACTTGTGACCTGTGGTCAAAACCCCTCACTTGCACTGGCCCCACCTAGGGCAGCTGTAAGCTTTTTATATTTGTCAGTTTCATACACATTGTCCCAGGTTTATATTTTGTTATTTTACTTGTTTTCTTTTCTTTAAAACTGTTCCCCAAATTGTATACATTTCAGAACTCTGAAGAGCCTGGATCCACCCTTGCTTGGAGGAATGGGCAGGGTGGGACTGCAGATAGTTTCAGTTAAAGAAAGTCAAGAGAGCATTCAGAGAACAGGTTGATGAAACGGGAATTTGCCAATGACGCATGGTGAGATTCAGAGAGTATACTGGAGGGATAGAATCAGTTTCCCAGGGGACTCATAAATTACCATCAGCAGAGAAAAAGTGAAACACAGATCCTTGAAGTTTTTCCTTGACTTCCTTTCTGGAAGTTCCTTTTTGAAACAAAGCATGTCCCTTTTGACACTTTGAATATACTTGCCTTGGTCTACTGGTTGAATGACTTGACACAAAAAAGATAAAGATAAAAATAAACCATTCATTTTTGGCGTGGGCAAAGATTTTTAACTGACTAAGCCAACCAGGCGCCCCTGTGTGGGCAAAGATTTTTAAAGCAGGACATGAAAAGTGCTAATTTGAAGGGGGAAAATAATAAATTGATCTGCATTAAAATTGATAGCTGTTCCTCAAAGACAGCATTAGAAGAGTAAAAAAAATCAGGGTGTCTGTGTGGCTTAGTTGGTTAAGTGTCTGACTCTTGGTTTCTGCTCAGGTTGTGATCTCATGGTTCATGAAATCAAGCCCCATGTCAGGCTCTGTGCTGACAGTGCAGAGCCTTCTTGGGATTCTTTCTCTCCCTCTCTCTCTGCCCCTCCCCTGCTCTCTCTCTCTCTAAATAAGTAAATAAATAAACGTTAAAAAAACGTTAAAAAAAGATTAAAAAAATCAAGACACAGACTAAGACAAGACATTACTTGTAATATTATATGCAAATTATACTAACCAGGAACTTGTATGAAGAATTATTAAGGGACACCTGGGTGGCTCAGTCGAATGAGCGTCAATTGAGTCAATTGAGCGATTGGCTTTTGATTTCTCTCAGGTCATGATCTCAGTCATGGGATCTAGCCCTGTATCGGGCTCTGCACTGCCAGCACGGAGCCAGCTTGGGATTCTGTCTCTTTCCCTCTCTCTGCCCCTACTCCCTTCAGAGCGTGTGTGTGTGTGTGTGTGTGTGTGTGTGTGTGTGTGCATGTGTGCTCACTCTCTCAAAATAAATAAAGAATTATTAACAGCTACAGTCTATGTGATTTTTGTTGATTTTAATTCCAGCCTTTACCTTATGTATACATTTTTGTTTTATTATTGTGTTTCCGCTTTATTTTACAAAAGTGGGATCATGCTCTGTGTTAGTTTGTACCCTATCCCCCTCACTGAATTTAGTAGTGTATAAGTAGTAGGATCTTAGAAATATAAAGCACAAATAAAACATATCGTCTAATCATTTTTTTTTAAAAGTCAATGTCATTTCATTTTGTTATTGGGATGTAATTGACATATAACATTATATCAGTATCAGGTGTATAACATAATGATTTGATATTTGTATACACCATGAAACCATCACCACACTAAATCTAGTTACACTCGTCACCACACATAGTTATAAAATTTGTTTTTCTTGTGGTGAGAAGTCTTCAGATTCACTCTCCCAGCAGCTTTCAAAAATACAGTATTGTTAACTGTTGCCACCACCCCTGAGGACCTTATAATTGGAAGTTTGAACCTTTTGGCCACCTTTACCCATTTTGCCCACCCTCCGCCTCTGGCACCACCAACCTGTTCTCCATTTCTTGTAGAGTTTTAGAGGAGTGAAGGGACTCCCTCCACGTTACATAACTGGTCGATCCTGGTGGAGCACTGTGTCCTGACCCCTGGTCCACTTCTCCTCCGCTGGGGAGAGAAACTCTTCCGGAGAGCCTTGCATTAATCCTTTGCTTTCACCCTAGGTTGTACCCAAGTGGGTGCCTGCCCCTTTGTAAAAAAATATCTGTGAAAGCAATTTTCATCATTTGTTTCACAAGCTCGTGTTTTTGGGGGTGTCCAGATTCCTGTAGGGATGAAATTTTGACGAATTATAATATCCCTTCGTCTCCAGGATAAAAAAGAAAAACTCTTGAGGAGTAAGAAGGAAGAGAAACATTCACTGCTAAGAAAGGTTCAGGTTGCAAATTTCTCTTGCTTATTTATTGAGGTTAAAAGTTAAACTGGATTAGGACAATCATATTTTTCTGACACGTTGACTTGCTTCTTAAGAAAACATATTTAGCTTTTCTTCTTCATGAATCATTTCAGTAGAAGAGCCAGGAGTTATGTTCTTATGCTGAGTAGAAACACTGAAGGCCCCTTTGTGAGGGATTTAGCCAGCCACATGTATTCATTTGGCTCATTTTCCCCCTCTGGGCTAAATCTTGATTTAAAATTTGTGTGTGGACCAGAAGGAGAGGCATTTGGGCTCATTTCTGTGATTTTCCATAGACAAAATTAGCACCGAATTTATGGGCCCGATAGCATTGTTTTCCAAGCCACGGGCAGGAAGTTTTTCTCTTTGTCATCCTTTCCTTCTTTGCCATTTCCCTACAGTTACTCTTTCTCCTGGTTCCCAAAATCTGGCTCATTTTGTGCTGAGGAGTGAGAAGAAATGGGGCTGAGAATAAAGGGAAGAGGTGCCAACCTTTAGAATAACAACAATTTGATATTAATAAATCTTCCCTTCAAATGGACTGCTCCACTCATAAAGCTGATTTATGCTGTCACATATGGGACCTTTCATTTCACGTGACCCTTTTGTTTGCAGAGGTCATAATCTCTGCATGTAGAAATTTCCCATTATCATTGTTGGAAGGTTTCAGGTATGAGGCACACTTTCCATTTAGGTCTTCAGTAGAATATAAATATGACCTATTTTCTTTGTTTGTTTTGAGAGAGAATTAAATTTCACACCCACCTAATCAAAAATGGCTGGAAATTACTTATCATGACATTTCCCCCCTTCAAAATAGGGAAATAACTAGGATTTTTATTCTGATTGTAAATAATTTAGGCAATACAAACACATATAAAGGAGAAAGTAAAAATTCTACGTAATCCTACCACTGAAAGATAACTTGATGTAATTTTAATGTATATTCTTCTTTTAAAAAAAATGAGATTCTACTATAAACATTCTTTTGTAACAAGTCTTTTTTAGTTAAATGTATATTGGTCTTTTTATATGTCAATAAATATAAATTTATATCCTTAATAAATAATATTCCATCTATAAATGTACCATCTCTATTTGATTCAGTATTGATAGACAGTTAGCTCTTTCTAATTTTTGCCAATGTGCGAATCCCTGTGATGTATACCTTTATATATAATACTCTGTGCTCTTCTCCAATCAATTCCTAGGGAATAATCCTTAAGAGGAGAATTTCTCTGTACATCACTGAGGTTTGTAACGCATTATCACCATATTTCTTCCTAGAAAAGTTTCACTGCCTTACCTTCTCACCAAGAATGTATGAAAATGACTTGTTTCCTTCAACCTCATCAGGATAGACATTTGCATTTTAAAAATTCTTTCTCTGCCCACTAGGTAAAAGTAATATTGTTATGTTAGCTTGAATTTCTTTGATTATCAATGAGGCTGAATATCTTTTCTTATTTGTTATTTGTGTCTTAAGATGTAAATTCTCTTTTGAATTCTTTGTCCATTTTTCTATGAAACCATTTCTTTAAATTGATTTTTGAGAACTTCTGGATTAAGCATGGACAACCTTTTGCCCACCATATATTTAACATGTTCTGTTTCTAGATTTTTGTTTATGGTGGGTTTTGCTCTACAAATTTTATTCTTATTTGGTCCAATCTACTATGCCTGATCAATAATTTCTGAATTTGGGTGTTACATTCAGAAAGGCCTTCTGAACTAATTTTTAAAGAGAGATAAAGAAATATGTACTAGCCTCCTTGCACACTCAGTAATGGATAATATAAATAGATTAATAACAGCAGAGTCTGGATTACTGGAGGACTTCAGATTCGATACTTTTTAAACATAGAATTTTCAGAAATTTTTACTCATGGAGATTAACTTACAGCAAATCAATGAAAGACCAAAAAAAAATCTGTAATTCACAATTACTTTGTGATTATAATTTTGTAGAAGTTATTAGACTTAATTTACATTTAGGTATTTGTCATTGGTTGACATTTATTCTTTCTGTCTTTATTCCATACTAAGATATCCATTTTTGCTTTTCTGGTGGGTATTCAGTTCAATTAAGGTAAGGCTGAGTAAATTAATAATATTGAAAAGTACAATGCGTAAAAGTCTATTTAAAGTGATACAGTGACATCATAACAAAAATTAGTATATTCATACTTCATAAACTAATGTTTAAATTGACTTAATTATTGTTTCCATGTTGTTTGCAGCATGACTTCTGCCTACCAGTGATTTGGCACAGGTTTCCATTTGCTTTGGTCCTGTTATCCTTCCTGGTTCTGTATATCTTGTTTGTGTTATTGTTTGCTATATTGGGACCCATTAATAAAATGTTAACTTGAAAACTTGCTGTGAAAACATTTCATAGTCTTGGATCCAATCTGTGTAATTTACTCAGGTTGTAGGTAAAACACTCAATGCCTTCTATTGTTTTTTTTTTTTTTTTTTTAACGTTTGTTTATTTTTGAGACAGAGAGAGACAGAGAATGAACGGGGGAGGGTCAGAGAGAGGGAGACACAGAATCTAAAACAGGCTCCAGGCTCTGAGCAGTCAGCACAGAGCCTGATGCGCGCTCGAACTCACTGACCGCGAGATCATGACCTGAGCCAAAGTCGGACGCTTAACCGACTGAGCCACCCAGGCGCCCCACAATGCCTTCTATTGTATTGCATCTAGCTTGGGTCCTCATGAAAATTCAAGTGTAAAATGCTTTATATAAGATGACTATGCTTTTTGTCCAAAGTACGGTATCTTTAAGAGTAGGAGGATTGTAGAGACTATTTTTAAAAAACCGTTTTTTAATGTTTATTTTTTTGAGAGAGAGAGAGAAAGTGTGAGCAAGGGAAGGACAGAGAGAGAGGGAGACACAGAATGCAAAGCAGGCTCCAGGCTCTGAGCTGTCAGCACAGAGACAGAAGCAGGGCTCGAACCCATGAACTGTGAGATCATGACCTGAGCAAAGTTGGACGTTTAACCGACTGAGCCACCCAGGTGCCCCAGGATTGTAGAGACTATTAATAACTAAGCCAGAATAACAGGAATAAACTGGAAATATCCCAGGTAAACCAGGGTAAAAGATAACCCTATTTAGAGAAAGATTATAAAATACATGTGGGGATATTATCATAATTGAAAATAAATTTCTTCTTGAAATTGCTTATTTAGATATATTTCTTAATGTTCTGACATAAGAAGATAGATTCTATACTAACTCCTTAATCTGGTTATCTTTCATTCAATTTAAAGCTTCCTAGTCCCCATTCCTAATAAGATATAATTTTTCTTTCTTCTTTTTCCTTCCTTCCTTCCTTCCTTCCTTCCTTCCTTCCTTCCTTCCTTCCTTCATTCCTTCCAGTCTCTTTCCCTCCCTCTCTCCATCCCTCTCTTCCTCCCTTCCTTGTTTTGTTTCTTTTCTCTTTTTTTTATTAAAATTTTTTTTTAATGTTTATTTATTTTTGAGAGAGACAGAGACAGAATGAGAGTGGGTTAAGGGCAGAGAGAGAGGGAGACACAGAATCCAAAGCACCCTCCAGGCTCTGAGCTGTCAGCACAGAGCCCAACATGGGGCTCAAACCCACGAGCTGTGAGATCATGACCTGAGCTGAAGTCGGATGCTCAACAGACTGAGCCACCCAGGCACCCCTCTTTCTTTCTTTTCCTTTCCTTTCCTCTTTCTTTCCTTTCCTTTTTCTTTTCTTTCCTTTCTTATTCTCTTTCTTTCTTTCTTTTCTCCCTCCCTCCCTCCTTTCATTCCTTCCTTCCCTCCCTCTTTTCCTTCCTTCCTTCCTTCCTTCTTTCCTTCCTTCTTTCCTTCTTTCCTTCCTTCCTTCCCCCGCAAGGTTGAGGAATGGAAGCAAAAAAAAACAAAACAAAACAAAACAAAAAACATTTATAGTAAGATACCTCAACCTGAAAAGGCTATGTTTATTTATGTAATCTGTGTATTTACTTGTTTTTGATGATTACGAAATGTTTGTAAGCCATTAGTTAGGGACTTACTGGATTAGAATGTAGTTTGTGTATAGTAAATATTAAGAACAGTAATAGCTAATGAGCAGTATAGCAGAGTATGAGTAAGCGGATAATAATAATAGTCATTCTACATATATTATCTTTAATCCTTGTAAAAACCCTGTAAGGTACCATTAGCCCCATTTTACAGATGAGGAAAATGAGGTTCACTAGCTTGCTGAAGGTCACAAAGTTGGGATAAAGATAACCACTGTCTGAATCCAAACCCCATGATCTTCACTGTACAAGTTGTGTCTCTCTTAAGACCTGGAAATTGCCCTTGTCTTCTCTCCGTCATCATCTTAAATTTTCTCCACAATGATTAAAAACCTATAATTACAATATTGTGTGTCTTTCCAGCAAAAATAAATATGTTATTTATGTTGTCTATACAGTCAATTTCCTGGTCTACCTGTTATGTCTGCTTGGCCAACATGTTTCACCAAACAGAATTACAACAGTCTTCCACAACCAATGGCTGTATACCAGGGACAGGAGTGATAATATTTACTCACTTAGCTACAGTAGTTTTGGAGGTTGTAATGGACTAACAAATAATAATTTTTTTCCTAAAACAGATTATAGACCTGCTTGTTTAGTCTCCAAAGATGGCAATCTGCCATAGTAGCCAGTTTAAGCCACTTCTAAATTTTTTTTTTTTACATTTATTCATTTGAGAGTGAGAGAGACAGAGCATGAGTGGGGGAGGGGCAGAGAGAGAGGGAGACAGAATCAGAAGCAGGCTCCATCCAGGCTCTGAGCTGTCAGCCCAGAGCCCGACGCAGGGCTCGAACTCATGGACTGGGAGATTATGACCTGAGCCAAAGTCAGACACTCAACTGACTGAGCCACCCAGGCACCCCTAAGCCACTTCTTACATACTCTTTCTACTGTACCCCACAGCCATAGCACACCCATCTCCCTGAGCCTCATTTAGGTAACAGGAGCACAGGTCCCTGATTTCTGTGGAAACTGTTCATAAAAACACAGTCTGATGAGTGGTAATGACGCATTGATAAACACAAACACAATGCCATTGATTATATACAACAACAACAATATCTAACTAAGGGGATCTGCACTCGTGTGTTAGTAACCAGGACAAAGGCTAAATCAGAGCCCCATGTAGAAGCTGAGGTCCTGGAACATTGGGAACATTGGCTCTGAAAATTCTAGCACCTTTTATGTCCATTCCCACTAATCTGACCTGCAGTCCACCTACTAATACATTCTGGAGTCACTCGAAGTCAAGGGCACATATTCCTGCTTTGAAACATTTGCAATCCAACTTCCTGAAGGCCAAAATAGAGACTGTTGGCCTCTTTGCCAATTACTTTCTTTCTACTATCCCATGAAATCTACCATGCTGAATTGAATCATTTACTAGACAAGGTTCCAGTTGTAGTTCTCTTCTAACTTGATTCTTCCACCCTACCTATAATATATTAACATTCTCTTGATTATAAAAAACAACTCTCCCCTTCAAAAAAGTCTCCCAACAAAAACTTCACATTTACTTAATAGTGTCTCCCGTTCAAATTCTTGCCCTATCGCTAGCTTTTTAAATTGATATTGACATACTTTTTCAAACTTCTTTTTCTATTTAAAAACATTACCAGTGATTTTTTTTTTTAATTTGAAACAATCCCAGCCTTTCAGAAAATGGGCAAATACAGTATAAAGTACTTTTCTCCCTGAGCTGCTTGAGAGAAAGTTGCCGTCGCTCCTAAAATATTTATGATTTGGGACAGAGACTTCAGTAATGTTCATCTCTGTGTTCTCCGTAGTTAGAAACCATACTGCTTTCTCCATTGTTCTGCCATTGCAACTGCTGAGCCATTTAGTTCAACTTCACTAGATGATGTTAAAGTCTTCTTCAAAGGAGATGCCAGACTTTCTGAAATAATCTGGTGTCTTCCACCTTCTTCACTAACCAGTCAGGCTGGGCTCTACTCTGGTCCTCTACAGGAAGCTCTCCTGTGAAGATCGTATCAGACCTGTAACCGTTCACACTCTGATGGTCTTACTCTCTATTCTTATCCTCTTTGGTTGCTCCGTAGCACTTGACATGTCTTACCTCCCTGTACTTTTTGAAACTGTCCTTGTGACTGGTTTCATTCACTTGTTTATTTATTCAGCAGATATCTGTTGTTGAGCACCTGATGTGATCCAGGCACTCTGTTAGGCATGTGGGTCCAATGGTGAGTATGACAGAGAAGCCCTCCATCCTTGTGAAGCTAACATCAAACTATATGAATTTTCTGAAACCACATGTTGCATCATCCACTATGTGCTCCTATGCCTTTAATGCCTTCTTTTAAATTGAAAACAAACTTTCTAGTCCTTATTTAACAGCCTCCTATAATGATATCCTAGACTACCTTTCTAACGTTGCCCTCCATTACTGTCATACCTGACACCGGTAGTTTCTAAACAGAGCACCAAGGACCCCTGCCCTGGGGAACAAACTTATTGTGTCAATGGATCCATGAATCCATGTATACCTCAATATTAGACTGAATCAATACTATCCTTTGTACATCTCATCTCTATGTTGTTCAAATGTATATAGATGTTGTGGTAAATTTATTCCAAAGTGAATTTAGAGTGACTTTGTCTATGACAACGTTGTCTTGATGTATTATTTTCTATGAAAGGCTACAATGATTTCCATATTGGGTGGGGCACAAACTCTTTTCGTGTTTACAAGTAAACCTAAGTTTCCAAAAGTCTTTATTCTAGCAAACGTGGACAATTTTTCCCCTCACTATCTTGCCTTCAAGTTTTTGCTAGAGTTCAGTTTCCTGTGGCTTACTTTCTCCTTTAAAAATTCTTTCTAGAGGTATCTCAGTCAATTAAGCATCCGACTTCGGCTCAGGTCATGATCTCACAGTTTGTGAGTTCAAGCCCTGCATTCGGTTCTGTGCTGACAGCCCAGAGTCTACAGCCTGCTTCAGATTCTGTGTCTCCCTCTCTCTCTGCCCCTTCCCTGCTCACACTCTGTCTCTGTCTCTCAAAAATAAATAAATGTTAAAGTTAAAAAATTCTTTCTGGGGGTGCCTGGGTGGCTCAGTCGGTTAAGTGTCTGACTCCTGGTTTTGGCTCAGGTCATGATCTCACGGTTTGTCAGTTCGAGGCCCGCGTCTGGCTCTGTGCTGGCAGCATGGAGCCTGCTTGGGATTCTCTCTCTGTCCCTCTCTCTCTGCCCCTCCTCTGCTCTCACCCATACTGTCTCTCTCAAAATAAATACAAATAAGCTTAAAAAAAAATTCTTTCTAAGGTTCAGTTTTTGTTTAAAAAATTCTCTACTGCAAAGTGCCTTTTCCTGTTGTAATCTTTCCCTGGACTATCCTTTTCTATGATTATCCCAGTGCTATGTGTAAGAGACTATGTTTAACTTGTCTTTGTGTACCTGAAACACCCAGCATAGTGCTACACATCATATGAGCAGAAAAGCTTGTCACGTTGACATAAAGATTGTCCTGAAAATAATCAGTATCAATAAATATATAACATAAAACTCATACACTAGAGTCAACAGAAATAAGGTGACATATTTCATTTATTTATTTATTTATTTATTTATTCATTTATTTATTTATTTTGAGAGAAAGAGAGAGCGAGTGTGTGAGCAGGGGAGGGGCAGAGAGAGAGGGAAAGAGAGAATCTCAGTAAGGCTCCACACTCAGCATAGAGCCCCACACGGGGCTCTCTCTATCCCATGACCACAAGATCACTACTTGAACCAATATCAAGAGTCAGCTGCTTAAGCAACTGAGCCACCAGGTGCCTTAAGGTGACATACTTCAATTATTTTTTACTTTAATGAAAAAAAAAATTGTATGAATCCCCCATTATGCTACTTTAGAGCTTGTAGAGCTCTAGAATTTATCCTGATTTTCAGCTATTTTTAGCCCCTATACCTAATGCACAAGAGGCTGAATTAACTCATGTTTATTTCACATGCAAAATAAATTTTCTCTTATAGATAATATAAGAATCTACCTCCTAACAATAGTGCCTAATTAGTGTATTTCTATGAAGGACTCACTTATCAAAGTTAAGGGAGGAACTCATCCTTGGTATTGTGTTGTGAAGGAAATCTTACCATTATGTACTGCACAACTCTGAGAGATTTTTAAGTTATCACTGGGGACAGAGACTATCTCTTTCATCTCTGTACTTTTCTACTCATAGAGAAAACATATTGCTTCACATGTAAAGTGTGTTCAAAGCATCTAGTAAGTGAACACACACCTGAAACAGCCACAAGGCAGCCTCTGTGTTGAGCATGAATTAGATCTAGTTAAGTCAAACAGGCCCCCCGAGTGATAATTACTTACTTACTATCGAGGCCCAATACATAGGCTAGGCCTTCATCTATATTTACATAAGAGAAAAATATTAAACCCTATTATGCCTCTTCTTTCTCCCATTTTATCAAAATTGTATGGTATATTTTTTCTCACTCTATTCACAGAGAATGATAACAATTTCAAAAAAAAATCTGTGCCTTCCTCGGTTACCAGTGTTCAAACTACATACTGCTTTTAGATCAGTTACAGCTGGACAGGTATACATCTGAGAATAGGAAACTGCAAAGCGATCCTCGGAGACCTTCCAGAATTGCAAACTATAACTTTGGCCAGTCTCTATCAATCAAGAGAAACTGGTGATGGGGAGTTCAGAAGTCCATTTTTCCCTTGCCCTTTATCTGTGACTTACATTTATTAGAGAATGGGTTATTATCGGTTGAGATTCAGGGTATCACTTCTTCGCCAGTTTAGAGACCAGTCATTCTGACTTTAACTGGGAAATCATCTCAAAATTAGAAGTGATGCTTCTACATGAAGAAAAATTTGTTCTTGTCTTAGTGAGAACAGAGTACTGAAAAAAAGTCATGAGGCCTGAATAAGAGAGAATTTCCTGGGGAAGGATTGAGAACTGCAAGCACGGGTACACTTTATACAATTGTGACCTGGGATCAAAGCGCCTTGGTGGGACTGACCGAAACCGTCCCCCTCCCACTGCAGAGCCAGGAACAGAATTTGGGAAATCCCATGAGACTGAATTGGGACTACAGTCAGAATGATAGTCATATAAATTTAGAAACTAACTCCTCATGGCAGTAGGATTAGGAAAATGTCCTGAAGTTCAATTGATTCTATCATCAGACAGCTATTTTTAAAAATGTTTTTTAAAACCTCCATATAGTCTTACTGGGGTGCGGTGCTTACTTCCTCCTTCCTTTATCTTGGCAGAACATCCCCATAATCAGTTTCCCACAAGGAAATGCCAAATCCTAACATCAGACGGTTAGAGCAAATAAAAATTATTCCACATTTTCCTTTGCTGAAGAATCATTAGTACCATTACCATTAAATCTTTAAGAATATATCCAATTGTTGAATACATTTCTAGGAACTGGAACATATATTTTTAAAGATCTTAGCTTGGGGCGCCTGGGTGGCTCAGTCGGTTGAGCGTCCGGCTTCAGCTCAGGTCATGGTCTCGCGGTCGTGGGTTCGAGCCCTGCATCGGGCTGAGTGCTGACATGACAGCTCAGAGCCTGGAGCCTGCTTCCAGTTCTGTGTCTCCCCCTCTCTGTCTCTCTCCCGCTCACGTACTCACGCTCTGTCTCTTTCTCTCAAAAATAAGTAAACTTAAAAAATAAATAAATAAAGATCTGAGCTTTAATAAAAATCCAACCAAAGAAGAGAGTAAAGCGTGATAGTAATGAGACAACTAATCAGACATACTTTGAAGGTCACCAGGCTTTATCAGAAATGAGGATGTTTTAAGACAGGCTCTCTTCCTGCAACTCCTCAAATCCAAGTGTAGGCTGGGAGTTGGGGGACGGGAAGGGGAGGCTGTCACAAGGTGTCCCTGTCCTGGAATTGCTAGGGTCCAATCATAATAGTTGAGAAGATGCCCAAGGAGGAGGGTAACATTCTGACTCATCAAGATTTATAGTCAAGCTTAACACCTCCTCCCACACTGAGAATCAAACAAGGATCATGCACTGTCCTCAGCCACAGGTGTGAGCCAAAGCAGCCTGAACTTGCCATTATCCCTCTTCAGACCTCTGTTAAATTGTTAACCTGTCACTTAACACTAGTCCTGGGAGGTTGCTTGATTGTCTTTATCAGCTGAAGAAAAAAGAAAAAGGCAAGGAGGCCTCGTTCTTTTTTAGGTTTCACCCTGAGGGGCACCCACACTGGATAATCCAATTTAAGGACACTATCTTGGCTTTTCCAGTTCTGTTCACAGCAAAATGAACTGAGTAGAGCATTCAGACTTGCACTTAGAGTGGTATCAGTGCTTTCCATCCTCTTTGGAAGGGACAAAAATACTTTCTACCAAAATGTTGCTTCCCATTCTTTCTTTAAAAAATACTCTCCAAATATCCATGCCATTTATACTTATTATTGCTATTCTTATTATGCGAGAGTGAATTATATTCACTCATTAAGGAGATCCATTGATGTGCTAACATGCTAACATGATTTTCTTTACATCTTATCATACATTATCAAAGTCCCCAAAGTCCAAAGTGTAAAGTGTGACATCATTAGTGGTTTCAGTTAGCAAGTTTAAACAGATTTGTGTAAGAGTCATGGGTATTTTTTTTTATGACAAATCATCATTTATTTAAATCTAAGTAAATATCTACCAACTTGTGCCAAAATAAGGTGTTCATGCTTTACTTGATTCTTTAAATCGTATTGTACTCAAATAATGGCTCCTCGAGATTGTGTTGAAACCCCTGGTTTCGTAAGTAGTACGTCCTCTGTAAGAGGTAAGTTCCAAATAAATAGGACATGACGCCATTTTATAATCGGTGCCAAGATAAAACAAGAAAGCGCCTCCTAAGTTAAGCCAAACAAAAACAGACAATGTGGCAGGTCTGTCTACTCATAACTCTGCATCGTTAATTCAGGTTATCTCTATTTGTCTAAAGCTGTTTGATTTAATCTGGTTTTATAAAATGTCTGTTACTGAGTTGATGCCAAGACTTACTTTGTGATGTGCTCTATTTTTTAAATACTGGAAGACAGAGAATATACTTTAAACGTATCAATATTATTTTTATTTTTAGCTTTTTATTATAGAATGGTACAGCAAAATAATATGGACGCAAAAAAGGTTAAAGTTTAAGATTGGCATGATTGATACCTAACATCATGTCGCATTCCTTTTATTTTTTTGCATTTTCTTTTTAAAATGTTATTTGTAAAACACTTTAATGAGGTATGATTGATATTCAAAAAGCTATACATATTTAATACATACAGCTTGAAGAGTTTTTGTGATAAAATGCACTGTGAAACCATCACCATGCTCAAGGCTGGAAACTTATCTATCACATCCAAAAGTTTCCTTCCTTCTTTCTTTTATTTATGTATAATATTTTCTGTATTTTGTGGTAAGGGCACTTAACCTAAGATCTACCTTCTTAGCAAAATTTTAAGTCTACAATACAGTGTTGTTAACTATGGCCTCTATGTGGTACAGTGATCTCCAGAACTTGTTTATCTTGCGTAACTGAAACTTGGTACCTTTTGACCAACGTCCCTTCATCTCCCCTTTCCCCTAGCACATGGTGATCACAATTCTACTCTCTGGTTCTATGAGTTTGACTATTTTAGATTACTCATGAAAGTGGAATGTAGTTATTTGTCCTGTGACTGGCTTATTTTACTTAGCCTGATGTGCTCCAGGTCGGTCCACCCATGTTGTTGAAAATGGCAGGATTCCCTTCTTTTTTAAAGCTGAATAATACTTGATTGTTTGTATATATCACATTGTTTAATGGAGTTAATAATTGACATATAACATTATTACTAGTTTCAGATGTACAACATGATATTTGTATACTTTGGGAAAGGATTACCACAAGAAATTGAGTTAATATCCATCACCATACATTGTTACAATTTTTTTCTTGTGATGAGAACTTTTAAGATGTACTCTCTTAGCAACCTTTAGATATATAACGCACTGTTATTAACTATAGTCACCATGCTGTACATCCTCCTGACTTATTTATTTATTTTATAACTTCATTTGTACCTTTTGACTACCTTCACCCGTTTCGTGTACCCCACCCTCTGCCTCCGGCAACCACCAATCAGTTCTCTGTATCTATGAGCTTGTTTTGTTGTTCTAAATGTTTTGTTTGTTTTGTTTTAGATTTCACATGTAAGTGAACACATACAATGTTTGTCTTTCTCTGTCTGACTTGTTTCACTTAGCATAATTCTCTCTAGGTCCATCCATGTTGCCATGTTGTTGCAAATGGCAAGATTTCCTTCTTTTTATGGTTGAAAAACATTCCGTTTTATATATATACCACATTTTCTTTACCCAGTCACCCACCTGGACATTTAGATTGCTTCCATTTCTTGGATATTTGCTGCAATGAACACGGGGGTGCATATATCTTTTAGAGTTAGTGTTTGCATTTTCTTAGGAAAGTACCAGAAGTAGAATTGCTGGATTATACAGCAGTTCCATTTTTTTCTAGTTTAATTGAGATATAAATGACATACAGCATTATATAAGTTTAGGTATGCAGAATAATGATTTGACTTACATTTATTATGAAATGATTACCACAGCAAGTTGAGTTAATATCCATCATCTCATATGGATACCTACCTACCTACCTACATATATATATATATTTTTTTCCTTATAATGAGGAGTCTTGGGATCTACTCTCCTAACCACTTTCACATATTCCATATAGCAATGTTAACTATAGTCATCATGTGGTACATTATATCTCTAGTACTAACTTATAACTAGAAGTTTGTGTGTCGCATTTTCTTTATCCATTTATCCTTCAGTGGACGTTTAGGTTTTTTCCACATCTTGGTGATTATGAACAAGGCTGTAGTGAATATGGGAGGACAGACATCTCTCACAGATCCTGACTTCAATTCCTTTTATATACTGAGAAGTGGGGTTGCTGATCAAGTGATAATTCTATTTTTATGTTTTTGAGGACCCTCCCTACTGTTTCCATAGTGACTGCATGAATTTACATTCCCACCAATAATGTACAAGAGTTCCCTATTCTCTACATCTTCACCAACACTTGTTATCTTTTGCTGTCGTTTTTGTTGTTGTTTTTATAATATTCCCCATTCTAACAAGTGTGAGGAGAGATCTTACTATGGTTCTAATTTTTCTTAGCGAGTAGTGATGTTGACCACCTTTCAAATACCTGTTAGCCATTTGTGTATCTTCTTTGGTGAAAAGTCTATTCAGGCCCTTTGCCCATTTTTAAATTAGAATATTTGTTTTTTGCCATCGACTTGTAGGAATTTCTTATACATTTTGGATAGTAACCCTTTATCAGATACACGGTTTGCAAATATTTCCTCCCATTCTGTAGGTTGCCTTCATTTTGTTGATTTATTTTCCCCCCTGTGCAGAAGCTTTTTAGTTTGGTGTAATCCCACTTGTCTCCTTTTGCTTTTGTAGTCTGTGCTTTTGGTATCACAACCAAAAAATTCATTGTCAAGTCCAATATCTAGAAGCTTTTGATGTTGCTTTAGTTTTAAAACATTATCCCATTTTGCTCCTTTAGGATCTTAGTGTGTTTAAATTGTGCATTTCTCAACTACTTGTTAAAATAAAGGCCTGTGGGTTCCTGGGTGGCTCAGTCAGTTGAGCGTTTGACTCTTGATTTTGGCTCAGGTCATGATCCCAGGGTCGTGGGATCAACCCTGTATCAGGCTCTGTGCTAACATGGAGCCTGCTTAAGGTTCTCTGTCACTGTCTCTGTCTCTCTCTTTCTGCCCCTCTACACAGCTCATGCTCTCTCGCTCTCTCTCTAAATTAATTAAAAATAAAATTTAATTTAATTTAATTTAAAAGGTCTGATAAACTCCACATTGTTCAACCCTCAAGTCACTGTGAAGCCAATCTAGGATTCTTCTCTATCCTCCTATGGTCCTTTGTCCTAATCTTCTGTCATAGCAGTTGTCACACTGAATATACATCATTACTTGCAGTCTCTTCTGAGTCCTTTCCAGACGGTCATTTCTGGATGTCTATTCTTTTGTGTACGTCCCATAACACCTTGCACAATGCCTGGCATGTAGTAGATTCTTACAAATTTTTTTCAGTTAATAAATGAATGAACTAATTAATACCATAAGTATTTAAGGACCTGGAATTGAGCTATTTTAAAACCCCATGAATAGCAGGACAGCTTTTAGAGGTATGCACTGTGTGCACAGGAAGCTTTCTTGCTGCTTATGACCCTTTCAAAGGCCAAAAGGAAAGCTAAATAATAACCTATACATCAAACAGTAATTTTATTGGATTACCAGATTGATCGATTTGATTTAATAAAAAAAAATTTTTTTTTAGAAAACATATTAACCAGAATGTTTTTACTCTTAACATTCTAAATGCTTGACATCAATGTTCATGTTCTGAGATGCACATCTTTGGTGATGGTTTGTTTGTTTTCATTGGTACAGAAACTGCCGCTGAAATAAAACCTCAAAAGGCTGTGTGAGATGGAATCCTGAGTATCTAAAGGTATTTAAAATAAATATTTCCACCCTTGACTTTAACAATTTTCAAAACAGATGTCTTCTATCAAAGAAAGCAGGGTTTTTTTTTTTTTTTTCCTTTTAACTTGGCAAGGACATTTGTACTTTCTACATTCTCGATTCCCTGATAGGAAAGGGTTTTTGTTTTGTTTTGTATTTTTCATTTTTCATGTTTTAGAGTTGTTCTCTAAGAGATAGAGGTAGTGTGGTGCACGGTTAAGGACATGGGCTTTGTAGGCAGGCCGTGCACAGTTCCAACGTTCAGACCATGTAATAACAATGGCTGAGATTCGTGGAGAGTTTAGTAGGTGCCTAGCCTTGGGATACTTTTCTTTGTATGAATTATTTCACTCAACTTTCACAACTTAGAAGATATTATTATGCATATGTTTTACAGGAGGAAATTGATGTTTAAAGTATTAAGTAATTTTCCAAGTACACTCAGCCAGTACATGAAAAGGGAGCATTTGAATCTAGGTCTATTTAATTTCAGAACCCATATTTTAACCATTACACTCCCAAATGACTAGTAATTGTGACCTTGGTCAAATTTCTACACATCTGTGCATCTTGTTGCCTTATTGGGGGATTATATAAATGAACATTTATAAAACACAGGATGGTGCTTAGCATAAGGTAAGCTCTTGATAAATTATAACCTAGAAATAATGATTATTTTTTCTTTTAACAGCCAATTGTCTGTTAGACAATTAGAAAAGAAGGAAAAATAATCTTCTTTATTGATCCACAAACATATTTCATGTATCTTTCATGCCTTCCTGTAATTTTCATCTGGTGTTATTTTTCTTCAGCTTGAAGAACTCCTTTACCCTTTCTCGTGGCATGGATCTTCTGGCAACAAATTAGCTCCACTTTTGCTTTTCTAGAATGTTCTCTCTTTTTCAGATTTATTGAAGTATAATTGATAGATAAAATTGTAAGAAACTTAAAGTGTACATCGTGGTGATTTGACATACCTATACGTTGTGAAAGGATCCCCACCACCTAGTTAATACATCCTTCACCTCACGTTTAGCTTTTCTGTTTCTGTGTGAGAACATTTATGCTCTACTCTGAGTAAATTTCAATAATATAATTCAGTGTAATCAACTATGGTCACTGCGTCTTACATTATATTCTC
The DNA here is from genome assembly GCF_018350175.1 of Felis catus. Lineage (NCBI taxonomy): Eukaryota > Metazoa > Chordata > Mammalia > Carnivora > Felidae > Felis > Felis catus. Next base: position 48,122,284 of record NC_058368.1, read on the forward strand.
AGACCTTATTCATTTTACAGCTGTATGTTTGTATTCTTTTATCAATCTCTATTTCTGCCACACCCCAAGCCCCTGGCAACCACTTTTTACTCTGTTTCTAAGAGTTGGGTGGTGTTTTGTTGTTGCTGTTGTTTTTAGATTGCACATATAAATGATGTCATGCAGTGTTCGTCTTTTTCTTTTTGGCTTATTTCACTTAGCATAATGTTTTGACAGGATTTCTTCTTTATCGTGGCTGAATAATACTCTGTCACATAGATATGCTACATTTTCTTTATTCATTCATCCATGAGTGGACACTTAGGTTGTTTCTGTATCACGATGTATATGAATAACGCTGCAATAAACGTAGGGGTGCAGATGTCTCTTCAAGATCCTGTTCTCATTTCTTTTGGATATATACCCAGAAGTAGGATTGCTGAATCATATACGGAAGTTCTATTTTTAATTTTTTTTTAACATTTTAATACTATTTTCCATAGTGGTGGCACCAATTTACATTCCTATGATTTTTTAATTTACTTTCATTAAAAAAAATTATAAAAAAATTTTTTTAATGTTTATTTTTGAGAGAGAGAGACAGACAGAATGTGAGCAGGGGAGGGGCAGAGACAGAGGGAGACACAGAATCTGAAGCAGGTTCCAGGCTCTGAGCTGTCAGCACAGAGCCCAACGCGGGGCTCAGACTCACGGACCAGGAGATCATGACCTGAGCTGAAGTTGGACGCTTAACTGACTGAGCCACCCAGGTGCCCCTTTAAATTTTTTTTTTAATGTTTATTTATTTTTGAGAGAGAGAGAGAAAGAGAGCAAGTGGGGGAGGGGCAGAGAGAGACGGAGACAGAATCTGAAGCAGGTTTCAGGATCTGAGCTGTCAGCACATACCCGGATGTGGGGCTCAAACTCATGAATTGTGAGATCATGACCTGAGTCAAAGTCGGTCGTTCAGTTGACTGAGCCACCCAGGCGCCCCAGCCTTCAGTTTTTTAGAGTTTATTTATTTTGAGAGAAAGAGAGAATGCAGGGGAGGGGCAGAAAGAGAGGGAGAGAGAGAATCCCAAGCAGGCTCCACACTGTCAGTGCAGAGCCTGATGCAGGGCTCAAACTCACAAACCATGAGATCATGACCTGAGCCAAAATCAAGTGTCAGACGTTTAATCGACTGAGTCCCCCAGGCTCCTCTAATTTGCCTTCATTTTTGGAAGATATTTTTATAGAATATAGAATTCTAACTTACAGGTTTTTATTATTTATTTATTTTTTTTTTAAATTTCAGTACTTTAAAGTCATTCCAGGGGCACCTAGGTGGCTCAGTCAGTTGACTGCCCGACTTGATTTTGGCTCAGGTCATGACCTGAGGGTTGTGGGATCAAGCCCTGAGCTGGGCTCCTCGCTAAGTGTGGAGCCTGCTTGGGATTTTCTCTCTCTCTCTCTGCCCCTCTCCTTCAATATATTTATCACAGTTATTCTAAAGCCCTTGACTAACAATCTTAGCATCTCAGTGATCTGTGGGTCTGTTCATATTGATTGATCTTTTTCTTGACTATGGATCACATTTTCTTGTGTTTAATACTTTTTAATAATTAATAATTATTTGATTTTAACACACATTTCATAATCTAATAATTTAAAAATGTAGGCTGGGCATTGTACATGATGATACATTTTAGAGATTCTGTATTATGCCGTTTCCTCTGAAAAATATGGAGTGTTTTTTGTTTTTGTGTTTTAACGGGCATTTAAATTACTGGTGGATCTCCTTGATCCTGCCAATATTTAATTTTAGTTCTGAGCTTTGTTAGGGTGGATCTATTTCAATTTTAATCCTAGTTCTGGGATGTGATTCTTACTCTTAAAGCGTGGCCTTCTTGGGTTTTAATAAAAAGTTTAAGATGTTTACCAACCCTCATTAACTTAATAAAATTTGATTGTCAAATTCTGTCCCCACATAAATATGCAGATTCTGAAATCTCTGCTAGTTCTTTCAGCCTTCCTTCATTTGATTTCCACTGGAAACATTGCATTATTTTTTTTAAGTGGTCTCTGCATCCAACATGGGGCTCAAACTCATGATCCTAAGATCAAGAGTCACATACAGGCTTTACCAACTGAGCCAGTCAGGTGCCCTAGCAACATTGCATTCATGTTTCTCATTTGCGCAGTTCAGGATTTAGCTAAGAATCTAAAGGCAGTTTGCAGAGAGGCCCTAGCCTCATTGGTGTCTGTTTCATTTGCAGAATTTCTTTTTCAATTTCCAACTGCTCTGCTAGAACTCTGACTTCTGACTTCTTAGCACAGGACTTCTCCTTTCTGATTGAGTTCTAGACCTTATATGCTGCATTGGACTGGGGATTTCCCAAAAAAGAAAAGAAAAGCCAACTATAGATAGATAGATGATAGATAGGTAGATAGATAGATGATAGATATAGATCAATCTACATATATATCCATATATCTTACCTAGTTTGTTTCCCTTATTTCAAGGATCATATTGTTTCCATTTTTGGCTTGCTTTTGGTTGCTCCTCAGTACCTTCAAGTAGTTGTGTTTTATATATTGTCCAGAGTTTATAATTGCCAGTGGCAGGAGGATTATTTTGGAATATGCTACTCTCCCATTATCAAAAGCCAGAAGCATACGTTTTCAATAAATTATATTACAATATCAATCATCTTTTTATCAGTAGGGCGCTATCAATGTTAAATTTGGCATAGTACTGCATCTGGCCATGGAAAGTGCTTTCTAAGTATAAGACATTCTCATTAGAGAGATGACTTAGAGCTTGCCAGAAGGACAACTAAAGAGTAGGAGACAACTACAGAAGACAAAATCACAGTACAAACAGAGCCCTACAGCAGTCTGAACTCACAATAACCTGCTGTCACTTGCACAGCATCCACTGCAGCTGTCTTGTGAAGTCCTTATAGCCAGATGTTGCTTCTGAAGAAATCATTGTAAAGTTCATAAACTCAAGCAAAGACTTTTAGTTCTGACCCGGTGTGACTAAAATACTCATCATTAGGCAGAAAGAGAAATCAAAGAAAAATACAAGACTGATGAAATTTGGAAATAATATTCTACACTGGAATGAACAAAACTCATTGGCTGCAGATCATATGCTCCTACTTCAGAAGGATGGAGAAAATTGTGCCCTAATGGGCTCTTGTAAAATGTGTAGCACATCACCTACTCATGGCATCCTATCTAGTGTTTTAGACTATAGTTGTCTTTAAATGCAGCTATAAAAATAAATACTGACTCACAAAACCACAGCCAGAAAAAAAAAATCAACAAATATTTGTCAGATGCCTACCATAAAAAACCTATGCAGAGTACCTAAAACACTAACTATTCTCAAAATTGTAAGTGCAATCAAACCTTTGTGAAAAATGACTGGATATATAAAAAGTGATATTACAACTTGAACTAGAACTTGAAAGTGAAAGTAGCAACCCATAAGAAAAAGGGATAGCGCCCAGATGTGGTGCTAACATAACCAAAATCTAAGGAATAAAGAGGCATGAAACAAGAGAGAAGTCGCTTTAATTGGGGTGGTGTATACATGGGAAGACATGAAATTGAGTTTATAACATGGGGTCAGATAAGGGTTGAGAGTGTCAAATATTTGGGGCAGATGAGCTTAATCTTGGCAATAGGGCATTTCCCAAGATAAAGAAATAGCAAATGGAGGGGCCCGTGGGTGGCTCAGTCAATTAAGGTCTGACTTCAGGTCCAGTCATGATCTCACAGTTAGCGAGTTTGAGCCCTGGGTGGGGCTCTGCTGTCAGCGCAGAGCCTGCAACCTGCTTCGGATCTTTTGTCTTCCTCTCTTTCTGCCCCTCCCCCGCTCTCTCTTTTTCTCTCTCTCTCAAAAATAAGTAAACATTAAAAAAAGAAATAATAAATAGAAATAGTATTCTCAAAGAAAATATCTTCAATGGGGAAGATGTATTATTATTACAATATTACAAATTTGATTTTGTTTGGTATTATTTCTGAAGCTTTTCTTTAAAAAGAAGAGAAAACACAGTACACTCAAACAGTAGAGAAAAAATTAGAGACAGACTTTACACTTAATGGAAGCATAATTACTATGATAATAATGGAGATAATCATTATAATGAAATATGAAAGGAAAGGCCTTTTGCACAACGTAGGTTCTCATTCTTGCATTTACCCTTTCCACTCTGCATATTTCCACTCTGGTATAGTCACAGACTTTAAAAGGCCATTCAAAGCAGCACGCACTGATACTGGCTACTTTGTGTACCGAATCGCACAAATGTTGTGAACTCATTATTCAGTCAGCCACTTATTATTTTACAAATATTAACTGAGCATTCACACCATGCCTGGCCTTATTCCTGGCACTGGGCAAACTACATGAGTTTCTTCCTCCATGGAGCCTCTTTTCTAGGGCCTCCTCCTCCACCTCCTGGAGGCCACAGGCTTACTGCCCATCCTCGTTCCGTCAGACTGAAACACAATCCAGCCTGTTTTAGTTTGAACCATCAGCTTCCCTGTCTTATCTCCTCGTGTCTTTTTTTCTTGGTTTCATATAATATTGGAGAACTTCCAGAGTGAGACCTGGATGAAGAACAGTTCCAAGGTCATTTCAGCTTTCTAAGTGGGACCCAGACCCAATATATTGTTAGGTATTGGGGAAAATAAGCCGGAAAATAACCTACTTACTTTACTTTGAGCAAACCAGTGGTGGTGTTGATGAACAGATTCTATGTGAAGACGTATTGAGGGTTCAGTATGGTATACCCCGTATACTTTTCCCTCAGTCTATTAACCTAATACCTCCTCCTTCATATTATCTCTTGTTGAAACGAAGCAACAACCATAGGTCTGTCATTCAACTTAATTTTCTTTTTATTGCTCTTTCATAGGAGGGACAAATAATGTTAAAACGAATCCTAATGTTCTCTGTCATGAGAAGAATTGAATCATTTCTTGAGGCTCAACTATTTTTAATATGATACCATATGACACTAATTCACCATAGAACCCAAAGGGGGTGCCTGGGTGGCTCAGTTGGTTGAGCGTCCAGCTTCGGCTCTGGTCATGATCCCCCGGTTCATGGGTTCGAGCCCCGGGTTGGGCTCTGTGCTGACAGCTCAGAGCCTGGAGCCTGCTTCGGATTCTGTGTCTCCCTCTCTCTCTGCCCCTCCCCCACTCATGCTCTGTCTGTCTCTCTCTCTCTCTGTCAAAAATAAATAAACATTAAAAAAATTTTTTTTCATATAGAACCCAAAGCAGTAGAACCTATCAATAGTTCTTTGATCTCCGTATATTCTGGTATATCAGTGACCTACATGTATGGAGTCAAGAGCAGTTGGAGCCAGTAGAGTTCTGTGCTGAAAGCAGAGAGGGTGACTCATGGCTGATGAGCACTGTTCACTGGCAGCTTGATTTTTAGAAATCAGTCTTATTTTCAGCTGATTTCCATAATTGTAAACATTTTAGTACCTTGCTTGGAGCCTTCCAGGCATATTCAGAAAATGAATTCGTGTAGTGTTTATTGACAGGACATAGCATTTGGCCCATCGAGTGGATTTTCTATTACTAATAGGAAAGAAGTTCTCATGGCAAGAAGAAACCTGCATATAAATAAGTCAATTTAGTTCAAAGATCTTGACACAGTCCATAAAAATATTCTAATAGTGGACATGCTCAGGAAAAGATTTATGAGAATGAGAAATTATATTTTTATTTTCATTCTCATTTTTTAAAAAGGGATAGTTTCTGCTATAAATCAAGAACAAATTCCAGAATAAAATGTCCATGAGTGGAATATTTAACATCTTCCGAATCTAAGCTAACACTAGGACCTCTTAATTCCTTTTTCATGGTGGATCTTATTTTCCTTTTTATATCTGGAATCTATAAAAAAAATAATTTAACTGTATGTAGTTAACCATACAGTATTGTGCACTTCGAAATATGTTGAGATGATAGATCTCATGTCAAATGTCCTTCTAAACAACAATAGCAGCAAAAACAACACAAAAGAACACAAGGAAATTTTTGGAGGTAATGAATATGTTTAGTATTTAAGTTGTGATAGTATCACAGATGTATACATATGTTCAAACTCATCAAGATGTATACACTAAATGTGTGCAATTTTAAATATATCAATTATACCTCAATAAAGCTTAAAAATGAAACTGTGTTTAAGTCTACTTGACTTGATCAAATGGTAAATTTGATATTCGGTAAGGACGACCGTTCAGTCGTCTTCTACCAGAAGCCTCAACCCCCTATTCTCCAATTCTAGAGCTTAGCCTACCTCAACCCTGTCTTACTGGCGTGATTGAGCCACAGGACATGCCATCCTGCAAATGGAGAGTATATTTCCAGTCATCCTAATAATAATCCATTAGAGCAGCCTAATTCATAAAATATTTTATAGCTATAATACATGTGAATCCAGTGGAATTAAGGATGTGAATTTATACACAAAAGTGTAGGAGACACATACTGGGTTATCTGACCTCCCTTCTCTGGGATTCATCCTTTACCTTCATTCACTCAGTCACAGGAGCAGGTTGCTGCCAACCATTTTTATACATTGTGAAAATGTCCAATAGACTCCAGTGTTACTGGTCCAGGGGTAGGCAACCGACATCAGCTAAGCCTAGCAGAGTCTTTCCTTGACCATTTTGAATGGAGCCCAAGAGATTCCAACCTTAATCTGGGCTGGTGAAAGGAGATATAAACACTTGGGTCATGTTTTCTGCCATATAAATCAGGGAACAGATAAAATAACTTGGAAAGATGGAGGAAAAGGAAGAGAAGCAGAAAGATGGGAAGAAAACTTTGGTGGGCAGTTGGGGGCTTTGGAGGGCCTCCCCATGACTATCCTCTTTCTGGCATATTGTGAATGTCCATAATATGTTTTCTTTAATTCCCTTAGACCCCTCAGGATTATAGGGGTTTCCCAGTATTCATATTATAAGTCCTTTTTGCCCACATTACCTATGGCAGGTTCATTCATATGATTTGAATTTCAAAGTCCTAACTAATACAAGAAAAACAGTTAATCCTAAAATAAAATTTTCAAATGCATTAGAAGTAGAAGTTCATTAGCTATGTCCATTTTTCCTATTCACGTCGTGCACATTACCTCTGTCTAACGAACTTGGGAATTCCAAGTCCTAGACTTGCTAAGTCCTTCTTGCCTACCTGCTCTTTCTTCTGCGTATAATGCCTCCCATTTCCTACCTAACCATCAAAATCTGGGCCGAGACTCAGGTATTCCAAGAAGTCATCACAACTCAACCCAACTCATTCCACTTTCTTCCGAATTGTGTTTTCCGCATCTCTCCACAGTCCAGAGACCACATTATATTATTTTGCATGTGTTTAACAGTTGCCTTAAATGTAATCTTAAAGTACTTTTTTCTTTGCTAATACTTTTTGTTGCCTTCAAAAAAGACAACAAACTATTTGACAAAAGAGACGAGGTATTTTATTCCCTATTTTACTGTTTAACTTTAAATAGCTCCAGTACTGTGAATTGCCTGCCACAGATACCATAAGTATCCATGGACTGTCTCTAGCAGATCCTAAATGAGTCATCAAAATCCCAATTCTACAAAACTAGAAAGAAATATTTGAAAGCTATTGGCATCAAGGAAATAAGATAGTGATGGCATCCAGAATGGCTAAAATGTTAACCAACTAGAGCTTACCTATGATGCGTTACTTCACTCACAGATTCCCATTTCTAAAAGAGAAGCAGTGTTAGAGATCTAAATTCTTTTATGCATATGATATTTAGATGACTAACCACAGAACTCCCTCCTTCTAAATGAAGCAAAGTAGAGCTCTCCTAAGAATCTGGTGCCCTGGATTAGATTTTCAAGATCTCACTCATCAGGAGATGCAGTGAACGATAAATTCTGTAGAAAAAGCACACACTTGCAGAGAAAACACCAAAATTATGGAAAGAACGAGGTATCGTAACCTCTGAAAAAGTGTTTGAAAAACGTGTAGGGGGAAATCTTTTAGATTCTACTTTATAATCTACAGGGAGTCATTAAAAAATGGATCATCCCCTACTGATGAGACTATTCTTTAGTTATAAGTGTGTCCTAAGACATTTTTAAAATTCACCAGCAATTAGGAAATAATGCAAACTATGGTAGAAGAATTCTGATCTTCTATTTTTCAGAGGATCAGGAGGAAACTATTATATAGGGCTGATAGAAATTTTCGCTATAGAGTCTTAATTTTTATGCTGTCACATGCCTTGAAGCCACTGGGATGAGAACATTTTTTTGCAAATCTAAAATAAATAACTGGAGTAGGCCTGTTACTCACAGAAAAACACAGTGTGTTTACATGAATACCTTTTCTACTTGATTCTTTTGACCTGAGAACTTGAGTGAAACTCTGAAAAAGCTGCCAAATTCCAAAGCTGGGAACAGACCCAGACCAGCATGACTTTTATTCTCCTCCTCTAAGTACCTGGAAACATTACCTCAAATAGATAGGGGTTAAAATTTTACAATTTCATTTTACCAATCAATATTTGTGAAACTTTGTGACTGCATATGTACTAAGAATGACAAATTATTCTGTTTTAATCATCTGTTAGGTGTTAACAGATTTAACTCAGCCAGTTTTTTTTTCCTTCTTCCTATTTCTCCTTCTCTGTCTTCTCAAATCTAGTCTTACTTGGATTTTTAACCTGTGTTTGCTTTTGCCCCAACATAGTTTGCTCTGTTGAATCTGCTTTTGCTCAAACTTGCAGACAACCAGTTTTCTCCCAATTGCATGTCACTTGTCATCTCTCAGTGTGAGGGCTTTCTGAAAATTTGCCTGGTTAGGAAAAGCCAGTAGGGAATAGGCAATTGTATCACCCACTGAAGGGAAGGCAGGTGGAAATCCAGTAGAGAAGCTACACTGGCAGGGAGTTCTTCTGTGGCAGGGTAATGGCCATATCTACTCTTTTATTGTTGCTGCTCTGTGACCCTCCAGGCCTTCTTCTTTCCTGGAGTCTGCTCAGGTAATGGCCACTTTGCCCACTGACATGTCAATTGCTCTTCTATAGTCTTACCTCAATGCATTTGATTTAATGATCAACGCAGTGGACATACTTGCTGTCTGAATCAGAGGGTACTTTACCACTTTTTAAAGCAACAATTCATTACTCTTCCCAAATTACAGACCTGTTGGCTAAATGGACATCCATCAAAGGGCTTGCCTGGTTCTTACTTGAACAACCATAAGTTGGGATTTTTCTGGCCAAAGTTTCATATAAGGAGCCTTGGAGTTTTCAGGCAAAGCCATCCCACTGCAGTCTACCAACTCTTAGTCAATGTGAGGAAAATCTTTCAAAGATAACTGTTCTCTCTTCAAGAATAAAGCTCCAGAATAGTCACTACTCAATTCCCCTCTCCCTTCCTCCCTGACTCTCCTGTCTTAACCTGTCTCATGAGAAGGTCATGAACAATTAGACATTTCTTATGATGTACTTCTGGCTTAGGTAAGACATAATAATGAACATGCAACCGTTCAGCCTTAAAATAACCTAAATAAGCAAAATGTAACTTTGACTCCACAAACAACATTTATTTTCCTTTTTCTCTTCTTTATATCCTCTTAGATTGACCCATTTCATAGCACCATTCCAGCTGAAATATTTTTTTCCACATTGGTTTTATGGTTCTCATATTTTGTGAATGAGCTGCCATTTTTTGGTGTATATCAGATTTCAAATTTTTTAAAAATAAAATTATCTAATTTGCTCTTTTAATAAAATTTTGACCTACCATGCCTATAATAATATTTTCCCCATGTGGGTCATCATACTCTTTATAATAGGAAGAAATAACTTTCAGATGCAGGGAGCTTTTGGAATGTAAGTTTGAGTCTTTTAGAAATTCAAATAACCCCAACTTTTGGATGCAAACAAAATAGAGAGACTTGCAAATGTTCATGACTCATAATAGAAATGTGCCCTTTCATCCAAAGAATTTTTCAGCATTTAAAAAATGCTGGTGAGAATGCAAAATGGTACAGCATCTTTGTAAGATAGTTTGGCAGTTCCTTACAAAGCTAAACATACTCTTATCATATCATACAGCAATTGTGTTCCTTAGTATTTACCCAAATGAATCAAAAGCTTATGTCCATAGAGAAGCTTGCACACAAATGTGGATAGCAGGTCTACTCGTTATTGCTAAAACTTGGAATCCACGAAGATGTCCTTCGAGAGGGGACTGTATAAACAATCTGTAGTATCTACATACAATGGAAAATCATTCAGCAATAGAAAGAAAGGAGCTACTAAGTCACAAAGAGGGATGGAGGGAACTTAAGTACATGTTGCTAAGTGGAAGAAGCCAGTCAGAAAAGGCTAAATGCTTCCAACTATATAACATTCTGGAAAAGCCAAGACTATGAAATAGTAAAAGGCTGGTCAGAAATTTAGAGGAAGGGAAAGAGGGATGAAAAGGTGGAGCACAGGGCATTTTTAGGGCAGTGAAACTATTGCTGTGTATAACAATACCGTAATGGTGGGTACATGTTATTATACATTTGTCAAAACCCACAGAATGTACAAAAAATCAGAATGAAGCCTAATGCACTTTAGTAAATAATACCTTAGTATTGGCTCATCCATTGTAACAAATACACATACCACAGTGATGCAAGTCGTTAATAGCAGGAGAAACTTGGGGCAGTGAAGGATGGGATGGCGAATGAACGAGAACTTTCTGCTCAATTTTTCTGTAAACCTAAAACTGCTCTAAAAAATAAATTCTATTAACTGAAAACAAAACAAAAATGAGCTTGCCTTTTCTGGACTATGGCAGAGTAAGAAAGTCTTTAAGGGCTTGCAAGGACACTTTCTGTAACTTCATGGCCCCTCCTCAGTCAAATACTGGAGAGAACCGGCAGCAATCAGCCAGTGCGTCTCTGGTGCCAATCTCTTTGCTAGGTGCTTTCCATGTATTACCTCAGTGGAGCCCTGTAAGGGAAGTATTGCATGAGGCGTTGAGTTTTAGATTAAGTAATTTGCCCAAGGCCACAGCAACGGTTAAAACCACATGGGCCTTGGAAACCAGTGCCATAGCAAGGTCTATGACTACCATGTCCCCATCCCAAGGTTCCCCTACTGGGCAGGGTACAGCTGAGATGGGGGGGGGGTCTCTCCCTGAGGTAGCTGTGAGCTCCTGAGTCAGAGGGAAAACATAGAACACTTATGTGGAAGGCCTCTGTAGATATCTGGCATTAATATTATATAATACACTTGCAGTATTTGCAACATCCTTTATGACGCTCTCAGGATATTTTTATTACAATTATGGGTAACGGCCCCTGAAAGGTAATGCCCGCAGTTCTCAATTTACCCAAGCAACTACCATATTCTTTTCTTTACTTCTGCTCTTACATTAAAAAAAAATTTCAGGGCTTACATATTACCTTTGCTAATTTTGAAAGGCAAACCTAGAGAATCAAAAGCTCAAATAGCTCACTTTAAAAGCACTTGAGAACAGGAGAAAGTTTTACGTGATTACATTAATAGCAGTGACAAATGCATGTAAAACACTTAACCATGGTCTGTGATGCAAAGAAAACCCATTTAGGTGTCATTCATCTTTTTTACATTAGTACAAGGAGTACTGTCTGCTTTATCTTCTCAGACAACACCGGAATTAGAATGCTGCGTTTTCCAGAAGCCAGCTTCCTAACTTGTATTTGTAGCACCTTTCTGCAGAAATGGTTAAGACTCTGAAACCCCAAATACAATACAAAATCTTTTTTTCCTTCCAATTTCATCTCTCTAAAAAAAAAAAAAATTATAGGGAAACACTTTCCCATTGAAGGGACATAATATTTATTTACCAATTGGTTATCTCTAGTATTTTTCCTCCAGAGGAGATAAACTATGCAAAATAAACCAGAAGTCCTGATAAGCTCTTTCCAAACTGGGAATCGTGAACAGAAGAGAAATAGGAGATAGAAAAGAAATGAGTGATGGGGTGTGGGGAAACGGCATGAGGGAGGGAGGAGGCAAATGAAGAAGGGACAGAGGGGTGAGAAATGGTCGCTTTGAACATGCTTCCCACATGCCCTAAACCCAGCTGCTTTCAGTTATGGACTTGTGCAGCATTAAATCTTCAAGAAACTTTAACAATTGTCACCACCGCCACCACCCCACAACCATACACATGCTCACACACACTCACATGAGCATACACACTCACACGGGCACACACACACACACTCATGTTCCACAGATGAGAGAAACTATATGATATGGTGAAAAAAATGTTTTTTATTGACTATCAGGAGACCTGCCTCTAATTAACTAATGATCTTGGCAGGTTACTTGATTGCCCCAACCTTCCATTTCTATACTGGAAAGAATAGGGGTTGGGCTTGCAGATTCCATCATCCCTTTCATCTCTGGCTTATCTGCAAATCAGCCCTGGAGAAGTTACTTGTGCAAAAGCCATACAGCTAGTTAGAGGCAGGGCCAAGGTAGATGGAGGGTCCCTGAGGAATCTTTAAGGTTTTTATAGCTTCCTTTGGGTGGAATAGTTTGTGAAGATGTTTATTCCATGGGCTATCGCAGGCACCCATCTTTCTGAGCTGCCCTGTGTTTCTCTAAACCTCTTTACAGTTTGGTCGTCTATTTACAAATTTTCCTTGGCGGGTCAAGTCAGCCTGTATAAGATATCCCAGTACTAGCAGCCTGGATCATTTCTGCAGTGAAAGTGAGAAGCATAGAAAAGAGCAGTGTGTTTACTAATGAGAGCAGGAAGACTGTGGCTCACTAGAGCAGAAAGGCAATCGGGCAGGTAAGTGCTTCAGCACGCAAGGGGTAGAGAATCAGACCTTCTGTCTCCCTGCACCTTATCCCATCCCCCACAGCTGTGCAGAGAGACTCTGGGACTCAGTGGACAGGAGATCCAATGTTGGCTGTCTCTCCTCTCTGCCCTCCAAATACACATTTAAAGACTCCCAAAGGGATTTCTTGCAAACTTAAATTTCTGATGTGGAAGGAAGTGTTTCCAGATATTAAAAAAAAAAAAGCACAACAAGCTCCAACATCACACAAAAGAAAAGAAAACATTTAGGTTTGAAACCTTGAAGGAATATTAAATAAGAGATAGAATTTTGGTTATGCCAGATATGAATGCCAGTACTATAGGAAAGAACCTCATAAAACATATCAAGCCCAGGCAAAAATAAAACAAGCAAAAATAGAATATCATTTGAACTATAGCAGGCCCATAAGTTCAGCTCCAAAATTACAAGCCAACACACATACCATATTGTGCAACTGAGCCTGAAAAGGGGGAAATTAGCAATAAACCAAAAAGCTTTTAAAAGTAACATAGTGAAGTAGAAGAAAACCCCACAAAGCTACAAAATTCAGAATAAGTACTATCTGGGAAGAAACAGCAACAAATTATGCGATTTTCCTTTTTAAAGATTTTGGATCGCAGAGTACATCTAAGACAGTGGATGAGTCAATATGGGTGGGTAGGTTCAGTGTGTTTGACAAATAAGTTTTGCTTCTCACCAGGACATTTGGATACTACATAAATAGAAACCTTCTTTTCATCTCGAGAAGCATAAGGAAGTGCTTTCTCAGAGTGAATATTTTCCTCAAATCACTTGGAAAAGAGAAAGAACATTTATTTCCATGTTTCTCCTATCTAGCAAACTCTATTGACCTTAGGTTGAACTCGAAAACATTGTTCTCGTGCAGCCTCTCTATAAATTCCAAACTTGCCTTGCTTTACCACCTGTCCCTGGTCCTAGAAACATCATCTCTTACACTACCTCCTACACTTAAGAGTGGTTTTTTGTTCCGTGGAGGCGGGGGGTAGACTCACCTCTGGTGGCAGTTCCCCGGGTGAAGTTGGGCGTGTGCAACAAGAGCCTGCAGCCAGCCTCCCAACAAAATTCTGGGAGACGCAGGGGGTTTGTGAAGGCTGAGGGGGCTATGGGTGCTGAATGCTGGGAAGACAGACCGTTGGTCGCCTTGGCAGCTAGTTGTTAAATACGATGCTCTTTTTGCTTGGTGGAGCTCATAGCCCATACTTTCTGGAGCCCTGGGAGAACAGAGGACCCTTCTGACACTTGTGTGAAGACCAGGACCCAGTGCACTGTTGGCCATACTGGGCTGCTGTGCTTCTGGAATGCTGGACTCTGGTCACATTCGTCCCCGCCCTGCATAGAAAGCAGTGGCAGGCAGCCTCCCCCACCCCCCCCCCCCCCCCCGCAACCACCCGTTGCCAAGTCTCGAAGTTTGTAGCACAGGAGGTGGGGGTGTGTTTTTGGAAGGTGAAACTCTACTCTCCAGTTACTTACCTGCTACTTACCTGCAGCATTCAGAGTCCTTCGCAATTTAAAATTCAAATTTGCCCTTCACAGTTGGTGTTATTAGACTTATTTCAAAAAGGGAGAGAGGGAAGATGAATATAAATATGCCCTAAAGAATGAAAGGAATTGTCTGAAGGAAACAGATCAGGGCCTTGTGTTTTCTAATTTATTTGTTTCTCTGCTACTATTCTCTCTGAGTTTTCTCTCACTTAGTTTCTGACCCACACTTGGATCTAGAATACAGATCAGTATCCTTAGAAGGAAACTGAATAATTAAAGGTCATTCAATATACTGTCATTCTTTTATATAACCTCCAAGGGAAAGGCACTTAGGGCTAACAATGCCGTATGGTTCAATCTTGTAAAAGTAGAATTATCATTGTAATCCTAGAATACCGAGCTTTCTACTCGGTGTAGGCCCTCATGACCATTCTTAACTAGTTGCCTTTATGTTTATTTGCCAGGGTATGTAATAGGGTGAACGTTCTAAGGCATTTTATTTTTCCAAAGAGCCAGTTGGAAAATCTCAAATATCTGTACTTAATTGCCAAATGTACATATAATTGGTAAATGTATATATATATATATATATATATATATATATATATTCTTACTGCCAAATAAATGTGTCTGTGTATATGTTTGATTTATGATAAAAATATTTTTCCTATGCCACATTCTCTTTTTAATAAACTCAGACTTTCTCTTGGATCAAATCTTAAGTAGGAGATACATTCGAATTTAGTTGTTATTCACCTATTAAATATAGAAATTCCATGAATATTGAATACTCCATACGTGTGGTGTTGTACATGCGAATCCCATGGGTTTCATAAGGTGGTCCTTTCTTGCTCACCTGTAGAAGTATGGGGGGAAGGTGGAGCCACATACATGCCTATTACCTCAGTTGGGGAATGTCTGGTTGAACAGAACAGCAAGAGTTCTCTACTTTGGGGCAGGGAGCATGAGCT
This sequence comes from Felis catus, assembly GCF_018350175.1. Taxonomy (NCBI): domain Eukaryota; kingdom Metazoa; phylum Chordata; class Mammalia; order Carnivora; family Felidae; genus Felis; species Felis catus. The sequence continues at coordinate 48,137,616 of NC_058368.1, forward strand.
GAATGAAGGGGAAGCTGGGATTTAAGCTGCCCTAACAAATCTAGACACTGTAGCTCTAAGTTGGGTCATGTACAGTAGAAATGTTTGATTCTATATTAGTTGCTGCTTCCTGTCTGGAGGGATCCTGGCATTTTTCACAGGATGCTCCTCATAGAAATTAAAATATTTGTATTACAAACTTAAGAGTGTTTGGAACACAGTTGAAGAGCCTCTGTGCTACACGTGACTTACTCAAGCACTTGGACCACCTCTGACCCTACACAAGGACTGACCCTGAGCAAGGACTGCCAGCCTCCTTATCTCGCAGCGCACTGGTTGGAATCCAAACCATAAGCAGCCCTGGGTAAGCACCTTGCAAAGCCGGAGAGATTGGTCTTTTCTCCCATCTTGATCAATTCTATTCAATACTCTAGGTATCGAATAAATCAATAAAAAAAGACACTGTCAATGAGCTTTTAAAAGTCCCTTGTATAATGATCAGAGTTGCTCAGAGTATGAAGCATGAATCTGGTGATTTCATATATGCGTTTTTGCTTATTATTATTATTATTAAATTATTTGTTAATGTTTACTTATTTTTGAGAGAGAGAGAGAGAGAGAGAGAGAGCATGAGGAGGGGAGGGGCAGAGAGAGAGAGGGAGACACAGAATCTGAAGGAGGCTCCAGGCTCTGAGCTGTCAGCGCAGAGCCTGATGCGGGTCTGGAACTCATGAAACAGGAGATCATGACTTGAGCTGAAATCGGACACCCAACCGACTGAGTCACCCATGTACCCCATTATTATTTAAAAAAAATATATAAAAAAGAAAAGCTGATTGTTTTTCAGCTTTGTCTCCAACTACTTTGTGTGCAGCTGCATATCTTAGCCACGCCTGCCACCATTCAGAAATCATCCTTTTATTGGCCCCAGTTAAAACGTTCATTCTCTGATAATTAAAGTAATTCAAGTTAGGATGAGAATAAAGTTTAACTCCATCCATTTAAAGGAGTTTGTGACCATAAATCAATCTTTAATTATTGGAACACACAGTGAAGTGGCAGGCATTCTTAATTTCCTCACAAGCTCTCTGGGACTCTCTTTACCTATTTATCTCATTTTTCAGGGAGTAGACTATAAGGAAACAGTTTTTCTGTGCCAGAAAATCTTAAAAGCTTCCCTCTCCTTCCTTTTTGGAATCCCTGTGTTTCTTCCCAGCTTTGGGAAGAAAAGAGTCACCAATTTGAGAGAGTGTGTATTGGGCAGAGGTAGCTTGACTTCTCAAAACCGAAGTCTGAATTGAGTGAGCGGTGCTTTTGTTCTAGCCCTTATGAAATTGTCTGGAGAGACTTACTTTTGGGTTAAAGGCATCAAAATGTCTGGAAGCTCAACAACATGCTCAAAAATGGAGACAGTGACCATAATAGGGAGTTAAACCAGCTGGCCTCCGCTCAAGGCTGCTGCTCAGTTGATCACTGGCGGCATGGCGGTATAATGGTGTGCTGAGTGTAGCTGTACAGCTAAAAACAAAATGGTGTTTGGTACATGAAAGACTTAGGTTTAAATCCCAATTTGGCCACTTCCCGGGAGGGTGATTCTGTGCTGATTACTGAAGCTCTCTGAATTGTCTCTGTTTCCTCATCTATAAAATGGGCTATTAACCCTAGTTCAAAGAGGTTGATGTGCCAGGGAAATGAGACGTGAAAGTTGCTGAGCACATAGAATCCCATTTTTAAGAACTGGTCTGAAATTAAATAGATGGCCCTGAACTGTGGTTTCTCTAAGACATTTCTCAGGCTCCTACCCTGCCACATGATTTTGGATTTTGATTTAGGGGAGTCCAGAGGTTAACTCTGTCTCTCCACCCCAGGGAAGGGGCGGGGGGTAGGGAAAAGAGAAGGCCGGGGTTATCTCCACATTTAGTCTGGCCCCAAATCTGTAACATGAAGCCAGGCTTCCCCAGGAATTCAGAAATCCTTGCAGGACCACTTCCACCCTCCAGGACCCCTGCTGTCTCAGAAGCAAAGCTGGGGGTCAAATCTTAGGGCTGTCTCTTGTATCTTTTTTGTCAGGATCAAATCTCTGTTCCTGCTGCACATTAGAAACTCATATGGAACTTAAAAAAACACTAATAACAAGGCTTTAATAACCCTGACTTAAATGGTCTGGGTTAGGGCCTGAGCAACAGTAGTTTTTTAATTATTATTATTTTAGAGGGAGAGAGAGAGAGAGACAGAGAGAGAGAGAGAGAGGGAGAATCTTAAGCAGGCTCAATGCTTAGTGCAGAGCCCAACACAGGGCTCCATCCCACAACCTTGAGATCATGACTTGAGCTGAAATCAAGAGTCGGCTGCCTAATTGACTGAGCCACTGAGGCTCAGTAATTTCTTTTAACTGCCTCTAGTGATCCTAGTGTGCAGCCAGAGCCGAGAATTCCTCCAGATATTGCAGATCGAAGTGATCTGGAGATGCTGGGGTCAAGGTTGCAGCAGGAGGGGTCTGATGAACTGATGCTGGAGAGCCCTCCCTCTCTCAGGTGCTTCTGTCATTGAGGCAAGGGCAGGAGAGAAGGAAATGGGGTAAAATGAGCTCCACCTGGAATAAGTCCTGGGCAATGATAAGCAGCCCTTTCTTGTCTGCTTGTGGGTTCTGATTTTCTGAGTAGCTGTTGAATAACAGAACACTGCAGATTTTTTACAACATAACTCCAGAAGCCTCATTTAAGCTGATATCATTATGGACTTTTAAATCTCCTGCCTACATTTAGTTCCTTTATTTCTGAATTAAGAAGTACTTAAAATGTAATGACTTGCTTGAATTGCTTGTTCTCTAATGGTGGTTACAGAGCTGTTCTCTTTAAACCTCTGCACACGGAGGATATTTTGATCAAGTCAGAGAGAGCAACATGAAAGCATTAAAATTATGGGAACAGAACCAACATGTCTTGATTTCCAGTCCTCTCTGTCAATTAAACCACATAATAAAACTCAGAGAGGGCTATTCCTCTCCTTGAAATAGTGAGATGTACATGTCTTTTCTCTTCCTTTTACTGACAGATCTCTGACCAGCCATAATGACCACATTTCTTTTCTGCCTCATCTGATGAAAACCCTTCTCGCCCAATGAAATCCAATAATCCAATTTTTACTTTCATTCTTGTTTATTTCCAGCCCCAAATAAACGGAGTATCCTTTTGCTAGATACCATGGCTCCCCTAGGTGGCTAGATACTGCCTCTCCTTCCCAATGAACAAAGCCTCCAACTGAGTAAATAGTAATCTTAAGCATCGTAAGAGAACAGAAAAAATATTTACTCGCCATTGGTAAATAATTCAGAGCCACCTTAAGGACTATATAAAAACCAAAATTTAATGCAAAAATAAATATTTCTGACTTAGGAATCTGCACAAGGAGTGGATTCATTTAACTACCTGATCCCAGATCAAAGGGCTTCACTGTCCTTATACTACCCACCCTCACCTCCAAAAGATATTAATATCAATTGTCAGGGAGAAAATTTATAACATGGAGTTCTGATATAGCCAGGATGGATTTAATTACCTTCAGTCAATTTGGGCAGGAGAGCATAAGGGTAGTCGTGAAAATAAGCTCCTACTAAATCAGGACCTGTATCTAATCCTAATGACAGAAGGGCTAACGAAAAGGAGGAAATTCTAACGTCTAACTTGCAGATGACAACTGTCATAGGAGCCGTGGGTGACATTCCCATAGAGGAGAGGATTTCAGAAAGCAAGCTCTCACATTAATTACTGGTTCACTGTGCACAGTGGATTCCTTCATTCCATAAATATATATTGAGTGCTAGTCACTTATTAGACACAGCACAATGAGTTTACTGGAGGTGTGATATTTCGTTAGGCAGGCGTGGTGACTCTGTTAAGTACATCAGCTGGACTACTTGGGTTTAGTGTACACTGAATTTAAAATGATCTCTGCGTCCAGGGTCCCAGGGAAGCCCTATAAATCATTTATGAGTTTCTTGGAAAATCATCTATTTATTTCTGATTTCGACTTTGTTTTTATGGAGTTGGGCTCCACAAAATTAAAATTCTTTACATTTTCTAATTATAGTTACTTCACTGATATATGTCCTTGATTTTATATTCTCTTCTTATATTTCCTAGAGGCTTGTCAATATGTTGTAGTATTGGGGCGCCTGGGTGGCGCAGTCGGTTAAGCGTCCGACTTCAGCCAGGTCACGATCTCGCGGTCCGGGAGTTCGAGCCCCGCATCAGGCTCTGGGCTGACGGCTCAGAGCCTGGAGCCTGTTTCCGATTCTGTGTCTCCCTCTCTCTCTGCCCCTCCCCCGTTTCTGCTCTGTCTCTCTCTGCCCCAAAAATAAATAAACGTTGAAAAAAAAATTAAAAAAAAATATGTTGTAGTATTTATCAATATAAAAATTAGCTACATATACACATCAGTATTCTATACCATAAATATATAAAGCATAAATTATTAAGTGAAAAGACAAGGTACAGAATAATATATACATTGTATTGCAGAGTATTGGGGGACTGAAGAAGGAAGTTAACTTTTATTCCCACCTTCTGTACCATTTACATTCTTTTTTTTTTTTTTTGAGAGAGAGAGTGTGCATGAGTAGGGAAGAAGGGCAGAGGGAGGGAGGGAGGAAGAGAAAGAGAGAGAGAGACACAGAGAGAGAGAGAGAGAGCGAGTCTTGAGCATGGAGCCTGGGACTCTATCCCATGACCATGAGATCATGACCTGAGCTGAAATCAAGAGTGGGATGCTTAACTGACTGAGCCACCCTGGCCACCCCTCCCCCCCCCCCTTTTCCCATTTACATTCTTTATCATGATTAACTTTAATCATCATAATAAAAAGAACTCTTTTAAATGAGTTAGAGAATCTAGACGGATACAAACAATGTTCACTTAGTACACTGGTTGGAAGTCCAGTGGTGTCAGCCATAAGGGCTTAAGCTTCAGTTCTACTGAACTTGATTGTGCTTTTGATAACTGGCAGTGTGTCAGCAGGGTGGATTGCCAAAACACTTAGGAGAAGTCACTTGATCAACTTGTCCTTGGCACAATGGCCATTCTGAAAATAGATATACTCAAATGAAATGAGTTATACTAAAAACTTACTCCAAACGTTCAGTTAACTGAGTGCTTGTCGTATCTGAAAAACATGCTTTAAAATGTGGAATTGTTTTATGTTAATGTGAAAAGCACTGCCTGAATTACAGTATTTACTTTTGAGACACGTCTTCTCATGATTTAGAGTGCCCTTCTGGGCTGGCTTACCCTTGCTCTGGTCCATTTAGGGATTTCCAAGCACTCAGGGCATATGCCAAAGCAGGAAAGAGTCCGGTGTCTGAAAGTGAGAGAAAAAGAACATATAGATAAATTTGCTACCACAAATATACACACACACACACACACACACACGCACACGTGCATGCACGCACGCACACACACACACACACACACCCACAAAACTAGGAAAAATCTTTTTGCAGCAAAAGTGATATAGGTAAGGTTACTTATTTCATATAAGATGAGCTTTTCCAAATTTATTCCATATACACAAAGATAAATGGGCAAAGTCTATCAATCAACAGTTCTCAAATGAGGAAATATTGTTTGTTCCTTCATTAGTTTGATACAATTTTGTGTGAGTCCTTGAGATAGGAGCCACACATATTTGTCATGGGGTCCCTAAGTGAAACTAGTAAGTGTTCCAAATGAGGAGGAAAGGACCTCACTTCCTACACATTAGGAGACTCCATCAGTATTGTGGGTCTTGTAACCACAGAAAGCATCACTTTAAGACAAATGGACTTGACAGAATCACTGCTGGTACTTCCTTACCACAGAGGAGTACTGTGTACTGAGCTTTCTTAGCTTGTAGCTTTCAGATAGCTAGACTTGCTGTAATTGCCGGCAAGAAACACCAAGTCATACCCAGTGCCATTCTTTAGCCTCTGGGCCTCATTTCCAGCATGTACCATTTCCACTGGGCCTCACATTCTTAGTTGTCCCCTCCTCACCTTCTGCTAGCTACTTATTACACAGTAATTTAAGATACAGAGACTAAGGACATAATTTAGGCTAAGGGTAAGGTGGAAGCAACAGGGACAGAGTGAGTCGATAAATTCGTGAACTACTTCAGAGACTCTCTCGACAGAACTTGACAATTTATTGGATGGGCGCTGTGGGTGAGAAAAAGGGAGGAGTGATGGATGGCACCCAGGCTTTTGGTGTAAGCACCTGGGAGAGTGTAGTGCCAGGAATGAAGATAGAAAAATTACAGGAAGAAGAGTATGAGAAAGAGATGAATTCAGTTCTGAACATGTTGAGTTTGAGGTATCTGTGAGATACCAAAGAAGAGATGTCGCGAAAGGTTCAGTTATATTCCTCTGGAGTTAAACAGGGAGATCTGGGCTGGAGATACATATGTAGTTGTCATCAACATAAAGATGGGAATCAAGCCATCCATGGGTGTGGATGAGTTTGCTTAAGGCATGTTTGTAGCATGAGATGCTAAGTGGGCCCAGGCTAGAGTCCTGAGTAACCCCAATTATTTAGGGATGGGTCAAGAAGGAAGAGCTAATAAAACAGCAAGAGAAGTAAAAGGAAAATTGGGACCGTGCCTTTGTTCCCACTGATCCCTTTCCCTGGAGTGACCTCCCTCTTTTCTTTGCATGGTAAAATACAGCTAATCCTTCAAGATATCTCAAATGTCTCTTCAATGAAGGAAATTTTTTTGATCCACTCTCTATTTCCCCAAGTGCCATAAAAGCTGTTCTCTTTTCTCTGCTTCTATAGCACTTCAAAAAGAAAAAAAGAAAAAGAAAGAAGAAAGAAAAGAGAAGAAAAATTGTAAACACAGCCACTGAGGACACCTCCAGCCACTCCCCCTACCATTTTCTGAGCTAATATGCAGGAGGAATGTGACAGGTGATTCTAATGCATCTTTGTTTCCTAGCACCAAACAGTACATATGAAATGGTCAATGAGTGTTGAATTAATTTTATTTTCCTGGCATTGAAAAGTCTGTACCTCATTCTGACAAAGGTTTCAGCCCAGTGAGACACATTATTCATAAAAAATATCCATGATTTTTTAAGAACTCTTGATAACAAAATCTATTTCTCGTACGGCGTTGGAACTTAATTTAGTTTGTTGTTATTCATGCCACACCTACTTCCAAAAAGGATTTGAGATAGCTTGCAATGAGTCATATGAAAAATTACATCTTTAAAGACAGCACAAAAGCATCATGCAATGGAAAAAGGTAATAACATTACCTGATAAGTTAGACCATGGAAAGTTGCAGCAATTGAGAATAAGATATGGTTTTGCACTTCCTAGCAGACAAGGTGATACATTCTCATTGTTTGAGCAGCCCTCGGATTTTTGTGGGACTTTGTGTAGGTGGAGGACAGCATATAGGTACATTACTCAGACCAGCTAAAATCCTGCCAGGCTTAATTAGATCCTTCATTTATTTGCAGTGTTGTGTATAGTGTGCTTTTAGTGGTCTGTGAATTAGAATGACCAAAAAAAAAAAAAAAACCAAAAAAACAATAACTGTCTCACTTGCAGAAAAAACTAAACAGGACTTCTGTCCTGCAGAAGAGGATTCTTTTTTAAGGTAAAAACATTTTAAGCTATCTCATAACTATTCTTTCAGAATATGTTGCTTGAGAACACATGATGAAAAAATTCTGTAAATTTATAACCCTTAAATGTTTTTATTCTATTTATTAAAACACAATACTATCTTAATGCATTTTAAGAGACGGTACAGATATTTGCCTAAGATTAGGGGTACAGTATAGAAACATTGCTCAGTGAACACATGGATTTTAAATGGTTTTGCAATTATTCCAGAAGTCTTGTGATCAGACAATGGGAACCATTATCTAGGGTAATGGTTTTCTAATCATTAATATAATTGTTTAGTTCTAATTGGCACTATAGCTATTTGGTCAAAGAACTCCTACTCTGAAGATCAACAAATCACAGCTCTGGTTTTAAGGCTGGAATTGGTCTACCTGATTGGGGTCCAGAAAGGAATTTATCAAAAAGCCTGTTATCATCCCACTGGAACTAAACTAAAGAGAAAATATTATTAAATATTACCAACTTTCTTGCACGGTGATGAGTAGCTTGGCATTTAACGCTGGCTTCAGTGCATTCGTTCAAATATCCATGGCTTTCAAATAGGCACTGCCTTTATTTTTACACATTCAAAATTACAGTGTCTTCTGAGACAGTCCTAAGGTCCCAGAAAACCCCTCAGGTGATATGTTAGTCAAACTTATGGACTTCAAGGAGAAAATGATACTTTACAAAATCAGGTGGAATTCAGATTTTCAAACTTCCGCCAAAAGAAAGAGAACCCTGAGGTAAAATTTTTCTCTAAGTTTTTAAGTTCCACCTGCTGCTACTATGTCACAAGGCATATGCTGTAATTTTATTCTGTGACAGAATTTCCCTCTTCTCAATATTGCTAGAATTCAAAAGGATTATTTTGATTTCTAATTTCTTTAGAGCACCTTCATTTATTAATTTGTATAATGCAGAGAATTTGAGAATCTCTCTTGGTGTGCTTTAAACATATACACATACACATCCTCGAATCACAGCTAAAATCTGTTCATGGAAGAACAAGATTATTCACCAAGCAGCACTTCCGAATCAGCACTCAGTATCATTGGCGTATGTCCCATATCACTTATCTGCTCTGTGATTTGACATAGATCCTGGACCCTGAGAATTTGCTACCAACGAAAGCTCCTTGAAAGCAGAGACAGTTTCCTATGGAGCCTGTATTTCTGGCAGCATTTAACAAAGTCTGAGTTTGCAGAATTTGATTCAATTAAATGTAGATTCCTAACCAAGCATATAGGAGGATAGTTGCCTTCTCCTTGTCCTCCCCACCCTTCGAATCCTATCCTCCTATCTCTCATTCTCAACCATATCTCTTCACCTCCCTCCATGCCATTATCATAAACTCCCTTTAATTCCTACCATTCTTTTCTTGCCTTTGACCTTCTGCAAATTCTATTTCCTTCGACTGGAATATCCTTCCCCATCTTTTCCCCTGGGTGGGTCATAGTCACTTTTTAGGTCTATTATTTTGCCTCTTCTCTGGGAATACTTTATAACTGTCCAAGTCTGATCAAGTAGCCTCCAAAATTTGCTCCCACGCTATGATATCATAGCCCGATCAAACCATTGTAATTGAAGTAGCCCCACTAGATTATAAACTTGAGGAGAGCAGGCAGGGTTTGTTATTGTGTTTACCTACATATTCTCAGGAACTTGGCACTATGGCTGAGATTTAGTAGGTGCTTAATAAATATTGGATGAGTGAACAAATGAACAAATAAGTTCAATGACCAGGAATACTTTCTCAAGAGTCCTTTCTCCCAGAATCTCTTCAACAATTGTGACTTCAGTGTTGGCACAGTGGCATTGTTTTAGGTAAATTTCTAAGAATCCTGCTGAATTTCTAAAAATCCTATTTACTAAAAATCCTGCTGAAATTGTTCATGAAGCTGGCAGTGCCATAAGATCAAATCTGGAAGTCATGTTCACATCATTCTTCTGTGTAGACAAGGATGGAGCTTGGGGTCCTTGCCTTCAGCTGAAGGATGTCCACCTAGTCTTTCTCTTCCATTCCTACTTTGTCAACTTGCAGGCCCCTTGATATGGGGATGTGCTCTCTTTATTTTTATTCATTCATCAAGTATTGCTTGAGGGTCTCTTACAAAAAAAAAAAAAAAAGCCATGACTTGGGAGCTACTCAAGAACCAAAATTCCACCAAAGTATGCCATCATCTCAGCAATCGTGAACTAGCAAATGCCAGGCAGAGAATGGGTAAAGGGAAAACCCTTACAAACCATTCTGAGAGTGCTCTGTAAGTTATACATATGTATTGGCAAAATCCTTTGATCAAGTCTCAATATGCCCCTTTCCTCATAGTAAGGGATCCATCTTCTCTTAAAAACAGATTAAAGCACACTTAGAGCCATCTGGAAGAAGATGCTGGCTGATTAGGGTTCAGTCTCTCTCCTTAGAGAACAGCTTACACAAAATTACACTGAATAGAGTTTCAGAATCAAGCTGCTTTTCCCTTTTCCTTTTACAATATGTACTTTACAGAATGCATAGTGATCTCTTAAGACATTTTTGTCTTTTATTTCCTAGTTTCTTTCTGACAGAAATTCTTTTCTTCGCAGAGAAATAAGGCTTTTCTTTCATTGCCTCTATTCCCTTGATGACATGAAGTATTCAATCACAACCAATTTACAGATAATGTTGTGCTAGTTTCTGGTGTGTTTGTCAGTTTCGTCACCTGTGCCAGATTGTCAAATGCATGCCCTAGATAACGTGGATACCTTAGTCAACAAGTTTCATCGTGCTTGTCAATGGAAATGTGGACATTTTCCTCTCGGTTCTTTTTTTCTTGCCTGTACCTTTTTGGATGACTTTGAATTGGATGTTCCTAGCCTGGCCAGTGCCTCTTGCTCTATAATCCTTCTAGTTACAGAATTAACCCTGTTGTTAGCTATTTGTCAATCAACTTATAATACAGTGTCAAATTAATTCCCTGCATCACTACAGGTTTTCAGCTGGGAAGTGCAGGAGAGATGAGAACAAAGCAAATCTTATACCATCAGGTCAGAAAAGTGCCTGGAGGGTCTTCACTCAGAGGTTCTTTCCTGACTTATCAGTGGCAGTCAGCTGAGCTGAAGCTCTCCAGGTGGTTCCTGCTTTCTTTCCCCTAAAGGAAAGGAAATAGCCAAATGATATGAAATGCCACAAAGGGTCTAGTAGCAATCCAATTCTTCAGGGTCGTTTGAATAAAGCAGCTTGATAAGCGTTACCTGAAAGTGCAGGTTGGGGATAATTTTGGTTTCGTTTTGGGGAGGGACAGGCAGAAGGGAAGAGCTCAGTGACAGTTTTGGTGATCTTGTCAATATTAGTGACCTAACTTACGTTTGTTAAAAATAAAGCAAAAGATAAGAGGCAAGGGAGTTACAGACTACAGATTTCTTTTTTTTTTTAATGTTTTATTTTTGAGAGAGTACTAGTGGGGGAGGGGCAGAGAGAGAAGGCGACGCAGAATCTGAAGTAGGCTTATGGTTCTGAGCTGTCAGCATAGAGTCTGACTCGGAATGCCAACTCACAAACCATGAGATCATGACCTGAGCCAAAGTCGAATGCTTAACCAACTGAGCCACCCAGGTGTCCCCCGACTACAGATTTCTAACCTGCAGATCTCTACCTGTATATTTATGCAGCCAGACTCTCCTTTTCTCTCTTAGTCAATAGCAGGGGTCGTGTGGGCATGCTTGTTTCCTCTCCCTCAATAAGTTGACAGCTGTAACAGAAAAGTTGGCATGTCCCTAGATTGCAGCACCGAGGTGGCACACAGCTCTATGATCAACTAATGACCAGTCAGTGGGAAGCAGCTATGATTGGGACACAGACGTGAAAGTACTGTGTTCTATGATCTCTATGCAGGGCTGACTTTACAGGCATGTGACTTTACAGCCACTTAAAAGAACCCTATGCTTGGTCTAATACTCTGCTGTTGCTTTCTTGAAATTCTTAATAATTTCCAAAGAAGGGACCTCGTATTTTCATTTTGGGCTAAGCCCACAAAATTATGTAGCCAGTTCTTTCTTCAACACGTATTGTTGAGACATAAAAAAGCAGGGGGTAAATCATGGGTAAAAAATTAGCTCTATGTGTACTTTAAACCACTTCCAGCCCCCACTCCCTGATCCCACCCTCATTTATGTACGTGTTGAGAGACAATTTTGAGAATAGTTAAGGGTAAAGACTCTGTAGCTAGATTGCTTGGGTTTAAAACATACCATAGGAAAATTACCATACTTTTTGGTGCCTCAGCATCCTCACCTGTAAAATGGGGTAAAAATATGGTCTATCTCACAGAATTGTTGTAAGGATTGAGTGATTTAACAAATGGAAAGTCCTTAGAGCACAGCCCGGCCCTTACTAGTGCTAGATTATCTATTGTGTTATTATTTTTAATCTAGGTTATATTATCTAATTAGATTGTATTTGGAAGACTATATAATAAACCAATAAAAATGGTTCCCTACAGAGAAGGGGACTAGGGAACAGGAATAGGAGCAGAAGTGGATTTTGTAAGACTCAAACTTAAGGGTCCCTTTAAGAAAAGCAATAGATATTCATTGTTTGAATAAAAGCTGTATAATTTAAAAGAACTGATTTTTCAAAATCTGACAAACATAAATAATAAAATATAAATGCATTTTTAAAAAAGAAGAGCAATAGGTAAGTAAGGCAGGGCTGTCTGAGTGACTCAGTTGGTTGAGAGTCCAACTCTTGATTTCAGCTCAGGTCATGATCCCAGGGTCATGGGATTGAGCCCTGTGTTGGGCTCTGTGCTGAGTATGGAGTCTGCTTAAGATTCTGTCCCTTCTCTTCTGTCCCTCTCCCCAACTTATGATCTCTCTCTAAAATAAAATTTAAAAATAAGGCAAACATTTATTTTGAAAGAAAACATTTTTAATGCTGAAAAACACTAAAAGTTTAGAAAATATAAAATAATTTCTTTATTAATTGACTAATAAATCTTTAAACGTTTCCCCCATATTTTTGCTGCACAATCTTTGCCTCATCATGTGAAAATTTTATAATATTCTTTCCTATGAGAAAATGAATATATTTCTATTACCTGTGAGAATAGAAAGATAATTCTGTTTTTCCCATCTATATGTATTTTAATCATTGTTATTGAGGTATAATTAACATACCATAAAATTTATCATTGTGAAAGCACACTTTGGTGATTTTTTAGTAAATTTATATAGTTGTACAACATGCTTTAAAACATTTCCATTAATCCAAAAATTTCTCTTATGTCCATTTATGCTTGCTTTGCTAAGTTTCTTCTTCAGTGTTTTGATGCTATGTGAATGGAACTGTTTTCTTAATTTTATTTTCTGATTGTTTGTTGCTAATATTTCATACAATTGATTTTTTGTTTATTGATGTTGTATCCTGCAACTTTGCTAAGTGTGCATATTTGCTATAGTAGTTCTTAAAAATATATTTCTTATAATTTTCTACATATAGGATCATGTTGTCTGCTAATAGTTTCAGTTTCTCCTTTCCAATCTACATGTCTTTAATTTTTTAATCCTGCATTATTGCATTGGTTAGAACCTCCTGTACAATGTTGAATAGAAGTTGTAAGAGTGGAGATTCTTACTTGCTCCTTTTCTATGGGGGAAAACATTCAGTATATTACCACTAAGTATGATGCTAATACTAAGTTTTCTTGTTTTGTTTTTAATGCTATTAACAGATTGCAGAAATTCCCTTCTATTCGCCATTTGTTGAGAGCTTCTATCACAAATGGGTGCTGATCTTGTCAAATGTTTTTGTGGCTTCTGTTGAGATAATCATGTAGGTTTGCCTTCTTTTCTGTTAATATTATATATTGTATTAATCCACTTTCAGATGTTAAACCAACTTTATGTTCCTTTGTAAAAGTGTACAATCCTTTTTCCTATGTTGCTGAATTTAGCTAATACTTTATCGAAGATTTTTGCTTCTACGGTCATGAGGGACACTGTCTTATAGTTTTCATTTCATGTAATGTTTTTGTCTGGCTTTGACAATAGGATAATATTGACCTCATGAAATGAATTGGTAAGTACTTCTCCTCTGTTTTCTGAATGAATATGAGTAGTATTGGTATCATTTCTTTCTTAAATATTTAAGAAAATTCACCAGTGAAGAGGTGCCTGGGTGACTTAGTTAAGCATCCGACTCTTGATTTTGGCTCAGTTTGTGATCCCAGGGTCATGGGATGGAGCCCTGCGTTGGGCTCCACAATAAGCATGGAGCCTGCTTAAAATTCCCACCCACCCCACCTCTACTTCTGCCCCTCTCTCCTCACATGCGTTCTCTCTCCATCTCTCTTTCTCCCTAAAGAATGAAAAGAAAGAAAGAAAAGAAAATTTGCCAGTGAAGCCGTCTGGACCTGATCTTTTCTTTGAGGAGAGGTGCTTAGTTATTCATTCAATTTGTCAATTTCTTATAGGTCTAGTCAGATACCCCTTCTTGGGGAGATATATAGGACATCTGTGACTTACACCCAATTTGTACTCACTGGTTTCAGAAACGATAAACTTCTGTGATCAACAAATTGAGGAATTCCTATAAAACCATGCGCTAACGAACTGTGCCGCTAGAACTATTACAAATTAAGGAATTCTAACAAAGTCTATCTTGTGCAATTCCCATCAAAAAAGGAAATAAAAAATGTGTGGAACACTTATAATTGCATACCCTGTATGATTGAGTATAATCTTGACAAGAGACAATTTCTGTTTTGGTGGATATCAGTGAGAACAGACACTTCCTCTTATAAATAATTTTACTTATCTTTGATAAGAATTTGCTACCGACTAGCTTCAGGTTCCATATAATTCATAACTGAGTTCATGCATATCCTCTGCATATACCTCCAGTGCTAAGTGCTTGGTACCCTGTAGCACCTTCATATTATATGAACTCTGGTCCTCTGGTATGGATACCTTCATGTCATGTCTGGGCCGGAAAAATGGTCAGCGGGATTATCTGTTAAAGTCAATTTTAGTTTGAGACTGCTAGTAATAAAGTAACTACATGCAGAAGCTAATGCACACCACATTTTAAAAATCGCACTGATTCCAAGCTGAGGGTATCTCAAATTCCATTTCCCCTTAGCTGGAACCCTAAAATGCCACCCCACTCCAGTGCCAACAAAAAGAGAGAAAGCATGACAGAACAGGACTGGAAAGAAGCCATTTTCTGTACCAGCTGTGATGAAATTATCTAACTTTTGCAAATATAAAAAATTTGACTGTGTGAACATATTACTAGGTCTATCTTAGAGTCTTAGAAGGGGTCCATGCAAATGAGGAGCTCCGAAGCTCACTTTATGAATTTCATGGTAAATGGTAAATCAATCTCAATCTCAGGGTAGAAGAAAGACTGACTCCAAAAAGTACTGGGTTTCAAGTCTTCTTCTTGGCAACTTATAAGGTGTGTAACTGATTTATTGAATAAAACTTCTGGGCTTTAATTTTCTCATGTGTAATTAAATGAGCAACAGTAATTGTTGACATTTATTCACCACTTCCTGCATGCTATGCACTTTAAGTGCATTATCTCAATTCTTCCCACCTTTTCAAATAGGCTTTGTTAAAACCCCCATTTTACAATGAAGGAAACTGGGTAATTTTCCTGAAACTTACTAGTGATTACCTCATATCATTGTTCTGTGCAGTTAATGTGAAAATAAATAACGAAGGTGACTTACACTCTGAAACATTACACCAGTCCTCATCAGAGAGAGCCCTTATAAGTGTGAGAAATTCCTCGGATCACCTGTAAGTCAGGGCACCATTAAATGCCCAATCAGACTGAGCCAAGTCAGGTCCTGGAGTGTCTCCAGCCTACCACGACTACTCATCAAGCTACAAGTCCAGTGGACAGGAGGCTAGACAGTCACACACAGTGTGGTGCAATGGTTTTCAAAATTTACTCAACATATGAATCATGAAGAGGCAATTGTGCTTGTTGAAATAACAATTCCCGGAACTTATCTCCAAGTATTCTGATTTGGTCAGTTCAGAACTGGGCTTCAGGATGTGCATTTTTATTAAGTATTCTGGGGGTGATTTTGATGTAGTGGTTTTGGGGTTATGGATTTGGCACAGAGAAATTGGTTCATTGAAGGAAGAGAGCTGCTAGCCTACCTGGTGTTAGTTTTTTCTGTCTTTATATCCCGACCTCCAAAAGACAGAATGAAAGAAACATTTGTTTGTCCTACCTACTTGCTAATGCTTCTAGGACTTCAATCCTTCTGGGGAGGTAATAGTGTGTTGTTATATATTATTTGTATTTGACTGAATGAGTTTCATATGTTTTCTTGTGAGGGCTGGTTTTGATAGGAATAGAGTATGTGGACACTGCAAATGATGACATCTTTCCAAGGAAAGAAATGGGCATATGCAACTAGGAGAACAAAGTAGCCTTTTTTTTTTTTTTTTTTTTTCCACTTTATCTGTACTGAGTAATGTCAGGTCAGGGCCAAAAAGTCGTTTGTTACTTTACGGAACAATTATAGGTGAACAATGGCAGTAATTCTGACAGCTTGGAATCCAGCTAGAGGAATAGGAAGAGCTGAACCTTAGGATCAATTAATTATTAAAATCAGAGCCTAAAAACAAGCTGGAGTCACTATCACATGGGGACTATATGTCAGATTCAAGATTAGGGATCTTGATATCTTCTGTCAAATTTGTCTGTGCCTAGATATCACTGAGGCACCTTGTTCTTTGAGATGTAAATACAATTCAGTTAGGCTATATTCCAGGTGAATTTAGTGAATTGGGAGGCTCTTAGTTCTTTCTCTTACTAGATCAGGGAAACAGCACTTTGTTTTTTTTCAGCTTTGTATGCCATACAGTCTCTAATTATTCAACTCTGCCATTGAAGCTGCCATAAACAATATATAAACAAATGAGCATGGGTCTGTTCCCATAAAACTTTATAGAGATAGGTGGCGTCCAGATTTGGCCCAAGGACATAGGTTGCAGACACCTGTTCTAGAAGGTTAGCGATGGCTTATTGCTTACTTGCAAATCTCTAGTTCTGAGTTCCTGTTTCCGCTGAATTAGTTCAGTTTATTGGTCATTTTATCACCCCATGGATCTCTCCCTATTCCACAATTTGTAAGGCAAGAAATGGATCTCCAGCAGCCTGCATAGAAGGTTATTTACACTGACATCCAATCAGGCAACCATGTCTAACCATGAGAAATTTCTGGTTGGTAACTTGCTTGGCATGTCCAAACTCTTATATAAGTCTCAGCGGACTCACTCTTTTTGATGTGCAAAACAGGTTGTACCACCTCACTCATACTAGAGGAAGCAAGAATGGAACTGATGGCTTCGTAGCAAATTGTTGGGGTGGGGGTGACCACATGGGGCTCCAAATATTACTCTGTAAACCAACAATTGTCAAGTTAGTGTCACAGATTAAGCTGGTCTGCTATCAAATGGTCTTCTCTGACTGAAATAAGTATGGGTTGATTCCTAAAACTTGGAATTCAAGGAATGTCACATTTCCCCATTTTGTGAAATCATATTAAATTCATATTGAACTTTTTTATTTCCAGGGTTTACGAGAAGTCCAAACTCAGTGATCTTCAGTGCTTCTTTCCCCTATTTTGGGCTACAGAAGGATCCCAGGATTGGTGAGGTACAGGAAAATAGAGGAAAGTACCATTCCTCAAACTCTGCATGCTTGTGGCTACCATCACCCATGTTTTAATGGTTTATTCCAATAGAGACAGCTATCAGGCATACCAATGGTTCCATCCACAAGTGACTTGAGGTCCTTCACCAAAGGTCCCAAGATCAAGTACTTGTTTTGCAGTCTGTCCACCTGCAAGGGGTTGCATTTTAATGGGCTCTGATTTACGTCATTGGTGCCAACTGATCATCTTACCTTCCTCAGTAGCAAGAATCAAACCAATTTCCCAGGAACTTGGTTGCTCCCCTTATGAAATTTTAAACCACAAACTCTGAGTCCCTTTCTTTTTCAGGTGATCCAGTTTAATAAACTTGTTCAATCCCGAATGTCAGAGGTACAAGTTGTATGTCTTGCATAGTGACTAATTTTTTTAATTTTTTTTTCTTTTTCTTTTTTTTTTTTTTCAACGTTTATTTATTTTTGGGACAGAGAGAGACAGAGCATGAACAGGGGAGGGGCAGAGAGAGAGGGAGACACAGAATCTGAAACAGGCTCCAGGCTCTGAGCCATCAGCCCAGAGCCCGACGCGGGGCTCGAACTCACGGACCGCGAGATCGTGACCTGGCTGAAGTCGGACGCTTAACCGACTGCGCCACCCAGGCGCCCCATGACTAATTTTTTTAAAGTAAGCTCGATGCCCAGTGTGGGGCTTTGAACGCATGACCCTGAGATCAAGAGTCACATGCTCTATGGACTAAGCCAGCCAGGTGTCCCATGACTTATGTTGTTTTCATGGAACTTTAATTCCTTTAGTGGGCATGTAATCTCCAGTTTGCGACCCCCACCACTCCATTATCTTGCTCCAACTAGCTATATTTGTTGCAATTATTTGTTTGGTCTTTGAGGCATGATGGAATCATTCTTTTTGTTTCTTCCTGAAGAGTTTATAGTATTAAGAAATGATAGAATTTGATTTCCCCATAGAGTATTTCACTACATAAATTTTTAAACCAACTACTCTGTTGTAAAG
Source organism: Felis catus (assembly GCF_018350175.1). Lineage (NCBI taxonomy): Eukaryota > Metazoa > Chordata > Mammalia > Carnivora > Felidae > Felis > Felis catus. The sequence goes on from NC_058368.1 coordinate 48,155,929, forward strand.
ATTCTATTTATTCTAGCCCAGTGGTTCACAAGGTGTGAGCCCTGGACCTGATGTATCAACATCTCCTGAGAACTTGTCAGATATACAAATTCTCAGGCCTTACCCTAAATCTACTGAAATGAAGTCCTGGGGGTGGTGTCCAGTAATCTGAATTTCAACAAGTCCTTCAGGTGATTGAGATGCATATACGAGTTTGAGAAACACTGTTCTAGAACATATTATACTTTGGGGATGATAATCCACTGGAGAAAAATCTGTCATTGAGAACTAACAGTAATCCTCAGATTAGTCCTTAGTTCTCTGTTCTTTCCTTTTAATACTGTCTTGGAACGCATATTCTGGCAAAGTTTTAATTGATGCCCTCTTGCGGCTGTGAGAATTCCCAAATGTATAACTATATCCCTGACCTGTTGTTCATTCTGGCTTTTTATTATTGTTTCATTCCAGGATGACTCAATTATATAATGTTCTGAAATTATTAGAAATTATATTTCTCATCGTGGCTTTCTACCTTTCCTCTTCATCATCAGTGACCCTGTTGCAGGACTGGATTTAGCTAGGATAAGTGGAATGAGTCACTGACCTCAGGTGCAAAATTAAAGGGGGCACCAAAAATCTTAGTAATTAAAATAAATAATATTTCAATTAAGTATTTTTCAAAGTTCAAATTAATGTAAGAAAATCCATGATGAATAAAATAAAAATTTTTTGAAAGACAGGATTAGTGCCTTATACCAAGTCATATTGGCTTGAGGCAAAAGGAAAAAATAATACTGATCCTGCCTCAATTTAAACTTTGATATTTTGTTCATTATGAATATTTTTGCATAAGTTTTTATTTTAAAAAGTGCTATATTAAAATATTATCTGTCTTAAGTACTGAGATTTTAATTCCCACTTAAATTTTGTGTCCAACGCACAACTTGGACCTTTCACGCTTTACCATATCCCTGAAGACCGGGGTGTCAAGCATTTCTCCTATGCCTTACATACGAATTCAGTTTTTTCAAAGTACTGCTTACTCTCTTCTCTTCTCAGAAGTCTCTGCTGATTACAGCAGGAAAGAACATTGATTAAATGCAGTGATTTGAGAGGCACTGAAAAGTTGCTTGACCTGTCAAACTCATCTTCTGCCTTTGTTTTAGGTTATTATGACATAGTTGATACTTTGGTCCCAGGGGAAATAAAACACATTTTGGCTTCATGCTCCAAAAGGATTACAGACAAAAGTCTTGGATCCCATAAAGCTCCTTCGTATTGGATCAACAAACGATGGGTCCTGGAGAGCAAGTTCCCAGGTGAGAGGAGGTTGAGATGGAAAGGAGGAACATGGAGGACAGGAGAAACACCACCACTTTCCCTGGCCCGATGGCTCTGTCCTCATCATGTCTATAATATTCGCATACCCAGTGTGCACTAAACAATCTTATACTTGCCCATAGACTGCTTTGTAATCAGTCTGTAGATGAATCAGATGTGTATATTGATATTTACCAACTGCATGTCTTAATTTTAGGGATCATGTTTTCTAACCTCCCCCTCCTTTCTAGTAGGCTCTATGCCCAATGTGGGGCTTGAACTCACAATGCCTACATCAGGAGTTGCATGCTCTATGGACTGAGCCAGCCAGGTGCCCTTGTTTTCTTTCTTTTATTGTGTTCTTTTCTTTGAATATGATGAACTAAGAAGCCATTCCAGAAGCATCATCTAGGCTTCATCTGGCTTCAGTCAGTCTTTTCTTTATTCAGTTCACAGTACACTTGAAATCAAATAGAATTGAGGAGATATCATTGAATGAAGCAACTCAGCATTAGAAGAAGTCAAAAGCCTGGTCAACTTTGGTGTCTACTAATTGCTGACAGTTACATGGAGACAACCTCAACTCTCTAGGAGCTTCTGAAGCATGGAGGTTAGATGCCTCCAATACAGACATATATAAATAGTACAGATAAAATAACTTAAAACTTTATTATCAATATATCAGAGTAAATTCACAGTTCAATCACATTCTCAAGGAATATCAGTGTTTCTTTCATATGTTTCCAAACCAAATGTTACATGTACCCACAGCCAAACTCGTGGGTCTTTGAAGATGCAAGCATTCTGAGCACAAATTTACCTGTCATGCAAAAATTCCAAAACCCAGCCCACAAACATGCCCTTCATAAATCACCAAGAAGTCTCTTCAGTAGTGATATACTATATGAATTAAATTGTCAAGTGTTTTCCTTTTATAGCAATTGATTCAATATCTTTTAAAGTCCTCAAAGCTGTCAGGTTTCTACAGTTTGAACTCCAAATAATAAACTTATGCCTTTTTTTTGTATTTAGAAGTTTACAACATAGAATTTCAAGCTCTGACCTGTTGAGAAAGTTACTTTAGTAGAATGAGATTTTATTACTATGGCAACTTAATAGGATAAAGGTATTAAGAGTAATTTTCCCTAGCACTCTCAGAGAACTTGCCATTTATGACTCGAAATAACTGTCTTACATTAAAAAATATACAGAGAGAGGGAGATTATCTTTAGATGGAGCATTTCTTTTTATATTCTTTTATATTCTAGAATGAATAGAAAGAATCTGTACAGCAAGCATCCTTTGGAACGTTTTTGCGCCAGTGAAAATGGTTCCGCTTTTGTGGGGCTTTGTGCCATCAAGACAGCAAATATGCCAATCCACTCAGCTTGGCTCAGCACCTGCCATAAGCGAGGAGGAAACTGCGTCAACTGTGTGACGACTTAATTTGTTTTGAGCTGATAATAGCCATGAGAGATGCCAACAAGTGATGGCAATTTCCACGTCCTTGTGACTCACAGAGATTCACCTAGAAAGCCACGTGTATGTCTTCTGGAGGATAATGCCCCATTGCACAGTTCACGGGGATATGGGGTACAGAGACCTCACTGCGGTTGACCTCCAAATCTGTGAAGTACAGTAGCACTGGAGCACAGATGCAGGACACGATATCTCTTTCTACATAGTACAGTAAAACCTTGGATTGTGAGTAACCTGTTCTGTGAGTGTTCCTCAAGACGAGTAAACATTTCTAATAAATTTTGACTTGATAAACGAGCGGTAACTTGCAATACGAGTAGTACGCGACACCGAACATCACACGACGACAACTGAGGCAATGGTTCTTCTCTCTCTCTCTCTCTCTCTCTCTCTCTCTCTCTGCAGGATTGTGAGTGATCGTCTCCTACGCTCAGGTGCTCCGTCTCAGGCCACAGTGTTTGGCAGAAATCAGGGAATTTTCAGAACGCTGTAAGGTGCGCATAACTGGCACTAGTGTATTTTTTGTCACTTCAAAGCACCTATGGACAGTCTTGGCCTTTCCATGCAAGAGTAGGCTTAGGAATGCTTTGCTTCATTCTAGGTCCAGCTGCCTGCAGATATAGACCCTTTCCTCTGCTGCCTATTGCCAGTTACATTCAATAGAGTATATGACAAGAGTTTATTAACACTATACTGTAGTCGACATCCGTTAGTGATAGTCACCCTACACAATTACCCTCCTCTCTTTTGTCTCTCTCACATCAGCCACAGAGGTTTTCAGAGTTAAGTGCAGGTTAATTTATTTTTTAACATTTTGTATTTTCTTTATTATTTTACATTATATTGCAGTATTATAACCATTTTTATATGAATATTTTTGGGTTGTGGACCTAATCATTTGAGTTTCAATTATTTCTTAGGGGGAAATTCATTTTGATATACAAGTGCTTTGGATTACAAGCATGTTTCTGGGACGAAATCTGCTCACAAACCAAGGTTTTACTGTATATTTACAGAAGACTCAGCAGAAGAGTACCTGGACACTAGGAAGGACTCACACTGGTATCACGCATCTACTTTTCAAGACTGTGAAGCCCATGACCCGAAGGAGGAAAGACGCCCTCCTATGGCAGTCTTGTCCTTCTGGGGAACATTCAAGTCACAATAGGAGGAAGCTCAGGCCTTCAGAACCATTTTGCACAACACGGGGTATAAACAAGTCGTGAGGCAATTTAGAGTGGTATGAGGTTAAAAGGGACTTTATGTTTTAAAAGCTTTAAAATGATCTGCCAGCATCATCACGGCAGAAATGGGAAAGAAAAATGATGTGCGTGTGTGTGTGTGTGTGTGTGTGTGCGTGTGCACACGTGTGTGTGCATACATGTGTGTGTTTTGTTTGGTTCTTGGTTCTTCCTCTCGATTTCATCCTTCCACGGTTTGTCTGCTACTACAATGTCTGCTGAGGGTGAGTCAATTCTCTTTCAGTTGGATATAATTTGCAGGCACATTATCCTGTCTAATAGGAACAAAAAGCAGCCAGAAAGATTTCCTGAGGAGCAGCTGGCACATGCAAATATGAGGCTGCTCATTTTAATTTTGGTTGTCATGACATTTCCTCAATTACCTCATTGACCTGAATCACACTTCCTTGCAAGGCTTTCAGCCTTACTGTCTGGAAGATACAGACTTGTTTCTTATTTTGATAGCCTAAAGAAAAACCATGAGCACGTCTGGATGTTATGGTTCTCTCAAATGTTGGGCATATGCAGAAAATGTCATTTGAATTTGTAACATACCAAGAGTATAATTGAACAAGCCTGCCAGTCAAATATCCAGTGGGTTTATTTCTTTGCCAAAGAGCCATTCTTGGATGATATCTTCATTTTACAAAAGCGAGAAAGATAGGCTCACAAACAATAAAAGTAGAGGGCGCAAAGTACCTAAGGCTAAGAGAAATAATAAAACATGAGAATATTCATGTGAAGCCTACTTGACAGCATGGACACAAATTTATGTATTTATAAAGCAGAAAAAGGTGTCTGCCCTCATTTCTCCAGGTAGATGCTTAAGAAATGCCATCCCCATCTTCGTTATAGCTGGCATTACAGGAGCGGTAACCGCTCTCAGTTGTGTTTCAAAACATAGAGCAGAAAAAAGGTTGGTCCAGTCTTTGCAATCACTGTAATTTGTCTTTAGGAAGACAACCAGTACGCACTTGAGCTCTTTTTTGGTGATACTATCAAGGATTTTAGTATGCCTTAGACAAATACATTAACCAGCCACTGGCACATAAATATATGAGAAACAAATTAAAAATTTGTTTAAACAAATTAGAGATTTGTTCTCATAACAAGAGCTATGGCATAGTTTTCAGGAATAAAGAGATATAAGTAGCTCTGATCGGCATACACACGGCCAAATAGTTATATATAATTAACCTTTGGGGAGCTACTATGGCAAAATAAGTGGAATCAATCATTATAATAAGTTTCTACTTATATTATGAGTACATATGAAAAAAATTAAGTTTCTTTTCTTATTAGCTATGTTCTCCCATGCATTGCTAGTGGCCAGAGTTTACGAAACTAGTTACTGGCAGAAACGTGGACAAACACAAGTGGAAACTCAGTTCATTTTCATTATGTCCAGCCTATGAAAAAAAAATTCAGACTGGTCTTTCCCAGAAGCGTTGAGGGTACACCGTGTCTAAGATCAGATGGTCAGGTGTGCAGCCTTTGTGAATAGGCCTGTTCTGCTAATATTTACCAAAACCCACAAGTTCCTGTAGCTGGAAGATCTAGGAGCGAGCCTATTGTTTGAGCAAACTGAAGCTTTCTTTGGAAAATCTTGGCAGTGGGAAGTACATTTGCGTATTTATTTATAACAACTGTCATACATTTTTCTCTCTAAAGAAAAATAAGTCTTTAATTTGCTATTGAACTTGTTCAGTTGACGGAAAATTTTTTTACGCAGCGAATTCATGTATAAAACATGACACAGGAACAAACTACCAGTACTATATGGAAATCTTCTGTAAGAAAGATCTTTTTGGTTTGAGTCATTTACATCGGAAACACAAAGATGATCTTGTTGAGAGCAATGTTGTATGAAGTGGATGGCTGAAATAATTTTCAAGTTTCATCTCTTTAGAGACCAGATAATATGATAGTAAATGAAAACAAACACATGGTGATAATTTTAGGAATGGGTTTGCAACCCAGTTATGACAACATTTTTTTCATAGGTCTCCTAGTGTGGTGTTTTCCAAATATCCAAGAATACTAGAAAACGCATTACAGAGATATATGACCTACATTATCTGCATGACTTTTAGATCAGATGCACCTGCCAGCATATACAATTTCCTATCTTGGTACTTTAGCAATGCCTTAATGTACACACTTGTCCATATGGAGAAGCCGTCTGAGGAAGGAACCTAGCTTATCAAAGCACTCTATCCTCGGTCCAGATTCTAGAAGGCTACCAAACCCCTTTATTTTTTTCAGACTATCCTGTACTTGCCTAACTGGCTACACCCTGGTCTCTGGGTTCCACAATCACTCCTTTAAAGTTTTGGGACTGGGTCAAATCGGAAAGCCCATGGTTACACCAGCAGGCCCTTTTAGCCTAAAATATGTTTCAAAAATTCTGAATGCTGCTTACATCCCCTTTCTCCTGACCCCATACTTATTTGAAACCAGAGCAGACTTCAGTATTTTTGCACTAGCCTAAAACTACATTTCAACAGTGATCTGGAGACCTTCAAATAAACCTATATCCTCCAAAATGGACCTAAGTTTTCTGAGCAGGTCTTGGCTAGTTAAGCAGCAGTCAAGAACTCTCTGGAGACAAAACAAAACAAATACAATACTCTGCCAACTAATTATCTTGCTGATTGTTGATAAGGAGTTTTACGTTTCCATACCTTCCTTCTCTCAACATGATAAATTGTTCTGGTATTAGTTTAGCCATATTAGGGCAAAGGCTCTGTGTCTTGGGGCACCTGGGTGGCTCAATTGGTTAAGCCACTGACTTCGGCCCAGGTCATGATCTCATGGTTTGTCAGTTCGAGACCCACATTGGGCTCTGTGCTGACAGCTTGGAGCCTGGAGCCTGCTTCAGATTCTGTGTTTCCCTCTCTCTTTGCCTAACGCTCCCTGCTGCCCCCCCCCCCCCCCACGGGCTCATGCTCTGTCTCTCTCTCAAAAAAAAACAAACATGAAAAAAAAAGAAAAGATGTGTGTCTTAGCCTATCTGTGCAAATATATTCTTTCTGCTTGAGTCTATCAAATATTTTTATTTAGCTCCTTCTCTTGCTAAGCACTGTGTGAGGTGCTATGAATTATACAAAGAGGCAGAAGATCCAATCCTGAGTTTTGGGTTTATAATTCAGTTCATAAGACCAAATTAATTGAAGTTCAAAAAGCAATGGATTGCTAAATTATCTGGTACTGAATTTAGCATGCTGGAAGTTCACAGAAAATGAAAAGATGTATGCGAGCCTAGCTAGGGAAGTTTCAATGAATAAAGTAACACAGGAACTATGTATTGAAGGAGGGTCTCGACAGGCTGACTGCTGGGAGGACTGCCTCCAGAAGAGGACCACTGTGACCATGTGTTTGCATATCCCAGGGTTGCCATGACTGCCTTCCATGTTTTTTGTACAGGGGTAGTGCCCAAAAAGTTACAAAGCCTGGCTTCCCACGGATTTTCACGATAGCAAAAGTCATGCTAAGGTGTCACTAAGGTGTCACTAAGGATATTACAGTGTTATAGAGTTTGAGTTTGAAGATACCCTAGAGATCACTCTCCAACCCTCTTTCAGATTAGAGTGAGGAGCATTAAGCTGTACTGGAAGTACTGTCTCATCTGCTTTGCTGCAGACTCTGATCATGCTGGACTTCCTTCTAGACCTCCTCAGTTGTAGACACCCTGCAGCCCGCATCCTGCTACTTGGAGTGCTTCCGAGTCCTGCCAAGGTGTGACAGGACACCTGGGATGGGGAGCCTTTTCTGTGCCAGCAACACTCAGCAGTGAGTGGAGACCACAGGCCTTCCAGGGCCTTGTGAGGAAGCAAATACATGACAGTGACTATAGTGAGTGTGAAGCCACAGGAATGTCCTGCTTTACTCTCTTTCCATGTGAAATTCAGTCCTTGGACTAAAATTGAAAAAACAAAAAATCTTACGAACATAGATGTGGAGAAAGACTGTCATTTAAAAGTTGCAAGCCATATTCTACCTTTAGAGAGAGGCTTGAATTTATATAGCAGACTGGAGAAACCTTTTAGGGGGCCTTGTTTGTTATGTAAAAGATAGAGCAGAAGTTTCCCCTAGTTCTTAAAGAAAAACCCGAATACAGTGAAATAATTAGATTTAGATGTTTCAAACTAAAAAGTTGAGTTCCCTCCTGCTTCATGTAAATGTAGTGTATGTTTTAGCACTTGCTACCTAGAGGCTAATGTTCGTTTTGTCTGTGCTGAATTAGACTCTTCTGGCATATTTATTATTGAGTGGCCTCGGAGAGTGGTTTCCTGTCTGAGGTGCCCCCAACCCCCCAGAAAAGTTGGAGCCATTTCGGTGAGGAATGGCTTCAAGTAAGAAAATACTTTACCCTGGAGGAGTCAAGAAATTCACGGGGATTGGTGTATGCAACCTGGGCTAAAAAAAATTGGTGTCTATTTATGACTGAATAAGCCAGATTTGGGGAAATACATTAAAGTTGGAGTGCCATATACGGGTCAGGTTGAGGCCATGGGGCCGGACCCACTCCTAAAGGTGGGAGTTGTGGTTTCCTTTAAAAGTAGTGAATGATCCATGGCCCATCACTCCAGGATGAGGTGGATCTTGGGACTACAAGTAAGAAATCAGGACTGTGGGCTTTAGACTGTTAGGTTTGGGGAGGTATTGGGATATTTTCTTATTTCTCTGAAACCTCATGGGATCCAAGTAAAGTAAACATGCTAGAAGGTACACCTGTTGAAGGGGGTCTGGGTGTTCCTTTTCCACTTGGTAGCAGACTGGGAGGAAGGCAGAGAAGCATCATTTAGGGACTCTCTAAGGAATGTCATTCCTGCCTTGGGGCTGAGGGATCTGAGCACACCCATGTGTAACATAATTTACACTGTATGCAATTAGTCCCTTCTATTTTCCATAAACTTTCAATAAAACCTGATTGGACATTACTCTCTGGTCTCCTCTTTGCTGGAAGGAGAAGGCAGTTCCCCTTCCGAGGCCACAGTCCTGGTGATCTTGGTGGTCATCCGCTGTTATGAACTGAATGTTTGTGCTGGTGTGATGAGTAAATGCACAAAGAAGACTACGAGGGACCCAAACCTGAGCAATTGTGGGAGAAAGCCATCATCTCCTCTTTGAAAGGGCCCAAAGACACTTTGAAATTGATTAATTATGGTGAACAGGTAGGTAGGGCTCCAGCTATCATTTGGGGAACTTTAAAAGGAAATACGATCTTTACATTCATATGTATCAGAGTCTTAAACATTTAATTTTATATTATTTGCATAGTAAGTACCAAAGACTGCTCCCTTCTTCACGGAGGGTCACAGTAAATCATCATGCCACTGACTATTTTCCAGGATCTCTGGAATTATTTCCTTAGTTAAAAAAAACCATGGTGTGACTCCTGAGTAGTCTTCACCTGGGGGAGGAGTGTAATGGGAACCCTTTGCAGCCTAGCCAAGGCTCACTCCTCACCATACCTCTTAATTGCTTTAGCTGGTCACTTGAGAGGAGTCTGATCAATTGCAGAAGGAACCTAGAGGCTTTTGGGAGAAAGGGACCCCAGCCCTGTTCATTCATCTCTTTGGGTGGACCAGTATGGGTAGACCAAAGTGTACAGGAAATGCACCAAGATTCTTCAAACAGAAACATACCAAAAAAATGAGGTATGGGCAGGGGTGGTTATTACCCTTGACATATACCAGACAAAGGCTATTTTAGAAAAAAACAAAAACAAAAACAAAATAGAACATATGGCTGAAATTGGCATGCCCTCAGGATCCAGATATTGATGGCATAGTGTTGTGGTTTTGGAACAAAGGCTGAGTGTTTGAACATGGGATACTCTATGGTTTAGGTATGAGGTATCATTGCAGGATGGACATGCTTTTGCAGTACTGTGCAGGGCTAGTTTTAAACAAGGGCATTCAGTGGGAGCAAAAAAGCAAAGCAGTAATGTAAGATCAAACTCTTTCCCCCATGGTACTGAGTAAACCTTGAGCTTCTTAAACTTAAAAGGGGTCTGTATATGTGTGGGAGGTTTCCCAGGAGAGGTCTCAAGAGTGAGATGCCAGACTTCCCACTAACAAGTCATGTGGATGCTCTTTGGAAAAACAAAAGAATATGACTGCTTTGTATCCCTTTGTTAATGAATCAGGGCATGCTTATTACCATAAAATTAAAAAGAAATCACAATGTTACACTGTGTAGGGTAATCCAAAATCACAACACATATTGAGATTTCTCTTTTATGTTTATAACTTAAATGTGAGATCCAAAGAACCCGGGATTACCAGAAACCCTAGAAAACTGAAAGAAGATTTGGTCTCATCTAGGTGGTTTATGAGAGTGTCATAGCACAGAAATTTTCTTGCATGGCTGACTGCAGACTAATTCCTAAATTTCCCTCTTGAATGATTTCAATGGAATTCTGAAAGAATATATATAATAAGAATGCTGGGTAATTTGTCAGCCTGTGGCTTCTCATTATATAGTTGATTCAATATTTTAGTTTGTTGCATTTATATGCCTCTTTATAATTGACAGAGCACTTTCTCGTATATTATTTTGTTTGTGCCTCACAGCAACACGGATGGATGTGTAGAATAGTGACTATTAATTCCTTTTAATACCTGAGGACACTGGGGCCCAAAGAGATTAAACAATATAACCATAAATGAGTGTAAGAAAGTTTAAATTTAAAAAATAGATACTTCATAATTACAAAGGGAAAATACTAACTTAACTGTGAAGACATGGCAGATACCACTTTAACCAAGTGATCAAGGTGAACAACACCAATAATGAGAAAAATCAATATCATGTATTTCCTGACATGACATACGTCACTTACATAGGATTCTCCCCGAAATACCAATCTGGATCATGACTAAAATAGCAGACACACTCAAACTGAGGGTCATTCTACCAGATTAGCCAGTAGTATTCGAAGGGTCAAGATCATAAAAGGCAGAGAAAGACTGAAGAACTGTTCCAGATTGTGAGAGACTAAAGAACAATAGCAACTAAATGCTATTTGGCAACCTGGATATTAGACCTGAAAAAGAACATTAGTGGGACAATTTGTGAAATTTAAATAAGATCTGTAGATTAGTTAGTGTTAATTTCCTGATTTTGCTAATTGTACTGTGGTTATGTAAGATGTTAACATTTGGGAAAGTGGTGAGAAAGGTACACGGGAACTTTGTGTACTGTTTTTGCCACTTTTAGAAGAGTCTGAAATTATTTCAAAATCAAAGTCAAAGTAAATTAATAAGTAGATTTTCTCCTGAAGTGAAACCAATTTGTATCTTCAATGACAATTTACATAAAGTTCAAAATCAACTGAAATCTGACTAAATGGAGCATTTTTTTCCAACTTTTTATTTAAATTCTAGTTAGTTAACATGTAGTGTAATATTCGTTTCTGGAGTAGAATTTAGTGATTCATCACTTAGATTAAATGGAGCATTTTTGCATTGTTTAAACCTATGGATGACCCTCCTATGGGACTCCTCTACATTCTACTGTAGCATTCTGGAAAGATATAGAACATGGTGGTAAAGACCACAGCCCTTGGATTTGGATAGTCTTGCCATTTTCTACGTATGTGAATGTCAGTTTCCCTGACTGGAAAGTGGGATAAGTAATAGTATAGGATTGTTGAGGAATTGAATGCATCAGCGCATGGTAAGTTCATGCCACAGTGTGAGGTATAGGTTCCAGCTTGTGAATTATGACTGAATTTAAATAAAAGGGTGAGAAAAGATAGTTTTCTGGGCCAGTCACCACTTTGTGTCAGAATGGCTCATTTAGTTGATATTTCACCAACTTAAATTGACATGCTTGCTCAAAAGCTGTTTAAAGTATGCTCACTACTAATAAAAAAAGGGAAAGGATGTTATTTACACAAATTGCCCAGGGATATTTTGAAAACAATAAGCAAACTGCTCAAAGCTTGCCATGGAAAAGAGCTCAGCTGTTACCACCACATTACCACCGTATCAGTAGTCAGTCGGGTACTATCCCAGGAAGAGAGAGTGGAAAATGGAAACTCTGCCCAAAGTTCCCCGCCCATGGAGAGCAGGGAAGAAACCATGACTGCCCCTGGAGTCCAGCAAAACCTGCCCTGCGTGGGCGGACAAGGCTTTAAACAACTTGGAAAGGCTCTTCAAAGAACAATTAAAAACAACCTCCCGTGGTGGGAGGTGAATCTGGCTGGGAAACTCCTGCTTTCTTTCCCCAGGGTAGAATTCCCAGGCTTCTGGATCCTGGTGGAGCGCCCTTGGCAGTGGACAGAGAAGTATGTTCCCTTTTCACTTTCCTGGGGCTTAGAGTGGTGGTTTTGAGTACATGGGGTGAAGAACATCTGGCTCTCCTGAAGCTGAAAGAGATTTGCAGTCAGCAGGTGGGGGCTGGAGGTTTACGAAAATAGTGAGGTGAAGTTCATTTTGTGGACAAGTCTTGGCCATGGGTGTTATTTATTTCAAATTTTATACTGCTGAGCTCCTGTGGCCTTATTACAGATCAGTTCATAAACAAACACATGCTAAGTTGTGTCCTGGGGATAAATGATAAGTTTATGTGACTTTGGGGTTGCATGTTAGAGGTAAGAGGGGAGCCACAGCTAAGGAGTAATAAATTGAAATTCCAGGCTACACCCCTATTTGGGTAAAAGACTGCAGACAAGTCCATGAACTACACACAAGTTTGAGACACTGAGTTAATGTCTTCAACATTTCCAAAAAGAATTACTGTGGAGTGAAGGCAATAAGTAATTCCAGAGTATCCAGCTTTCCTTAAGAGTATGTGAAAGAAAGGATAAAATAAATACTTTGGAGACCTGACATGTTCTATGAAATAACTTTAATATGTATTTAATATGTACTTCATTTAATATGTATTTCTATTAGTAGCGATCCAAAATCATCATTTATTCAATTATCTCACAAGTATCTATTGAGTGTCTGCTATGTGCCAGAGTATATAAGAGCCAAGACTCTAATTTATGGTCAATATTTTTTGATGACTTGAGAGTTTCTCCTTTATAAGAAAGCTTTGCCTTTTTGATGTAATGAGCATCAAGAGACATCCTTCCCAACTCAAAATAGATCCCTGAATAGCAATTCTGTGTGCACACACTTATCTTTGTGTGTTCAAAGTGGTGGAAACTCATTGGATGAAGGGGTGAGTGCTTGTGAGAGGGGTCTGTATGGCAGTCTTGTCTGAGCAGGGCAGTAAAAAGGAGGCTGCACATTCTCATATTATACCTGAAACAGAAAGATGTTTTATTTCTCACTGGAGGTCAATCTCAATGAGATCTCGGGGAAAAAAGCCATCATCAAAGATAAAGAATCATAGTGATTCCATGAGATCATTTACCCTCCAAGTCCAGAGTGTCTTTTTGCAATGCAAAATGTAACAGGTAGGCAGAGATATAATTGGAAGAGAAGAATAAGTGGAAAATAACGAGGGGAAAATTATATTAGAGGAGAGATTCAGGCAGAAGAAGTGAGAGATTAAAAATGATAGAGAAAAGAAAAGTAGATATCATGGATGGCCAGAGAGCCCTCACTGACTCCACAAGCGTGACCTCGTAGTGGTTATAGCACAAGCTGAACTCCATGCCTCATCCCATCCCTTACCCGCAAGAGAGGTTCCTACCCAGGACAGAATGATCAGGAAACCTAGGTAGGAAACAATCCCAAGATTTAAGTTAGTGAAAGATCATTCTATGAAACTGACTGTAGATGAACTGCAATATTCATTGGATAACTTTTGTTGTCTGTGGAACGACTCACAGCGGGAGCTGGTTTGTAACTGAATTACTGACAGGATTAGCACGCTTCTCGGTTCCCTCGATAGACTCTTCGTTATATTTTGACATGTTCAGCATTGAGAGAATAGTGAGTTTGGTAACTAATAAAACAGTAATAAAAGAGAAAGTTTTATTTTTAATTTTTGTACAATTAATTTTTAGTTTTATTTATAAGAAAGAAAGTTAAGAATTTGTTAGTGTAATTTATTAGTGTTTATTCATTCCAGTCCATGGAAAGACGCATGCTATCTAATAAAAACAATTATTCCAAGTATTACAAGGGTGAATATGGTCTTGGGACAAGGATTCCCTTTTTCTCTCTCCTTCTTTCTCTCTCTCTTTCTCTCTCTCCCCACACACACTTCTTACCTTATATGTCAACTATATTCAATTTCTTTTTCTTCTTGCCATTATGAATTCGTGGTTTTCAACATGAGTTCAGTGTTCCCTGACAATCTTTTTCCTTGCCCCTTTTAGTTCATCACAAAAGTTTATTGCTCTCACTATCTTCGTTAAGTTTATTACTCTCACTACCTCTGCTCTTGAACTACCTACCCATCCTCTCTGTTTAGGGACATGCTAGTTCCTTAGCTCAGCATCTGAGGCCTCAGTCTTCAGTACCCATGTTGCTGGACTTCTCTGAGGTTTTTCATACCACTCTTTCTGAAACTCTCTTATTATTTGTTTTCTAGAATACTGTAACTCTCTATTTCTCCCCTTATCTTTCTGACTTTTCCATTTCCTGTAGTGGATATTCCCCTCCTGTTCCCTTCAGTGTTATTGTTTGCTAGAGCTCTATCCTGTGCTCTGTTCCCTCAGCACACTCTCACTGGGAAACTCATCCTTTCCCCATTTAACCTACTTCTGTGCTCAGCACTCTCAAATACTAATCTCCAGGCTGGGTTTCTTCTCCATCACTGCATGCTGAGGTAAGTAAAGCTCAACATATCTCGGCTTTATTTCCTCCCTAAGATGCCTCAACTATCTTTCTTGGCTTGGTGAGTAATCTATCCATCTGCCAAGTAATCCAAGGTTGAACTTGGGTTTCTTAGACCCATCTCTTCCTTCCATCTCTCACATTCAAAACTTCACCTTCTTCACATTTCCCAAATTTCTCTATACCACCCCATCATCACATCTATGCCTCAGTTCAGATCCTTATCTCTTTTTTTCTTGGAGAATTTTAATATTTTCAACTGTTTTTTTTCCTGCCTCTATTCTTTCATGCCACTAATTGATTATCCACACTTCAGCCAGAGTGATTGTTTTAAAAGTCAAATCTAATGAAATTACTTCTCTAACTTATAACCCATTATTGGCTTCTCATTGCTTAATGGCTCTCAAATGCTCTTAGTGCAATGTACAAGGCCTGATACAGCCCACCCTCTAGCCTGACCTCCAGCTTCTCTTCTTCCCACTGAACAGGCTATGGTCCAGCTGTAGCCCAGCAAAAAAAGCCGTGAACTGAACAGCTGGAGCGGAAGACCCTATGGGGTTTTGTCATGTCCGAAAAGATGGTCTTAAATGGATAAGAATAATTAGGCTTAATATTTCCTTTGCCTCCCTCAGCATACACTCTAATTTATAGGTTTTGTTGGATTATGTCATTATTGGATGTTCTTTTCATAGCCTTCAATCTTATCAATATTGGCTGTTGAGGGCCCATGTGATGATCTCACACCATATCTGATATTTGCTCCCACTGAATAAAGAAGGTTTCTTTGTTTTAACAAAAAATAGAGACATTTAACATCACATTTACAGGATCTGAGGTTTTCTAGCAATGGCATATGTCATTAATTTCAGCCTTTGATAATCCAAGAAGTATGGAAAATTCCCACCTCCTACTCTTTTGTAGGATTTGCAACTCTGCCAAGTTTTGTAGCTCATCGGGATATTTACAAGCTAAATGGTGAGCTGTGGAAAAAAGAAATCTTTACATCTTTAGTTAGAAGCTTTATAAAGAGCACTCAAATAAGGCAGTGTGGTAAGGGAGGCAAAACACTGGATTCCATTTCCAGCTTTTCCCGGAACAAGGGGTGTGATCACAGATGAATTCCTAAACATTTCTAGGACTCAGTTTCCTCATTTATTAAACCAGAGTCTTGAGTGACCTCTAAAATTACTTCCAGCACTAAAAGAAAACAAAACAAAACAAACAAAAACTTTGATAATTTTCTTTTAAATTCCTGCTCAAGACTGTAGATGGTTTCCTTGATGTGGAGAAGAAATATAAATAGACTTTTGTATTTTTCAAAACCAAGTGGTCCTTCTTTGGGGTCTTCTGCCTTTTATTGCCTACAAATCAAGTTATGTCCATTTTTAAGTAGTTACTGAAAAGTTGAGGGCATTTTTTTCCCTTACCAACTGAGCCTAGAGATACACTGACAACGTGATGTACGGCCTAAGGAGAATTTCTTCTGTTCATTTAAAAAGGAAAATCAGCTTTTCATCTGGGTGAAAGATATCCTAGAGCTTTTGCTACTTTGAAGTTAGCGTGGAAAGATGAATGTTTAAAAAGCTGAGCAGTTATGGTCAAGTATGGATGGATCCAGTAAAAAAAATAAATAAAAAACAAAACAAAACAAAAAAACCAGTACAAAACTGTGAGCAGTTAGTGGCTGGCCCTGATGAGTGAGGGCTCAGGATCAGCGTGGGAAGTGAAAGGGCACAGGGGATACATAGAAGGTGGCCTAACAGAGCGATTTTTCTACAGAGGGACTTGCCATCTTGTTTAACATCCTTAGCTCTTGAACGTTTCCCTGGAAGAATACAGGACTTTTCCCTTTCCTTTCAGGACTAGAACAGATGTATAATGCTTGGACCAAAACCAAACAGAAACCACAGCCAGCATTTCAGCCTCCTCCAAGTTGGAAATCATGACATGCCATGCTCTGAGTGACTATGTTTTCTGTCACCCGGAAACACAATTACAACACAATTAAATTATAAGTAGTTAATAAAAATACATATATGAGGGGTACCTCAGTGACTCAGTCAGTTAAGTGCCTGACTCTTGGTTTTGGTGCAGGTCATGATCTCATGGTTCATGGAATCGAGCCCCACATTGGGCTCTGTGCTGATGGTGTGAGCCTGCTTGGGATTTTCCCTCTCTCTCTCTGCTCCTTCCCTGCTCATGATCTCACTCCTTCTCTCTCTCTCTCCAAATAAATAAACATTAATATATATATATATGAAAAAAATCCCATACATTTGGAAATGAATGCATATAACATAAATATAGGGAATTATAACGTCAATTAGAAAATACTTAGAAGAGAAACATTTTAAAAATTATATGTTAAAATTTGTCATAAGAAACCAAAGCAGTAATGAAAGAAAATTTTAGTTAAGTATATATTAGAATGCAAATTAATGAGTCAAATGGCCAACCCAAGAAGTTGGAAAAAATCCAAATGAGTAAACTCAAGAAAAAAGGAATATAAAACACAAGAGAACAAAAAAAATTACCTAAAATATATTTAGCACCTTAGAGAAAAACAACCCAATCAATAGCTTATTCTTTGAAACACAAATAAAAGAAACAAATTTTTGATGAGAATTTTCAAGAATAAAAAAAGAAATAATAATGTTGAAAGTAAAAAAAGGCAGGCATATCTGCAGATACAGCCTATGTAGAAGTTAATTTAAAAATGCTATCAAGAATTTTGTGTTACTAACCTACATATGTTAATAAATGGACAATTTCCTGGAAAACAAATAACTTACCAAAACCGATTCAAGAAAAAATAATACATCTAAATAGTATACCCCTCAACACACACACACACCAAATACTACCCAGATCATTTTACAAGTTCTACCAAACAGTCCTGAATCAGATCATGTCTGTCACATCAGACTGTTCCGGGAGCGCTAACAGAGAGTAGGTCCCTCTATTCTTTATATGGGCTCATGTAGAACTTGACCATTTAGCAAGTGAAGAGTAATACAAGAAAAAATATATACATTGATCTCTTTTGTCTTCATAAATGTAAACTTTCTTTTAAATAGAGTAAGCCAAAATCTGGCAACGCATGTAATTGAACACATTTCACCACCTTAACAGATCAAAAAAACACTAAAAGTTATATGATTATCTTATAAGATACAGGAAAAAAAGGATAAATTTTAGCAACTTTTGATTTGGTAAATACTCTCAGCAAACTAGGAATAAGAGGGGCTCCCTCTTCTCACAAAGAGTGTCCTTCAAAAAAAGACTATAACAAATGTACAATTTAGGGAAAATTTAAAACACTCCTTTAAAATATGACAATATGGAACAAGAAAATGATGCCCATTTTAAACTGGAGGTCAGGGGCGCCTGGGTGGCGCAGTCGGTTAAGCGTCCGACTTCAGCCAGGTCACGATCTCGCGGTCCGGGAGTTCGAGCCCCGCGTCAGGCTCTGGGCTGATGGCTCAGAGCCTGGAGCCTGTTTCCGATTCTGTGTCTCCCTCTCTCTCTGCCCCTTCCCCGTTCATGCTCTGTCTCTCTCTGTCCCAAAAATAAATAAACGTTGAAAAAAAAATTAAAAAAAAAAATAATAAAATAAAATAAATAAATAAACTGGAGGTCATCCAGGACAATAAAGAGAGAGAGAAGAGATTAAAAAGAACAAAATATCTAGGAATAAATCTAAGTATCATAACAGTGATACTTTTTAGAAAGAATTATAAAATTACTAAAAGATATTAAAGAAGCTCTAACTACACAGAGAGATATACTGTGTTCAGAAGGAAGAAGAATCAATATTAAAAATGATGTCAATTCTCTCATAAGGCAATCATAGCATTATGCAAAGCATGGCCACTCTCTGATTTATTGCCTTAGAAACAACCAGTGCCAAACATTTACTTTGTTCTTTTTTTATATTTAAAATAGTATTAACAAAAGCCACATTAAAGTGTGTCCACTTCTAAGTAGGTACTGAAAAATTGAGGGCACTTCTTTCCCCTCACCAGCTGACCTTGCTGGTAACATTTCACAAATACTGACAGTGTGATGTACAGCCTAAAGACAATATACAACACTCTTTGGGCAAAATTTCCTTCGGGTGGTTTTTATTAGTCAGGGAAGAGTCTTGGTGGCCAATAGGATTATAAAATTCCCATCGCTGCTGCTGACTCTCCTACTCTGATTTGCTGCATACTTGCTTCACCCCTGCTCTCAAAGTAAGGGAGGGACTCATTTTATTTTGCCATGTTGGGTAGTCACAGAAGCTGAAGATGATCCACTTCTCTGTGTGGACCTGGTTTTCTACCTGGTGAGGAGCAGAGGAGCTTCTGGTCAGGAATGGTCTATGTCAGCCTGCATTAGCATCAAGAACCCCATCGCATTCATTTAGCCTCCCAAATAAAGCCATCGGTCAAGGCTAAGATGGCAGCAGGGCTTCGGCATAGCTGGTGCGATCGAGGTTTTCTGCTTGGCTCACAGACACAACTGAGAGTCTTTTCTTGCTCAGGATTGGGACTCGACCCCTATTAATAGGTCCCTGACTACTGTTGCCCATGGACTGTGGCAGCGACAGACATTTGATACTAGGATTGAACACTGAGGGAGAGTGTTAAGAACATTTCCCTGTCTTTCCCCTTAAACCCTCTTTCTTCTTCAGTTAAACATCTTTCCTTTCTCTTTTTCCTCTACCTACCCCTCCTTTCTCTCTCGTTCTCATTTGTACATTTTTCCTGTCATTTTCACACTATTTCATTATTCTCTTTCTTTCCTGTATGTCTCTCTCCTTCTTATCCCCCTTTTCTCTTTTTCTATCCTCTGCTACCTCTCCCTATCTTATTTTCTTCAATGTCTGGGTGTGTCCTCATAACTCCACTAATTTCTCCATATTCTCTTCTTCCTCTACCCTAGTCCCTCACCCCTTTAGCATTCTTCTGAAATGTTTCTACTCTTCATCTCACGGCAACATATAGGCCACCATTCCAATAAGAACAAGCAAGGCTCCCAACAAAACAGATGAACATTAATAAAACAAAAACATCATCCAGATGAGGGTCTGTGCTCCATGAAGTTCCCAGCCTCCTCCTCTTTTGGCAAATGTATTTATTTTCTTTTTTGTGTAGGCAGATAATGTTTCAGATAATACTCCAGAGATTCATTATCATGAATTTGCCCAATGCAGTTTTTACAGCTATGTTTTTTATTATTTTATAGTTAAATATTGGCTTAGCTAGGAAACCAGAAACTCTCACCAGAGCTCTATACCTCAGTTACCAACAAGACTATTTCACGAACATTTAGATACTCGTGTGTGCTTATGAAAATTGTAATTATTTATGTGTGACTCAAGAAATTAAAGGCCAATGATTAGCCTGTATTTCAAAGGGAAAAAATTTTCTGGCTGATCAGTTTGGGGAATCATTCATCTTTGAATCCTCAGTACCTAACACAGTTATTGGTGTCTAGGAGAATCTCAGAAAGTGCTTATGGAAACAAATATTGGTTTCCATCCAATGTATCCTCCTGGGGTCCCTAAGTACATAACTGAAAGGGTCTCAAATGACTGCATATTTCCACTTTTGCAACAAATAACAAAATTTGCACATAAAAGATTAGCATGACTGAATTATTTCTTGGCATTTGAATAGCCATTTACAATTGCAAGCCACTTGGTAGTTTTCACAACTGGCTATTCATCATAAAAACTGTATGGAAAAAGAATTTTTACAAATGTACTGATGGAAAATCCAAGGGGGGAAAAAGCATATAGATCCTCACAAGGGACAATTTTCTGCCTAGTTTAAGAAAATACTCAAAACCTAAAGGAAAATGATCTGTTATGACATTCTACAAACGTAGCTTCTCTAAGAAAGAACATGCAGAAATGGTATGAACAGGAAAATAAATAATGAAGAAACCCCGAATGACCGAAAAATGTCTCTGGATTTTCCCAGTTCACTTGACTCTCCACATTTCTCCCAGTTCCCCTGTAGACAACTAAAAAGGCACAGACTTAACAGCAAAGCCCAGTGCTGGATTACCCGGTTGACGTTGTTAGCACATGTTCGGAACAATAGCAAAGCACAAGTACAAAAACTATGTTGGAAAGAATATTTCAAAAAGAACTTCAAAATAGACACCCAAGAATCAGAATTTTGGGCTATTATCTTTCTGTTATATTATAGTTTAGGGATTAAAATCATTCTGAATTATATATAGCCGGGGGTAGTGGAGCTGCAGCACGGTATAGTATAAAACCTCTAAAAAGCCAACCTGGCCAGGACCCAGCTAAAAAGCCTGGCCATTGATTCCCTTCTAGAGTGTTTACTCAATATTTTGTGTTCGGGGCTGATAACCATACACATGAGCAAAAATGGATAGGCCACATAGCCATAAAAAGAATAATCAAAATTGCCCCCCAATACTAATTGGATCCATATTGAACATTACACACAATTGTTAGAACACCATTTAAAAGTATTAAGCATAGAGATGGTGCAAGATGTTGGTGGATTCCCAAAAGAGTCTTGCTCACAGTTATGCCCAGGACCATTTTTCGCCCTTAGCTCTGTCCTCTGCACCCTGTTATCATGGGGCTGAGACTGGAGATTTGTAGGCCAGGGCTGATCCTGGGTTTCTCACTGGACCAGGATGGTCAGGAGGAGGAGGGAGAGCAGTGCAGAGTCACAAGGAACAAAGGGCTTAGACTCTTGGTTCTTTAACTTCTTACCTGCATCATCCTGGGCGAGTTTCTTAAAGTCCCTGACTATACAGAGACAATAACCCCAAGCTCATAGAATACGGGGAAGATCAAAGAGAGACCTAGAAAATATGTGAACGCTGACCTCATACAGTAAGCGGGTATTCAAAAAATGATGGTTGCTGTCACACAGCTTCTTCTATGATTATATGGTACCTAGACAAGAAAACACTCATTTATTCCACCAATATTTATTGTGCACATACTAACAGATAAGCACTGAAGTGCTGAATTGGGCTGTAGACTCTTCCTCACGTGGGGGAAAAGGTACTAATTACCTTTCCCTACAACCTTATGGAAACTGGAATTGAGGAAAACACATGGAATGTCATAGAAAATTGCTCTCAGCTGCTTTACAGGGTGAGCCAGATATTCCTGTTTCTACAACACGATTATCAAAAATCACAGCATCTGTAAAGTTGATGAACCCAACACCAGGCAGAGTTAAAATAGGTATTTTTGTTTTGTGCAGTTTTCTTATTTTCATTGGTGCCTTGACTCTGGTCATTTAGATGCTAAAGAGTCATTTCAATGCTAAAGGCACCCCCCCACCAACTGTTGCCTGAATCTTAGCTCCAAACAAAATTGACTGGCTAAGGAAGGGAAAGCAAAGCAGTTCCTGCTCCTTCCCAATGGCAGAGAAAAGTCTACAAAGTTTTTTGTCCCCCTCCTCTGTCCCCATTATGAGATAATTCTACTCCCAAGAGAAATAATCTAGTGCAAATCAAAAAGTATATATTCCTACCCTTAATACATCCAGAAACTCGATCTGTTAACAATTTTTTAAGGTTTATAATCCAATGCCAGAAGAAACGATAGACTGTCAACTATTACAAGCTTAGCGTGTGAATCTGTTTATTTCATCACTTTCTCCATAATTCCTTTAGCCAACAGCAGAGGGAATGCATTTTGCCGGGGATGACAACCTTTAATTCTCCTATAAGGAGCCCAAAAGCTCTAGTTACCTCAGTGTGGCAGACAGAGTAGCCCTTAAAAGATGGTCCTGGTCCTCAGAACTTGTGAACATGTTACCTTACATGGCAAAAGTGATTTTGCAGATGTGATTAAGGTAAGACTTTTGAGAAGGGGAGATTATCCTGGACTATGCAGGTGAGCCAATGTAATCATACCAGTTCTTTAAAAACAGAGAACCTTCAAGAAAGACATGTGACAACCAACTCGGGGTCAGAGAGATGCTACATCGACCTTGAAGAAGGAGGAATCAAGGAATGTGTGGGGCCTGTAGAAGCCAGAAAGGCCAATACATTGATTTTCTCCTAGAATCTCCAGAAGGGTTATAGCTATGTTGATGCCTTGATATCACCTCAGTGAGACCCATGCTGGAATTTTGTGTTACAGAACTACAAAGTAATAAATTCGTACTGTCTTAAGCCACTAAATTTGTGGTAAGTTGTTACAGCACCAGCAGAAAATTAAGGTGCAGGGGAACACGGAAGTGAGGACTCTAGGCAAGCAGGGAGGAAGAAGAGGGGGTGGTTAAGGTAGAACAGTGGGAAGGTCACTTTAGTCAATCCCCTCCCTTGATTCAGAGACTATCCAGTATGAGCACCACGCTGGCTGACTATGGACAAAAACCAGAAGCTGGGTATTGAAATGTAACAAGTCATTGTACACACGTTTGCTCACTTTAAGAGAACTTGATTCTCCACTGTGGGGCAATTCTTCTCTAAAGATTTCTTTCCTTGTTTATCACTGTTGCTGTTTATTGTTTTCCTAGAGTTTGTCATGAGGTGTCACCATTTTGTTCCTTTTCCAGATTACTTGTGTCATAATTGATTTTGTATTTGAATGTAAGCTTCCTCACTGCACATTCGACTGCAAGCTCCAAGAACAGGAGGACTACATGTGTCTATTCATCATTGTGTTTGCATTGCTCATTCACTGGTGAATGAAGGGGGGCGTTTCCATCTGTCTTCTGAGGCTGTTGTCCTATCCAGACCTCTTCCTTCCCCTTAGCCCACGGTCTCTCATGGGATTCTAAGGAAGTTAGTCATGAATAAAGAAGGAAGTTTGTCCTTCAGTATTTCATGGTCAAGGACTTGATTTATTTGCAGCAGCTAAATCCTTTATTAAAGTGCATTTTGTTTTGTTCTTTGGGGTTAACCTTAATTTTCAGATATGTAAGCCGTTGAGTGTTAACTTTTAACGTGATCATGGAACAATTTTGAGAATGAAAACACTAAAATAGCCACCATACAACAAGAAAATATCTGGTTTCATTCACTGAACCAACTTGACACACAAAGTCCTTGAAAGTTATGAGGAAATTGATCTAAGGGGAGCCAAAAAAAGAAGATTGGACTAGCCAAAGGTCATATATAAAAAGACTAGGTGGAGCTAGAAAAAAATATCCAGGACTCGTGATTTTCAGTTTAGAATTTTTGAGGTTTTTTTTCTTATTTTCCTTAAGCACCATCTTTCCCCAGAAGGCCCATCTGAAAGTGGGTGGGACCCCGACAAATCTGGGTGGTTGTTTTTTTTCAACACTTCTCCCCACTCCTCCAAAAAATGTGTTTATGCTGGTGAAGTCAGGTGACTTATGAGCCTCAGTTCTTAGAAGCACCAATTGGCTAGGATGCAGAGATGGGAAGGAGCCCCTATCTCACTTGGTACTTCCCTCAGCCAGCCTGAAGCACATGCCATAAGTCCCTCACAACCTTGCCCTAGAGACCCATGTTTGGCCCTTTAAAAGATGCCCAAGACAGACCCAGCCACAGGAATTAAGGGTATTTGTTGCTCTGTTCTTTTCCATCTCTCCTCCCCATTTCCTGCCTGTCTTCTTGTTGGCATCTCATGTTTGCCCTCAGACTATAGTTCTTTCTGGTACCTCCCCTACTTCAGCTCTTGGCCTTTCTCTATTCTAATGTGCAGAGACTGATTCTGGCCTTGCTGCACTACTCCACCTCTGGCTTCTCAGACAGGACTTGATATTCATCCCTGGCTTCTCAGCCAAGGAGCAGCCTGCTCCAAGTTTCAGTCCTATTAACTTAGCATGTGACAGGCTCACTAGGCTAGGGACATCTCTCTGTTTCATTATTTTTCTTTGTTTTTTCTTTTTCACTTCCTCTGATAATCACTGGGTGAGGTACTCATGATAGAATTCTCTTTTCTTTCCTTTTAAAAACGCTTTCTCCTTACAGAGAGACAGTAGAATGGTGGTTATCAGGGGCTAGAGACAGGGGGCAGAAAGGTAAGCTGCTGTTTAACAGGTATAAAGTTTCAGATTTGCAAGAAGTAAAAATTCTGGAGGTCTGGTCTCAACAATGTGAATATAACACCAGTGAACAGTACACTTTAAAAATGATTAAAATGGGGGCACCAGGCTGGCTCAGTCAGAGAGCATGTGACTCTTGATCGTGGGGTTGTAAGTTTGAAACCCATGTTCGGTGTACAGATTGCTAAAAAAAAAAATTAAACATACAAAATTGAAAATGGTAAATTTTATGTTATGTTGTTTTGGTCACAATTTTTTTAAAAGACGGGAATTTAAAAAAAATGTTTTTCTCCTAAGCTCTGTTCTTTATGCTTTTAAAGGGTATCGAATTAGGCCCTAAATGTAACCAAACGTTAATTCACCTGAATGCTTTTCTTTTAAAATATTTTTATTTATTTACTTTGTGAGAGAGAGAAAGAGAGTGTATGTGAGCAGGGGGAGGGGCAGAGAGACAGGAAGAGAGAGAGAGAATCCCATGTACTGTCAGCGTAGAGCCTAATGCGGGGCTCAAACCCACGAACTATGAGATCATGACCTGAGCCAAAATCAAGAGTCAGACGCTCAACTGACTGAGCCACCCAGGCGCCCCTGAATTCTTTTAGAAATAGAATCTTTTAGAAATAGGACCCAACTCTGGGTTTGCCCAAATCATTATTTCTTACTTCACAGACCTGATCCCAACAATATGGAAATACACATTCCATGAATAATAGTTGAGCACCAACTATTTGCTAAGCACCGGCAGAAATTCAAAGATGAATTTCACATAAACCATTGTTTACTAAAATTTATATAACTTAATAATAATAATAATAATAATAATAATAAATCTGCCATTTATTACTCTGTGTCAGAAACTATGCCATGTCGTTTATACACATTATCTCTTTTATTCTTTTAACAACCTAATAAAGTAGGTAATTTTTATCTGGTTCTATAGTCTTTTAGTGGATTTGACATATAACCACTTGGAAAGCCAAAATAGGATTACGATCTATTGAAAATGGAATTAATATATATTTATGTCTGTGTGCCAAGCAGAGTACTGAAGAATCTTACACATGACATTTAATCTCCATTTTACAGATAAGAAAATTGAGGATCAGCCATGTCAAGAGAATTGCCAAAGGCCACTTAGCTAATAAGACACAGAGACTTATTTAAAGCAGGCATGTGGCTGATCCCCAAGGCTGCATGCATTTTATCATCACACCGTGTGGTCTTCCTGTATCGCAGTAATGCAAGTTAGGAAGTGGTTAAATGTGTTAGGAACTCTGTATGAATTGAGATAAGCAAGGAAAAAAATAGAGATTTACCTCTAGCTGGAGTTGGTAAGTGAAAAAAGTACCTTAAGAAGGGGGAACGACGTAAGCACAGATACAAAAGGAGGAATGCGGAGTTTGTACTTGGTAAAGGCACAGTAGAGTTCTGGAATCTTCTAGGCAAGAAGTAGAGCAATAGGAGATCGGACCAGGAAGCCACACATAGGCCTGGGCCACCAGGTCCCAAATGTCAGTCTGAAGGGGTATGGGCTTCATTACCTATGGGGTGTACAACCATAAAGATTTTTTGAGCAGAGAAACTACAGGACCGAAAGTTGTGCTTTGGATATATTCACATAGCAAAAGTACATGAAATGAACTGAGGAAAGTTTAGGAAAATAAAAAAAACAAAAACAAAGCTAAGCCCAGTTTCTCTTTCCTTAATTCTATCTCTTTTCATGTTAACATTGGCCTTGACACTGTGAACATGTCCCTAACATGTTGAAATTGAGGATTCAATAGTGTATTTGCCTAAAGCTACTTGTTTTTAAATGAATTAAATATGATTTTCTTTAAACTTTCCCTTCAAAGTCTGTAGGTTTAAAACATAATTTGAAGTTCATTTTCCAAGGAAGAATCCAATTTGGCTTTTGTTGTTTCTGGTCGGATATTATATGATTTTATTTTTTTATTGCAAGCCTTTGGAATGGTTCACAGATGTTGCTGCTAAAATAGATTCTCCTGGAACTATTTACTTTGAGAGAATCTCTGTTACCATGGATTAAATTAATAGGAGATCTTGTTTAAAATTCAAGGCTGTGCTCAAATTTAGGAAATAATAGTATTTCCTTAAATGTATATAAGGCCATCACGGAGACAAGTAACACGTGGAACACTCCTATAACTCCACACCATTGCAATTATGGTTGAGTTACTTTGTATTCAAATTAAAGACCATCTCTCTCAAGGAGAGAGATCAACCAGGTTAATGTTTGTTTGTTTTTAAGTTTATTTATTTTGAGAGAGAGAGAGCACTCAGCAGGTGAGGAGCAGAGAGAAGGAGAGACAGAATCCCAAGCAGGCTCTGTGCCATCAGCTCAGAGCCCGATGCGGGGCTTGAACCCACGAACCACAAGATCATGACCTGAGCCAAGAAAGATCAAGAGTTGAACACTTATCCGACTGAACCACCCAGGCACCCCAACCAGGTTAATGTTTTTATGAATTCATAAACTCATGCTCCTACTTGGTCAGTTGTACTGAAAGAATATGGTTATTAGAAGAATATCTATGGCTTAAATTTTATGAGGAATATACTAAAATTAAATAGACCATTCACCATTAGAAATAATTTAACAAAATACTATCACATTTAAATATCAACTAAATTTCAGCTGACTCGTGCACAAGTTGACATTGCATGTGACCAGCACCCAAGATATCTCCCTTAGTCTTACTCTCTTTCACTCTTCCCCTTAATGAGCTCAGCTGTTGTCACTAACTCATGTCTTCATTGTCACCTGCGTATGAGGGATTTGCAGGTCTACATCTCCAATTCTTACCTATCTATCTCTCAAGACCCAAATCTACAATATTCTATTATGTATCTCCCTATCAGGCATCTGATACTCAATATGTCCAAACCACATTTACCATTTTATCCACAATCTGATATACAAGGTAGGACCTCCACATCAGTATTTGCTAGATTGTGTTCCAGAAACACTAATCCCCAAAAAGCTTAAATTAAAAAAGAGATTTATGGTCAAATAAATTTTATAAATTCTACATACTTTATCATACTTTCTTAGAGGTTCTCTATGAAAATTAAAGTTCTAAAGGAACTTAGTTCTCCCTCAGTAGAAAACATGGTTATTTTGTTTATCTCAGTATTTTATTTGATGTTGGACATCTTTCATGCATAACACCTATTAACATTCTGAGAAACTAGAGTTTACAGAAGATACGTGGAGAACAGCCAAACAGTAGATCATTTTTCACTTCTATCCCTTAATCACTATGCAAAATTCATCACCTCCTTGTGTAGTTATATCTGCGGTGTATCTAGAGCCAGAATCTGCCTCAGTCTCCTTCCTGACTTCATCACTTACCAGTTGTGAGATCAGGGCAAATTACTTAATCTCTTCATTCAGTTTCCAAGTTTTTAAAATGGTTGAGCCTTCTTAAATTAAAGGATTGTGAGGATTAAATTAATGCATGCAATGCACTTAGAATATGGAACATAGTAAATGCTCAACAAATGCTCGCTTTTTAAAAAAAGTTTTATTTATTTATATATTTGGTAATCTCTACACCCAACATTGGGCTTGAACTCATGACCCTGTGATCAAGAGTCACACGCTTTCCTGACAGCCAGCCAGGCATCCCAGCAAATATTCACTTTTTAAATTATTAGTGTTACCTCTAAAATGTCTCAAATATTTGCTGTTTTCCACTGCCTTTGACACTTCCATGGTGTAGGTACTCATCATTTCTTTCCTGGGCCACATAATAATAATAGCAATTTACACTTAATTTGGCCCTTTATACATTTCCTTGATGTTTTCATGTACATTACCCAATTGATAAATACTTCATTTACTCTGTTTACACACCCTCTATCTTGCAATCCATCCACCACACTGCCATTTAATTCTTTTTAAAGCACAAATCTAATGATGTCGTTCTTATGCTCAAGGACATTTAATGACCCTCTGAATTCTGTGTAATAAAGGAAAGTAACAGCTACTCATCAAAGTGGACACACCCTTGCCTTCACACTCACCATTACAGAATTTTATAATCTAGCCACACTGCACTACTCCTCAAGTTTAAAATATACTATGGGCTTTCAGATCACTTGACTTGGCTGGTACAATTTTTTGTTTTTCCTTGAATACACTTCCTTCCTTCTTTCACTTATTAACAACCTTACTCATTCTTTAAAGGCCACCTCAAATTATGTTCCATTTCACACAATTAATTATACAAAGACTATCTTCCACATTAAATTGTGAGCGGAACAAGAGGTGTTGTCCGAATCATTCTTTTGTACTTTACAAATCAAACATGATGACTTATATGTAGTAGGTGTTCGTATAGATTATTTATTGACTAAATTTGCCTACATAGAGGGCTTCTTACTACTCATTAGTGTATACCACACCTTAAACAAATATTATACTTAAAAAAGTCAATTGGCTGATAATTCTCTCCTTGCCAAAAGTTTCTATTCTTTATAAAAGAACTCACAGTAGGATTCCTTCAATAGGGAAGTGAGCCAGTATGTTTCAATAAAAACACAATCGCATGGAATTTTGTAAAACACGCCTACAACATGCACCTGTATCCACCAGCCATCCCAGGATTATTACTTCTTGGGATAATACCATGTTTTTGTTGGGATTCTCTTGGAGTAAATATAAAGGCCAATTAATATACCAGCCTTATAATAATAATATCATATCTTCATTTTTCCGATGGAGACTTCCTGGTTGGCTCTCAGAGAGGTGATCTAATCTATGGTCTCACTTGCTAATCTAAGTTCACTTTCAGGTCAGATGTACTCAGCTTGTTTCTGATTCAGTGACCTCATCTCCTTTAAGGGACCTACTCTTCCTTCAAAGCCTGCCATTGGAAAATCACACTGGAGACTTACCTACTACAGAGGCAAATTTTCCAAATCTGAAGCACACAATTCCCTACTGTGCATTGCTCTCAATACCTCCTTCCCAGGCTATTGCTTAGAAATACTGGCTAGAAGTGGGAGGAGTAACACTTTTATACCTCCCATTCTACAAGTGTATTTAGTTTCCCAAAGAAGTTTAAATGCTTATGCTTGGAAAGCATATTTTCAATATTTTTTCTTGCTCTATGACTGCCAAAGGACTCATATCAGGTTTAAGTAGGAGATATCTCTGTGGCATGAAGAAGTTTGGGGTCAGTGTTGTGTGTCACATTCTCTTTGTTCATCCTAATATTTACTGATTCACACCTACTACACACAATCGAATGCTCTGGACCCCTTAGCCATTACTGCTTCCCATGACTTGGATTGTTTGATTCCATTTTGTCGGTTAATGATAAACTATTATCTATGCCTGCTACACCTCTGCCAAGAGCTTTTATCCAGAAATTACTTTATAGTTATTATCTAATCTTTATAAAACCATGGAGGAAGTTTTCCCATCTAACAGACGGTAAATGATTAAGGAGAAGATAATTAAAGAGCCTGCTCAAGGTGACATGGTAATTTAGTGATGGAATAGTACTGAGTGTTCCCAATGTTCACTTTCTATAGTTCAAGTGGTAAACCTCCTAATATTATCTGAGTTGGGGTTTATTTACAGTTGCCTTACTTTTCTTACAAATCATTGAATAGCAAAGAAAAATGAGAGATGCATATGCATGTGTAGAATAGCATTAAAAGTGCCCTACAGAGAGTTATGGACTGATTGTTTTATTGTTCACCAACTCTGACTAGTATTTGCATATTTTTTTAAACAATTGCTTTGTATAAAAGTGATTATGACCATAGGTATAATTAAGTACATAAAACTATTAAGACTTTCCTTGGAAATTTTGCAAACAACCAAAATAATTTTGAAGGGTATATTTTACTTTTTTAAATTAAAAAAAATAGTCTTTCCTAGAATATGTTTGTATTCATTAATTCATCGGTACACTCTACCTGTTGTTAACAATTATAATATCATTGAGTAGCAATTGGATGGAAAAAATGACAAAAGAAGTACTCAATCTAGGGGGTATTTTCAAAATTCTGATAGCTATTAATTATCTCAATAACTTTGTGCATAAGTAGAAAGTGCATAATTAGCAAGTGCTAAGTGTTTACACTTTTATTTCAAATTTCATTTTATCAAGTTGAACATGCTCCTTTGTTTCTAGAAGTTTAAAAAGCTTAAAGTCATCTTGCATTTTATAGTTCATAGAAAATAAATTCTATCCCATTTTGCAAGTAATCATAAATTTTAAACACAGGACTAGATAGTGGAGTGGAAGTAAACCAAAATGTAAGTCCCACAACAGAATGTCACCACATAAATAAAGTTAACTGTCCCTGATGGACTGTCAATATTTTAAAAAGTGCCTAGAATATAGTAGGTGCTCAATAAATATTTGTTGTATAAATACGTAATTCTCTGTGGAGGGAGAGAGGGATGGAAAGATGAATATGATGTGCTCTTTAGGGTGTCTGAAGAGCATTTGGAGAGTGTTCTACTAGTGATATTTAGAAGCAAATCAATTTTCAAAATAAATACTTCATTCCATATTTTTTCAAACCAACTCAGTTTTGTATGTATGCAATTATCTTATAAATAATGTGTATGATTTTAGTTTAGTTTTGAGACACTCTTATATAAAACATACCTAGCGAAGATAGGAAAATTTTAAGTCTTTTCAGATGCATTCCCATACTCTGTAAATCGTGTTGCTCTGCTGTTTCCCACCCATTGTGGCAGGCTGCTTTAGTGCAAGCACTCAGCTTTGAGTGGCAAAGCACATTTAAGAAGAAAAAATCTTTGGGAGTGCAAGCTGGTGCAGCCACTCTGGAAAACAGTATGGAGGTTCCTCAAAAAACTAAAAATAGAACTACCCTACGACCCAGCAATTGCACTACTAGGCATTTATCCAAGGGATACAGGTGTGCTGTTTCAAAGGGACACATGCACCCCCATGTTTATAGCAGCACTATCAACAATAGCCAAAGTATGGAAAGAGCCCAAAAGTCCATCCATGGATGAATGGATAAAGAAGATGTGGTATATATATATATATATATATATATATATATATATATATATATATAATGGAGTATTACTCGGCAATCAAAAAGAATGAAATCTTGCCATTTGCAACTACGTGGATGGAACTGGAGGGTATTATGCTAAGTGAAATTAGTCAGTCAGAGAAAGACAAAAATCATATGACTTCACTCATATGAGGACTTTAAGATACAGAACAGATGAACATAAGGGAAGGGAAATAAACATAATATAAAAACAGGGAGGGGGACAAAACAGAAGAGACTCATAAATATGGAGAACAAACTGAGGGTTGCTGGAGGGGTTGTGGGAGGGGAGATGGGCTAAATGGGTCAGGGGCACTAAGGAATCTGTTCCTGAAATCATTGTTGCACTATATGCTAATTTGGATGTAAATTTTTAAAAAATAAAAAAATAAAACAAGTTAAAAAAATAGCATTCAGCAATAGAGAAAGACAGAAACAAATATCTCCTATATGACTTCATTTATATGAAGTTCAAAAACTGCCAAAACACCCAGTATAAAAAGACAAGCTAGAGATCCTTTTGGGGAGGAGAGGTAGATAGTGACTGGAGGGATCACTAACAGCAGTTTGTGGAATGCTAGCCAAGATGGCAGTTACATATATGTTAATGATCATTCATTGAGCTGTACATTTATGTTTCCACGCTTTAACACTCATAAATATTTGTGTTATACATTATAATAAAATGATTTTTTTAAATTTTTTTTTCAACGTTTATTTATTTTTGGGACAGAGAGAGACAGAGCATGAATGGGGGAGGGGCAGAGAGAGAGGGAGACACAGAATCGGAAACAGGCTCCAGGCTCTGAGCCATCAGCCCAGAGCCTGACGCGGGGCTCGAACTCCTGGACCGCGAGATCGTGACCTGGCTGAAGTCGGACGCTTAACCGACTGCGCCACCCAGGCGCCCCTAAAATGATTTTTTATTTTATTTTTATTTATTTTTTTTATATGAAATTTATTGACAAATTAGTTTCCATACAACACCCAGTGCTCATCCCAAAAGGTGCCCTCCTCAATACCCATCACCCACCCTCTCCTCCCTCCCACCCCCCATCAACCCCCAGTTTGTTCTCAGTTTTTAACAGTCTCTTATGCTTTGGCTCTCTCCCACTCTAACCTGTTTTTTTTTTTTTTTCCTTCCCCTCCCCCATGGGTTCCTGTTAATTTCTCAGGGTCCACATAAGAGTGAAACCATATGGTATCTGTCTTTCTCTGTATGGCTTATTTCACTTAGCATCACACTCTCCAGTTCCATCCACGTTGCTACAAAAGGCCATATTTCATTTTTTCTCATTGCCACATAATACTCCATTGTGTATATAAACCACAATTTCTTCATCCATTCATCAGTTGATGGACATTTAGGCTCTTTCCATAATTTGGCTATTGTTGAGAGTGCTGCTATGAACATTGGGGTACAAGTGGCCCTATGCATCAGTACTCCTGTATCCCTTGGATAAATTCCTAGCAGTGCTATTGCTGGGTCATAGGGTAGGTCTATTTTTAATTTTCTGAGGAACCTCCACACTGCTTTCCAGAGCGGCTGCACCAATTTGCATTCCCACCAACAGTGCAAGAGGGTTCCCATTTCTCCACATCCTCTCCAGCATCTAGAGTCTCCTGATTTGTTCATTTTGGCCACTCTGACTGGCGTGAGGTGATACCTGAGTGTGGTTTTGATTTGTATTTCCCTGATAAGGAGCTACGCTGAACATCTTTTCCTGTGCCTGTTGGCCATCCGGATGTCTTCTTTAGAGAAGTGTCTATTCATGTTTTCTGCCCATTTCTTCACTGGGTTATTTGTTTTTCGGGTGTGGAGTTTGGTGAGCTCTTTATAGATTTTGGATACTAGCCCTTTGTCCGATATGTCATTTGCGAATATCTTTTCCCATTCCGTTGGTTGCCTTTTAGTTTTGTTGGTTGTTTCCTTTGCTGTGCAGAAGCTTTTTATCTTCATAAGGTCCCCGTAATTCACTTTTGCTTTTAATTCCCTTGCCTTTGGGGATGTGTCGAGTAAGAGATTGCTACGGCTGAGGTCAGAGAGGTCTTTTCCTGCTTTCTCCTCTAAGGTTTTGATGGTTTCCTGTCTCACATTTAGGTCCTTTATCCATTTGGAGTTTATTTTTGTGAATGGTGTGAGAAAGTGGTCTAGTTTCAACCTTCTGCATGTTGCTGTCCAGTTCTCCCAGCACCATTTGTTAAAGAGGCTGTCTTTTTTCCATTGGATGTTCTTTCCTGCTTTGTCAAAGATGAGTTGGCCATACGTTTGTGGGTCTAGTTCTGGGGTTTCTATTCTATTCCATTGGTCTATGTGTCTGTTTCTGTGCCAATACCATGCTGTCTTGATGATGACAGCTTTGTAGTAGAGGCTAAAGTCTGGGATTGTGATGCCTCCTGCTTTGGTCTTCTTCTTCAAAATTCCTTTGGCTATTCGGGGCCTTTTGTGGTTCCATATGAATTTTAGGATTGCTTGTTCTAGTTTCGAGAAGAATGCTGGTGCAATTTTGGTTGGGATTGCATTGAATGTGTAGATAGCTTTGGGTAGTATTGACATTTTGACAATATTTATTTTTCCAATCCATGAGCAGGGAATGTCTTTCCATTTCTTTAAATCTTCTTCAATTTCCTTCATAAGCTTTCTATAGTTTTCAGCATACAGATCCTTTACATCTTTGGTTAGATTTATTCCTAGGTATTTTATGCTTCTTGGTGCAATTGTGAATGGGATCAGTTTCTTTATTTGTCTTTCTGTTGCTTCATTGTTAGTGTATAAGAATGCAACTGATTTCTGTACATTGATTTTGTATCCTGCAACTTTGCTGAATTCATGTATCAGTTCTAGTAGACTTTTGGTGGAGTCTATCGGATTTTCCATGTATAATATCATGTCATCTGCAAAAAGCGAAAGCTTGACTTCGTCTTTGCCAATTTTGATGCCTTTGATTTCCTTTTGTTGTCTGATTGCTGATGCTAGAACTTCCAGCACTATGTTAAACAGCAGCGGTGAGAGTGGGCATCCTTGTCGTGTTCCTGATCTCAGGGAAAAAGCTCTCAGTTTTTCCCCGTTGAGGATGATGTTAGCTGTGGGCTTTTCATAAATGGCTTTTATGATCTTTAAGTATGTTCCTTCTATCCCGCTAAAATGATTTTTTAAATATTAATACTATTATTTAACAGCTAACTGAGAGTTAAATAGGAACAGAAAGCCATTGACCGTCACAAAATAGCTTTCTGAAGTCATGTTTTTTATATTTGCTTTCTTATTTCCTAAAGCATATGCACAGTTTTACTATCTAAAACTAGAAAAATCCTAGGCTTAATTCCATGGCTGTGCTAATTTCTAAAGTACATTTGTGTCCCATATTTTACCCAAGCATTTTATAGAGTCTATGGTTTTTAGATATGTTTCTACTGTTTATAGATTAATTATAATTGACCTACCTCCTACCATCTTTCCTGTTATGTTCTTTGTTGGGAGGCCAAGAAACAAACCAACATTAAAGTGTTCTGAATTTCAAAATAAATAAATAAATAAATAAATAAATAAATAAATAAATAAATAAAAAGAAAGAAAGAAAGAAAAGAAAAAGAAAAAATCTTGCTATGAGAAAATGGGCTTGAAAGTCCATCATTGCCAAGAAAGGTAGACTTTATAAATTATTTCAGGTCCTCCTGCAGACTATACCAACAGATGGGCCCAGTTGATCTTATTAGAGTGTGTGGTGATCTTTGCCCACCAATAACCTTCTCTCTTCTTTGTCCTGGGTCCACAGAGAGGCTGCATTCCCAGACTTCCTTGCAGGTAAGCATGACCATGTGGCTAAACTCTAGGCCACGGATGACTCAAAGTGCTGCTTGCCATTTCCAGACCAGGTTAAAAGATGTCACGCCTACGCTTCTTTCTTCTGACAGATTTCTGGGATGAACGT
The DNA here is from genome assembly GCF_018350175.1 of Felis catus. Lineage (NCBI taxonomy): Eukaryota > Metazoa > Chordata > Mammalia > Carnivora > Felidae > Felis > Felis catus. The sequence continues at coordinate 48,191,715 of NC_058368.1, forward strand.
CACTTCCGAGATGACCTTGCAAGCTACACAGCAGAACAACTACCACGCTGAATCCCCGAATGACTGCATGGGGCACATGGCAACTCATGTTCTACGATGGCAACTATCAGTTCCTTTACCCACATTTACATGCTATTCCCCATCAAGAGATAGAGCCTATTCCTCCAGTCTTATGCAATCCGGGCTAATTTAATTGATTTGACCGTTTCATAGAATAAAATGTTATTATGAGACTTCCTTGAAGCTTTCATCAAGGCTTCTTGGCACTCAGTCACCATGCTATTAGGAAGCCTATGGGGTCCTGTGGAGAGGCCCCTGGAAACTAGTTTTAACTTGCCAGCCATATGTGTAAATTATCCTGGAATACTGTCTTCTAGCTCTGGTCGAGCTGCCCTAGCTGTTATCATGTAGAGGAGAGAACTGACCAGCAGCATTTCAAATTCTGAATTCACAAAATCATGAAATATAATAGAAACAAGTGCTATTTCAAGCTACTAAGTTTTGACATAATGTTATGTTTCAATAAAAAACTGAAACACTATCTTACCTCCACCCAATCATTACCCTAGAATGTGTATGTATAAGAAATAAGCCTCTAACTTTTCCTCTCTGTTAAGATAAAATTAACAAAAAATATATATATATTTAGTGTATACAACATAATAATTTAATATAATATACATTGTGAAGTGATTACCACCATTATTAGTTAACATATCCATCACCTTCTCACACTGTTACCTTTGTGTGTTGGTGAGAACACTTAAGATCTATGCTTTTAGCAAATTTCAAGTATACATTATTATTTTTTTTCAATATATGAAATTTATTGTCAAATTGGTTTCCATACAACACCCAGTGCTCATCCCAAAAGGTGCCCTCCTCAATACCCATCACCCACCCTCCCCTCCCTCCCACCCCCCATCAACCTTCAGTTTGTTCTCAGTTTTTAACAGTCTCTTATGCTTTGGCTCTCTCCCACTCTAACCTCTTTTTTTTTTCCTTTCCCTCCCCCATGGGTTTCTGTTAAGTTTCTCAGGATCCACATAAGAGTGAACACATATGGTATCTGTCTTTCTCTGTATGGCTTATTTCACTTAGCATCACACTCTCCAGTTCCATCCACGTTGCTACAAAGGGCCATATTTCATTCTTTCTCATTGCCACGTAGTACTCCATTGTGTATATAAACCATAATTTCTTTATCCATTCATCAGTTGATGGACATTTAGGCTCTTTGCACAATTTGGCTATTGTTGAGAGTGCTGCTATAAACATTGGGATACAAGTGCCCCTATGCATCAGTACTCCTGTATCCCTTGGGTAAATTCCTAGCAGTGCTATTGCTGGGTCATAGGGTAGATCTATTTTTAATTTTTTGAGGAACCTCCACATTGTTTTCCAGAGCGGTTGCACCAGTTTGCATTCCCACCAACAGTGCAAGAGGGTTCCCATTTCTCCACATCCTCTCCAGCATCTAGAGTCTCCTGATTTGTTCATTTTGGCCACTCTGACTGGTGTGAGGTGATATCTAGTGTGGTTTTGATTTGTATTTCCCTGATGAGGAGTAACGTTGAGCATCTTTTCCTGTGCCTGTTGGCCATCCAGATGTCTTCTTTAGAGAAGTGTCTATTCATGTTTTCTGCCCATTTCTTCACTGGGTTATTTGTTTTTCGGGTGTGGAGTTTGGTGAGCTCTTTATAGATTTTGGATACTAGCCCTTTGTCCGATATGTCATTTGCGAATATCTTTTCCCATTCTGTTGGTTGCCTTTTAGTTTTGTTGGTTGTTTCCTTTGCTGTGCAGAAGCTTTTTATCTTCATAAGGTCCCAGTAATTCATTTTTGCTTTTAATTCCCTTGCCTTTGGGGATGTGTCGAGTAAGAGATTGCTACGGCTGAGGTCAGAGAGGTCTTTTCCTGCTTTCTCCTCTAGGGTTTTGATGGTTTCCTGTCTCACATTCAGGTCCTTTATCCATTTTGAGTTTATTTTTGTGAATGGTGTCAGAAAGTGGTCTAGTTTCAACCTTCTGCATGTTGCTGTCCAGTTCTCCCAGCACCATTTGTTAAAGAGGCTGTCTTTTTTCCATTGGATGTTCTTTCCTGCTTTGTCAAAGATTAGTTGGCCATATGTTTGTGGGTCTAGTTCTGGGGTTTCTATTCTATTCCATTGGTCTATGTGTCTGTTCTTGTGAGGATGGTTCTCTTTGTATGCTGATGTCATACTCCCAGATAGTTCTGGCAGTTCTCAGAACATGAGGAAGTGAGAAACAGTGACCCCCTTACCCTCTAGAAGATTTAGCTGAAGAGAAGTACCAGTACTCAAAGAAGCCCACTCAGAGGGAACAGCTGCCACAGGAGCTGTAAGTGGGAGCCAACGGAAGTGACTAAGGAGCATCACAAAAAGAGGTTCACTAGAGAGGATTTCTTCCCTATAGCTCCTTTTAGGGTGAGTTTATCTTAAGAAAGAAGGAAGTCAATCCACAGTTTCTAATTATCATCATGGGGGGAAAAAAGTGAATTTTCTTACGAGAAAAGTAGTGGAGTTGGAACTTCAGAAACTCCAAGTAAGAGCTTACGTCAGCACGGAGACTTCTCAGCCTTGAGAGTCATCTCAGGAAAGAGTGCTATATTCACAAAAGGGGGTGAGTGGTAAAGGATTGCTCTTATAACCTCGTATGAAAAGCAACAGAACTTCAGTTAACAGTCCTTTTCTTCTGTGTTTGAGGTACAAAACTGCAAAACTGTTGCATTTGAAGGGCTTATTTTGAACATTGCTGGCACCTGTGAAGGGATGTTTTCAAAACTATCGCTCCCAAAATGAAGCAGAGTAACAGCAGGCTCCCCAATCGTTTAAGAAGCCCCAAAAGCATTGAGAAAAAAAGAAAGCGACCGGCATATAGGAGTGTTCAAATAATATGTTGGGTCTTATTTGATCTTTAAGGTTTAAATAGGCATGAAATTCATCTGCTAGAAGTACTCTGTGTGTCTCTGATCTTTGTTCTTTGGTATAACCACAAGTCTTCAACTACACTGGATCTTTACCTTCTGATTTATCCATTTTGCCATCCTCGACCTTCACACATTTTAAACATTAAATTAGTCATGCTCCCAAATTCATTTTCCAGATACATGTTTTTCAAATGTTAATTTCAATGATAACTGCCTTAAAAAAATGATAGGCTCAGGCTAAGTACGGTAGCACTATTGCCACTAGATAGGCAGTCTAGACTCCTGGCAAGGCACCCGTAATTTTTTTTCTTTGTATTTAATATCTTTTGACCTAATAGATTAGTTTTAGGAGGACAAATTGACTTAAAGAGAAATCTCAGCACAAGAGCGATGTCCTTTTTGGAGGCCCTTAGTCAGAGAGTAAGCAAAGAATCAGAATCAGATTCTGGAAGGTTTCTTTATTTCTGTTTCAGAATCTCCTAAGAAAAATAAATCATTATCCATGTCTTATGGAAAATAAAGAAACTGGAAACGGGAACTCTTTTGGACTATGATTCTGGGACTTGAGTGATTGGAGTCTGTGATTATTTTGGCTCTTAAGCTCCAGGGACAGTAACCTTCATAGTATGTCACCAATGGCATCTATTCTCTAGTGAGATAATTTTTAGAAAGGGCAAATAAAAACAATTCCATTTTTCATGCAATTTCCTCTTTCCTTTTGTATCAATGAGTTACATGTAGAATGGAAGCACACTTGATCCAATCAAGTGACTCCTAATGACTTCTTACCTCTCAATATTTAAGGGAGAAATTGAAAGTATTTTTCATCTATTCTAATGACACATGGTAACAAGACTACATAATATGGTTGCAAGAAAGAGACGGCAGATTTTAGAGCTAAGCAGATAGAAAGACACTTTTAGGATTCATTGGAAAAAGGAAGAGACACTTTGGCCCAGTTAGGTAAAGTAGGTGGAAAGTAGAGGGAGAGAATATCAGCAACACTGGGGAAGGATTTAGATTTCCCTTCATCCTGGCAGCTTCAGAGGTGAGGAAAGTTGACTCTGGTGGAGTAGACTATATAGGCAAGAACTATTGTGCAATCTAGGTTTTCCTAAAAGATAGGAAATGAAGCTATCCTAGTACTTGACTGGCAGGGAAGGAGAAAAGGCTAGTACCAGTGAAGAGAAGAGAGTTGACAGAAAGGACCTTAAGGAAGATCTTGGGCCACTTTGACTCTTAATCAAATGTAGTTTGGTCTTGGGAAACTGGCAGGCTGAACACAGAAGTAAACGTATCCTAAGGTCATGTGCACATTTGAGAAAACAAATGAACTGTCTTTGAGTGTGGTGAGTGCATTTTGCAGACTGAGATGTCTCAGGAATTCTCAGTATCTATATGTAACCTACCCATTTAATGAGCATATGTACAGCAAAAAGATGAATAACTGAAATAGTCAACACAGCAAAATTTAAAATAAATTCATTTGTTCAAGACATTTTATTAATTCCCTACTACTTACACTTTCATTCTAAGCACTCAGAAAATTCTGTTCCTTTAAGTATTTTATGTTCTTATCAGAAAAGACAGGTAATTAACCAAAATAAACAAAGTATATGATAAGTAAGTTGGTAATAAATGCTATGGAGAAGCATTCCAAGCAGACATAAGAACAAGCAAAAGGGCCTTGAGGTAAAGGAATGCTGGACAAACAAGTTCAGAGACTAGATGAGAGAAATGTAGAACTGAGGTCAAAAAGGTAACTGGGAATCTTATTATGATGGATCTGGGAGGTCATCAATAGCAGTTATGTGTTTCCACATATCAAACTACCCTCAAACCTAGTGACTTTAAACAACAGTCATCATTTCTTTTGCTTACAAACATGCAACTTAGGGAGAGATTTATGAAAACGGCGAATCTTTGCCCCACACAACATCAAAGGGTGCTGCTCAATGAGGGGCTGGAGCGTCCACATAAGTGACGGCTTAATCACATGCCTGTCAAGTTAGTGGTGGCTGGGAGCACAGTCAGAATTATGGGCCATAGGCCTTATTTCTTCTCTTCATGTTCTCTCCTTAGGTATTTTGGGCTTCCTCACAGAATGATGGCCAGGTTCTAAGTGTGAGCATCCCAAGAGAATAAGGAAGAAATGCATGGTATTTCTATGACCTAGCCTTGAAGCCATAGAGTACCACTGCTGATGTACCTCACTAGTCAGGTGAGCCTAAAAGGTTTGTATGGTTTCTTCTTTTTAAAGTATTTTATTTTTATTTTCTTAATGTTTATTTACCTATTTTGAGGGAGGGAGAGAGAGAACTTGAGTGGGAGAGGGGCAGAGAGAGAATCTCAAGAAGGCTCTGTACCGTCAGTGCAGAGCCTGGGGAATGACAAGGCTCTATAAAAATATGGGGACAGGTGCACCTAGGTGGCTCAGTCAGTTAAGCATCCGACCTCAGCTGGGGTCATGATCTCATGGTTCGTGAGTTTGAGTCTTGCATCAGGCTCTCTACTGTCAGCAGAGAGCCCGCTTCAGATCCTATGTCCTCCTCTATCTCTGCCCCTTCCCCACTCATGTTTTTTTCTCTCTCTCAAAAATAAATAAACATTAAAAAAAATAAAGGCATGTGGACAGGAGATATCGTGTGGCCATCTTTGGAAAATATAATCTGTCAAACCATAATAATAGCTTTGGAATTATTCTGAGTGAATAGAGTGACCATTATAGTGCGTTGAGTAGAGAAGTGACTTAAGTTTTCAACAGGTCATTCAGTCTTCTGTGTTGAAAGTAGACGATAGTGGGGCACCTGGGTGGCTCAGTCAATTAAGCATCTGACTTCAGCTCAGGTCATGATGTCATGGTTTGTGAGTCTGAGCCCCATGTCGGGCTCTGTGCTGATAGCTCAGACCCTGGAACCTGCTTCAGATTCTGTGTCTCTCTCTTTCTTTGCCCCTCCCCTGCTTGCACTCTGTCTCTCTCTCTCTCAAAAATAAATATACATTCAAAAATAATTTTAAAAATAGGAAGAAAATAGATGATGGCAAGGGCTGAAATAGGGTAATAGTAAAGAGGCTACTGGTGTATTAGGGTGAGATGTGAATGTGACTTGGACTAAAGTTGTAGCAGTGGAGATAGTAAGAAGTGGGGAGACTCAGCATATTTTGAAGATAGAGCCAACATGATTTGCTAAGAGATTAGTAGCAGGGTGTGTGAGAAAGAGAAGAGTCAAGAATGATACCAAAGCGGGTATCCTTTCCTTCTAAACATGGCTTTTATCAAACTCTCCCCAAGATAACAATTAGAAAATTGAATAAAATACACACACGTGCGCGTGGACACACACACACACACACACACACACACACACAGCCAAAAACACTTGTTTAAAGGCAGAAGAAGGATCCCAAGGCAGACAGAAAAGACTTGAGGATCTAAGATACCAAAGGGAAAGAAAACGCATGAAGGTGAACCTAACACTTCATGTTACTTTCTCTTTTGGGTCATTTGCTGGTTTATAATTGGGGCATGTCTGAGAGCTGAGAAGCCAAGCAGAAATATGATGCTAACTGGCAAAGAAGCATCAAGGTGCTAAAGAGACAAAGTTGGAGTTCAAGGCTATGAGCAGCCAAGAGTAGAGGGAAAAGACCTCAGGCAGCAGAAAAGTGCAAAAAGATACAAAAAAGGTGAGTTAAACATTTGGTGCTGCTTTCTCTTTTAAAGGTTTCCAAAAGGCCTAGAAGCTGAGCAGCACCATTACAATGGTGTTAAATTTTCAAAAACTTTAAGAACTCCTCAGTCACTGATTCAAAAGGCACTGTATACTCAAACAGAAAAAACATAAAGAAACTACAGTGAGTCATAGCATAGTAAAACTACTAAAATCCAAAAACCAACCAAACATTGTAGAGATAACCAGAGAAAAAGGAAACATAAGCTATAAAGAAGCTACATTAAAACAATAACATGATGTCTGATTTTTTAATAGAAATGAAAGAAGCTAGAAAACAAGAGAACAACATCTTGTTGAAACAAAGGACAGGTGTCTAGAAGGGTATTTCTATGTCAAAAATATACTTGTTTTATGGATTTTGGAATAAATTTTAGATTTGCTGTCCAGTAAAGTTGTGTTTATTTATATCCCTACAAATGATCTACTAGAGTGCTTATTTTGTTGTATTCACCAGCACAGATAATTATCATATTTTGATCTTTGCTGATTTAGAAAATAAAATACTATTTGAAATCTCAATTTATATTTCACTGATTACTAATATGGATCATCAATCATTTCATACTGTATTTGGCTTCACTCACATTTTCCTACATTTAGCAAATCTTAGATGCTCCCAGTTTTATTGCCTGCCCACTGATTCTTACGGGCACATGGAAAGATCATCACTGTGTTGGTATCTTTATTTTGTATCTGACCACTTTCCTAAGCTCAGTTATTAGATTTAGTAGGTTTCAGTGAATTCTCTTGGGTTTTCCAGGTAGTTAATTTATACTCTGTTAAGTAATGATAATTTTGTCTAAGAGGTATACTTCTTATTACTTTTGCTTGCTTTTCATCAGGTAAACCTCCAGAATAATACTGAAAAATGGTAAACATTATTATATTTGTTTCTTTTTTTTACTGTACATATAATAATGTTGGCTTTGATTTGTGATAAATATGCTTTGTCATTATATAAGCATCCTTCTATTTCTAGTTTACTGAGATGTAATTTTAAGAGTGTTTAATTTCATCAGTCATTTTTAACATTTATTATAAATTTATTTGTTTATAGTCTCTTTTGTCCTATCAATGTGGTAAATTATATTAATATATTTCCTAATGTTGAACTATCACCGTATTCCTAAAATAAGTGCTATTTTTTAATGTTCTGATGTATTTTCATTTATGGTTTTTGTATCCTATAATCTTATCTCCATCTTTGTCAAGTTTTGGTAGCAGATTATGCTAGCCACATGTAATGAATGAACTACAATGTCCATAGTTTTACATACTCTGGAATAGCTCCATTAGCATAATTTATTCTAAAAAGGTTTTCCAATAATTTATAATAAAACCTATGTGAGGTACAGGAAAAGAATAAATTCTTTGACAATTTTGTTGATTTCTCTTGGGATTACTTGTTCCTTTGTTTTTGTTGTTTTAAGTTCTCTGTTTATGATTTTTAATTCATATATTTCCTGGAAAAATTATATATTTCATCAAATTTTTCAAATAGATTAGCAAAGAATTGTGGATAGTGCCCTTTTGTAAGTTTTCTGGGTCTAAAGTTACATCAGCTTTCTTGTACTGTTTGTATTTACAAACTTTTCTGTTTTTCTTAATTCCAATGGCCAGATTTTTTCTAGAGTTTTTACTGAAGCTGATCTTAGATTTTTACCAATCTTATTTATTTGTAGTTTCTAATTTATTATTTTCTGCTTTTATGGTTGTAAACTCCTTTCTCCTGCTTTCTTTTGGGTTTATTTAGTTGCTACATTTTTAGCATCTTGGGTTGAAGTTTTAATTCATATAATTTCATTCTTTCTTATTTATCAAATGAGGTCTTTAAGTTTCTGAATATTTATATATTGAATGTGTATTATAAGCATCCATCCTTTGCACATGTATATGCAAAAAAGAACTTTAAATGCCATTTTTGAGAAATGTACCTAAAAAGACCATATTTAAAGGATGTGAATATGCAAGAAAGTTTGAACAATCTCAGAGTACAGTGAAATTTCTGTTAGCTATAACAACTAACTGGAACCATCCAGCTGGATTTGTGTCTTATTTTCCACTTAAAAATTGTTTTTCTTAATGTTTTTATTTATTTTTGAGACAAAGAGAGACAGAGCATGAGCAGGGGAGGGGCAGAGAGAGAGGGAGACACAGAATCTGAAGCAGGCTCCAGGCTCTGAGCTGTCAGCACAGAGCCTGACATGGGGCTTGAACTCACAGACTGTGAGATCATGACCTGAGCTGAAGACGGACACTCAACCGACTGAGCCACTCAGGAGCCCCTTATTTTCCACTTTTAAAGGCAAATTGTATTATAGGTGGGCAGGATTACATAAGATACATATTAAAATTTTAAAAATCTTCAAGGGGATTACTTGGGTCAATGCATGTTGATTCCAAATTCTCATACCTTTTTCAGTTCTTTATAATGATCAATTGTGTCTAAAAGGATGTCCTGAGGCATTGCGAGATTATCATCAGTGATTACATTATTTTTATTATATTAGTCTTAGGAAATGTCATGAGTACATTTCTAGAAGGATTGGGGTAATATTTACAGGGATTTTGACAAAAAGAACTTTCCAGTTAATTCTTGATTATCTACAAAATACTTCATTGTCTGAACATTTAAATGAAACATTATTTTATAATCTTTCTTATATGCTTACATTTACTGAGCACTTAGTATTCTACCACTTTTGGTATACCGTCTTATCTAATCTTTGTAACAACATAATGAGAAAGACAATGATAGAGAAACTGAGGCACACAGTGGTTCAGTCTCAGAGTAAATGGCAAAGGAAGGACTCAAATCCATGGCTGCCAGAGCCCATGTTAATTCTTTACTGTACTACCTCCCAAAGGGTGGAAAATGTGAGGCCACAAAAATCACAAGAGAAATCCTTGTGTAAATTTACCACAGGCTGGAACAAGATGGGACAGCAATGGCCCAACAATATGGCTGTGTAACTTTTTTCATAGCTATTTCACTAGTCTGGATGAGAGAGTGGCTCCTCCAGTGCAGTACACAACTCCTTAAAGAAGATGACACTTTTATTGCCATTGCAGGGAGGAATTACGTACATTATAGCATTAGCAAAAGCACCTAGATTGTTTCTGTGTAGTCTGCCAGGTCATGTACAAATTTTCCCATTCGAAGGAATCTAATTTAAAGGAGCCTTTGCCTCAGTATGATACACACCCAAATGAAGTATGTGCTTTTATTTGTCTGTGGCATCAGTGTTGGGAACCAGGTGCAATGTCCCTAGCAGAGCACAAGATGTGTCCTCAAGGAGGCCACCCTCAAAGGATCTTTTCTTTCACTTCCATAGGTTCCTTCCAACTTGGCATGGGATGGGAACTTTGGGTTTGCTTCAGGAGAATCCTTTGTTTTTAAAAAGCTAATACGTATTTCCTCATTTTTCTTGGCAAAAAATAAAACAACAATAATCATATTAACACTTGGTACTAACAATGAGAACACAGAGGAAGATTAAAAGTGGCAATGAATTAGGCTACTCCACTGGATACCATTCCAGAGGACACAGAAAATTCACTTAAAAACACCAATCCATACATAGTCCCAAACTTTTCCATTTTCATATATTTATCATGATTTTACCATACTTCAGTAACAATCAGATAAAAGATGTGATCTGACTCTGACACTTATTCAGGATGACTTAAGTTTTTGCCACAGCACAAGCCTTCCTTTGCAGGGACCAAATGTATGAAACTTTTATCATGCTTTCTACCTTGCCTGCCAAGTGCTCAGGAGTTTCTCTTAGTTCTTCTGCTTGCATCGTCACGCAATGTCTTCTTTAAAAAGGAAAAATAAAGGACCTTGAACAAAACAAACAGTTGATATTGATCTAAGCTCACTACAAAGGAAAGTAATTAAAGGACAGATCATTATTTCTCTGATGCAATTTTAATCGCCCCCACAATAAATTCTCTACCCTGATTATCCCGCAACATTCAGAGATTTGGGCTATTGTGTTCCAGGTTTCATGCAACATAGTTCAACGGAATGACCTCATGAATGTGATCAAGGCAGGTTTATTTGGTTCTTGTTTTAGTAAGTACTGTCTTATTCATCAGCTGGCTTTTTATTTTTTTTAAGACCTTGGATAAATAACTTCAATAATGAGAAAGAGTTTACAGAAATGTGGTTGTGTCAACAAGAAATGAGTTTCCATTGACTGTTAGTATAATTATGTCTCATATTTAAAGACTTGGGAGGGAACAAAGTCTTTAAATTTAGGCTGTATCTTTCATAACTTTCAAACATTCTATATAGTACAGTAAAGTAAAATAGTTTAAATTCATGTTGAAAGGAAATTAATTGTGTTCCAGTATAATAAGATTTCAGAGGATATTTCTCATATGAGAAAAGTAGAATAAAAACATGTTCAAATTGTTGTTTTCATTGCATCAATTTTCTATTTATTGCCTTCCTCTCTAAATATTGAGCTACTCATAATTTTGGAATAATAGCACTAGATATTATAATACAGCATTTTGTATTTAGCATGGTTTTATCTTTCATTCCTTCATGTGAAAATCTTTTCTTTCTATTTTTCTCATTAAATTATTTCATTCCTAGCCTAAGCATAGTCATGATCTGCCCCTTACTAAGTTTTGGATGTGTTTTGCTTCTCCAACCAGATTATAATCCCCTGGCAGAAAGGGGAGCACGTTTTACCCTCTTTGTATTGTTACCGCACAGCCCAGTCCCTTAGAGCAGTGGATAAGCAAGAAACATTTATCGATTATGGTTTGGAGCTTGCTCAATAAAGATTATACAAAATCAGAATGAGAAAATAATTAATGTAATTCATGCAACATTGTATTAGAGCAAAGAAGATCAGTATTTATGAAACAGGCATGATATACTAGACACTAGATATACAGCATGTAATGGAACCCTTGAGGTAGTTATTTATTAGTTCCCACTTTTCAGTGTGGAAATGGAGACTCAGTGAGGCAAAGTGCAGAAGTTTGGACTTAACTGCTGCAGAGCCAGGTTTTAGGTCTGATTCCAAAGCATAACCCCTTTCCACTGTGCCATGCTTCCTTTTATGAAAACATTAAAACACAAACCTCTCTATAAAATTATATCTTTCATTTGTTGTACAAGATGTGAATATTTCTTGCTGCCAAAGTAGCAAGTAACCTTCTTCCATTGAAGGTTAGAGGGGAAAGCAACTTGTCAGCATACTATGTAAAATTAAGTGTGCACTCTAGATTATGAAAGGATTGTTTAAAAAACTAAGTCTTATCTCAAATTAGAGAATTTAGATGGGAAGATAACTCAGCAAGAGAGGAAACTCCTGGCAAAGAAACTGTGGCAGTATGAGAAAGAAAATATGGTATTATAGGGACCGATATGATGCTACTATTTGGGTACAGAAGAAGAAGAGAGGAGAAAGGATATATATGAATATGCACGGAATATTTCTGGAAGCATCTACATGTCATAGTCATTGCTCCCAAAGAGGATCACTGAATGCTGGGAGAGAGAAGGAAGGAGACTTTTCACCATATATTCTTTCTTTACGTTTTGGGTTTTATAAAATTAAAGTTTGCTTTAAAAAATAAAAATAAAAAGTAACTAAATTAGGAGGCTGATGTGGCTTCATAAATATCTCTTGAATTCAGACATGAGAGGGTATATTTAATAATTGTTATAACAATAATAAGAAGGTTTTGTATATATCTGAAATACACAACTTCAAAATGCTTTTGCTTATATTTTGTAATTTAACCATAGTTCTATAATGGCTTCCCTTATAAGATGTAGTATTTTTTAATTATATTTTTATAGATAAAGAAACAGATTAAGCAACTTGGCCCAGGTCACAAGCAATAGATGGCCCCTAATGTTTTGACTCTGAGTTCAATGCTTGTATCTTACAAAAGATAGCAGGAGAGACAGTCCAGAAAAGTACAGAAGAGTGTCTCTAACTTGTTATAATAAGGTAGACAGAATAAAGTCCTGATTAAGATAAAGCTAACAAAAATTCAGAAGACTGCAAAATTAAATATATTTATAAGAAGAACAAGAATTTCGTAACCTCATTGCTTGTGAAAGATGACAGAGAGAAGATGGGCTTGCCCACATTTTAATTTGCTTTTATCATCAACATGATAACATGATTGGCTGAAAAGAGGGAACACACTTCAGAAGGGTTAACTGAAGCCTGAGACTGGTTAAGGGATAAAAAGAGTGTATGTAATTACTCTCAATGAGCTTGGATCTCATTACCCATGCAGATTACATCCAAGATACAAAAAGAGCTTGTGCTAGTGATGGATGGTAGACAACAGAGGTGCTGAGAGGCTGTGTATGTGTACATACCTGATCTTTAAAGGGATGAAGAAAACAGATCTTGCAAACCATGTGCCATAACTAAGCTATTGATTCTAGACACAATTCTAGAAAGGGTTAATAATGAATAGCTTAGAAATCCTTATGAATACCCTAGTCACAGAGTGGAATCAATTGCATTATGTACTAGTTTGCTGGGACTGCTATACGAATTTCTCACAATTCTGGAGACAAGAAATCTGAGATCGAGGTGTTGGCATGGTTGGTTTTTCCTGAGAGCTCTCTCCTTGGCTTATAGATGGCCCATCTTCTCCCTATGTCTTCATATGGTCCTTTCTCTGAGACTGCCTGTGTTTAAACTTCCTCTTGTAATGATAGCAGTCATATTGGGCTAGGGTCTAGCTTAATGACCTCATTTTAATTAAATTACCTCTTTAAAGGTCCTATCTTCAAATGCAGTCACATTCTAAGGCACTGGGGGTAAGGACTTCAACAAATGAATTCTAGGGGATACAATTCAGCCCCTAACAGATTAAGTCAGACTTTTCTTTTCATTCTTAATAACAATACAGCTAAAAAGAGGAAAACTAAATACCACTGGTTTTTAACCAAAATGTAGGAGAGGTGTGTTAGAATCAACTGGAATATTTTTCCAAAGTATATTCTCTGTTCCCACCACCCACATGGAGATTCTGATTATTCAATATTCTCCCCCTGCTCCAGCTGAGAGCTACCATTAGACATTTTTAAAAGCTAACATTTATTGGACACTTTCTATCTGTCAAGTACTGTTAAGTGCTTTATGTGGATTATTTTATCTAATCCTCATGAAAATCTAATGAGACAATTCTATAAGATATTATCCTCATTTTATAGATAAGAAATCTGAGGCCCAGAGAGGTTAAGTAATTTACACAAGGTCTCAAAGCTAGTAAATTGAAGAGCCAGGATTCAAAACCAGCATATCTGGCTCTAGATTCAATGTTCTTAACCACTGCACCATTCTGTCTCAACACAGTATATCTGAAGTTCAGCAAAGCACTTCTCAGAATGCCTCACGACACAATGATATAATAGAAACTGAATTATAAAACAATTAAGTAGGTCTATAAATTTTGAATGGCTCTTCTTAAAGAACATTAGCTAGTGGATTGATTACAACATGGAAACATGGTTTCCACTTTTCACATCACGGGCCTCTTTCCCTGGTCCCACTCTAGTCTATATTTAAATCAGTGATTTACATAAGAACATAAACAAGCAAGATTATCAAATGAACAAATGAGATTGAACTGGGAAAGATGGAAAATATTTGTATCTTAGAATTAGAATTTGTATTTCAACTCTATATGGGAAACAACTGTGAGGTAATACACAATGCTGCCAGTGGAATGGGGATCACTGTGGGTTCTCAGGGGCATTACAAAGGGAGGTCTCCTGGTCTGTCTTGATGTCACCTTCCAGTCCTCTTGGTTGAAAGGTCATGAAGAACATGAGGACATGGAATCAGAAGGAAGAGATATGAAAGAGGTGACTTAGTAAACTCCAATATAGACATAGAGGGATAAGGCCAAGTTAACACCTCACTTGTGAACCAAAAATCTTAACTCGAAGACTTTAGAATCTTTGAAATTTTCTTGTTTTTAAAAAATCTTGCTTATTTCTTTGTAGTCATCAGCAGGAAAAGTCCCAAACCCTTGAGATCACAAAGGACCTATGTGATAGCCTATGAAAAGAACAAGTAAAGATGTGCTGAGGATACGGCTTCTTGTTCCTCAAATTCTGGGGCAGGGGTAATGGAAAGATCCTAGGAAACAGAGTGACCGGTGACTGAGGCCAAGGGTCTGAGGTCTGAAGTCTGCTTGCAGGCAAGAAAGGTCCACAGACTGTCCAGAGTTGGGAAGGGGCACGCAGGGTATGAAAACAGAAAATCCTGACAGGGCCTCTTGTAACTGGAATTATTTAATAAATGGACAGGAGTATTTTTAAGGTAACGTGTTCCCTGCATAGGATGAATAAAGTTGTACAGGGGTTTGTGTTGAGGATAAGGGTTGTTGTAGATTCTATTATGAATCTACCGATTCTACAAAAGATAGTTCAAACTAGAGGTTATGCCTAAGATTGTACATTAATAAAATTCTGTATATTTGTATATTTACAGTATACAAAGTGTTTTTTCAGACTGTACATCTAATGTTTACATTATCTCCTTTAATTATTCCCTCGTAAAGTCACTCCCATCCAGCTTCTACTTCCACTACTCTACTAAATTGTTTTTAATAAGTGACCTCCTACTTTCTACATAAAATCAATGCTTTTTCATTCTATCTCATTAAACTCAAACTCTTTCCCATGCTGCCTTCCATAACATCACACAGTTCCAATAATTTCCCTCCCCACCCTGTCCATTCCTTCTTGATCTTCTATTTCCATTACAGGCTCTTCTGCATCTGAAAAAGTTGGGGCTCTTTGGGGATTTGTCCTTGGTCCTGTTTACTTCTCAAGCCCCAATTTCTCCTTAGATAATCATATCTAAACCTGAAGACTAGTTACCATTGTTCCCCAAATATCTACAGTTGAGTCACTGTCGCTGACCTCCAAACCAGTTGTTCTGACTGTATACCGAACATCTTCATTTGGACATCCCAGAGGATTTTCAGATCTCACGTGCCTAAAATGGAATGAATCATCTGGTCTTCTAATTTCCTCTTTACTTCTCTCTCAATGTCGCCAACGTTGTTGGATTACAACATCATTTCCCAACTTCCAAGCCATTAACCTGGAGATCGTTCTGGACTTTCCTTATTTCGTACTCATAATCAGTCACCAAGTGTGGTTGTTTCCTAATCATCTCAAACTCGTTCCCTTTTGCTATAACTCCAATACTTACCATTTCTTGCTGGACAAATGGAATAACCTCCTGCTCCAGTCCTAGATTTCATCAGTCCATCTTACGCCTCCCAGCCCAAGAGATCTTTCAAAAACACAAACCTTATGAAGCGACTGCCCTGCCACACTTGCTCACCCCTGCCTTCAGGTTAACAAACAAACTTTACAGTTTGGCACGGAGTACATTCTGGAACATTTCTATATTTGGACCTCAGATACCGCATGTGAAAGTCACATTATTCATCAAATAGTTCCCAATCACATCATCCTCTACCACACTTTTGTGTTATGTTATTCGCTCCATATTGGCCATTTTTTTCCCATTCTGTCTTTTACTCAGCTCAGACATTGCTTCCTTTCTGACTCCTTCTTAGTTGTCCTTTTCCCCTAAAGAGTTAAGAATCTCTTCCATGCTCCTGTGGCACCCTGTACAAAGTTCTATATTTGTACTTATTATGTATTTTCACAGCTCATGTATGCATCTGTCTCCTTCAAGGATGTAAGCTCCTTAAGCAGATGCTACATACCGATTCTCTTTGTGCCCTGGCAGCTAGTATAGCAGTGCCTGACTTGTAGCACAGAGGAGGAAAAATAGCCAAAATGGAAAGAGTCATAGGATAAACTTGTAAAGAAGTGATTGGTTTCCATCACAGAGCATCTGAACATTAATGCAGTTCGTGCGTCTCTGATAGGCGTACCTAGTTTGCCCAAGATTAGTGACCTCCTCTTCTAGCACTGCTCTTGCCTTCTGCTACTGCAGGACTCCAGAGGGAAAGAGAGGATGAGACTTTGGGAGGCTCTCTGATCACCTGTATTATATTCAGTGCCCTTGATGGACCTCCTAGATACCCCAAGCTCCACCTTCATAGGCTTTACCAAGAGAAAATAAAGAGGGTAAAAAGAGGGACACGTTTAGAAAATGAGGTGGGAGGGGCAGTTTGGAGAGGCCCAACCTGAGCAAACAGGCAGCAGGAGTTTAGCTCTTTAAAGAAGAAAGGGGGCATCATGCTCCATGGTGCCCAATGGCAAGTAGAACTCAAAAGATAGTCCATGAAGCCAAGTCACAGATCCAGCAATGTACCAGAAGGGACACTCTGTATGTCAGCTGGCAGGGCAAGAAATTCAGAGGCAAAATGTTACATATCTCACATTACTGAAAGTGGGTAATTTGTGACCTTAAAGAAAATTGGCAAGCAGGTAATGCAAGGCAGGCTGAATGCCTGCAGGACCAACAAGTAGTCAGTTTCATGGTCACTGTCAGCTTACCTTTAATGGACAAATAACCTAAAAATTCAGGGCCTTTGGGACAAATTAAACCCACAGCCTATTTTGAAAAGCCTGTGAACTAAAATGATTTTTACATTTTAAAAATATAAAAGAATG
Organism: Felis catus; assembly: GCF_018350175.1. Classification (NCBI taxonomy): domain Eukaryota; kingdom Metazoa; phylum Chordata; class Mammalia; order Carnivora; family Felidae; genus Felis; species Felis catus. The sequence continues at coordinate 48,209,002 of NC_058368.1, forward strand.
GCGCGCCTGGGTGGCTCAGTCGGTTAAGCGTCCAACCTCGGCTCAGGTCATGATCTCACAGTTTGTGGGTTTGAGCCCCATGTCGGGCTCTGTGCTGACAGCTTGGAGCCTGGAGCCTGCTTCGGATTCTGTGTCTCCCTCTTTCTCTGTTCCTCCCCTGCTCTCACTCTGTCTCTCTCTCTCAAAAATAAATAAAGATTAAAAAAATTTTTTTAAATAATAAAAATATAGAAGAATAACAGAGAAGAGTATGTAACAGAAACCATATGACTCAAAGAGTAAAACATTCACTCTCTGACCCTTCACAGAAAAACTTTTCTGATCCTTGTATAGATGGCTCTGTACAGCTAAGCCTCCATTTGCTTCCAGAATGGTTTATAAAACTGCAGTCATTGGGATGAAATTTTTGAAAGTTATGCTTTCATTACATTATTATAACCAACTTGGATTTTTTTATGTTAAAGGTTAAAAAGTAGACTTTATTATTGCTTCTATGGATGATTTCCATTTGTAGAACCTCTATGTTCTAGTTGGGGAAAAAATATAGGACAGGAAGTTAGGAGATCCGGTTCCAGTGACAACATCAGGACTGGTTGCAGACCTTAGGTGGCTCATTTTACATCACAGCATCCTAATTTCCTAATCTGCAAAATGAGGATAATGCTTGCCTTACCGTACCTTGTATGGTATGAGGATACGGTGAAATAATAGATGTAGCAGGCTTTGCAAACTTGAAAGAGAGATACAAATAGAGGTATTATTATAGATGTGACATCATCAACCCTTAATTACAGCCATTTGGGGGAAGATGAAAGAGATAAATTAAGTTGTTAGTTATTAGTGGAAATTCTACTCATTTATTCTTTTATCTTTTTCTCATTAAATCTTTAACAAAACTAACAAGTGTCAAGGCCTATAGAGTTTAAAGTTTTATTCCTTAGTTCAATAAATTAGTGTATTGATTGCATATTACATGCTCAGTACCTCATACCCCATTCCCACCTTCTCCTGTGGATCCCCACCCTCCAACATGCCCGTGGCAGGAAACCTTCCAAAGTGATGCCACAAACTTGGTACCGGGCAAGCAGACCCACAAGAGGCCAGCACCACTCCAAAGTGACTCCTGCCCCAGGGAGAGGGGAAGGTAACCACATACTCCAGTTTGATTGTTGCCCCAGCAGTGGGCTGGGAGCAGACAACTGGGCCCTGCCCACCAGTGAAAGCTTCTCAGGGGACAATACAGGGAGAGTGCCCTGAAGTTTAGTGCTACCACATCTCTGACAAATGCCTTATCTGACCCAACTGAAGCCCAAGGAAGCCCCTGACTAGCCCACTAACAACACAGGGACCAAATCCTTCCCACAAGACCCATTGCAGATGACTGGACTGAAAACAAATGCAGTTCAGCTACAATATTAGGGCACACGCACCACACATAGGAGACACTCCTGAAGTGCTTGGTTTTGGTGGACAGGGGATATTGCACTGCAGGGCACTATAGGACCTCTTTTTCATAAGGCCACTACTCTCAAAAAGAGGAGACAGAGCTGACTTTCCTAACACATAGAAAAAGAGACAGAGAGTTAGACAAAGTAATGAGAAAGAGGAAAATTTCCTAAATTAATGAACAGGACAAAATTATAGCAAGAGAGCTAAATGAAATATAGATAAGTAATCAGATTGATAGGGAATTTAGAGTAATCATCCTAAACATACTCACTGGACTTGAGGTAAGAGTGGAGAACCTCAGTGAGATCCTCAATAAATAAATAGAAAACATAAAAAAGAACCAATCAGAGATGAAGAACTCAATATCTGAAATAAAAAATACACTAGAGGGAATAAATAGTTGAATACTTGAGGAACCAGAAGAATGGATCAGTGACCTGGAGGACAGAGTAATTGAAAGCAATCAAGCTGGACAGGAGAGAGAAAAAAAGAATAATAAAAAAGAACATAGATTAAGGGAACTCAGTGATACCATCAAGCATGATAACATTTGCATTATAGGGATCGCAGATGGAGAAGAGAGAAAAAGGAGAGCAGAAAATTTATTTGAAGAGATAATAGCTGAAAACTTCCCAAATCTGGGGAACAAAACAGAAATCCAGATCCAGGAGGCACAAAAAGCCCCAAACAAAATCAATCCAAGGAGGTCTACATCAAGACACATAATAGTTAAAATGGCAAAAAAAAAAAAAAAAAAAGTAATGTTTAAGAGAGAATTTTAAAAGTAGCAAGAGAAAAGAAAACAGTTATATACAGGGAAACCCCATAAGGCTATCAGCTGATCTTTCAGCAGAAACTGTAGGCCAGAATGGAGAGGCAAGATATATTCAAAATGCTAAAAGAAAACAAAAAAACAAAAAACAAAAAACCTGCAACCAAGAATACTCTATGCAGCAGGGCTATCATTCAGAATAGAGGGAGAGATAAAGAATTTCCCAGGAAAACAAAATTTAAAGGAATTCTTCACCACTAAATTACAAGAAATATTAAAGGGGACTCTGTGAGTAAAAAGAAAATATCATAAGCAGGAGTAAGAAAAGTAAGAAGCACGAAAGCAGTACAATTATATATCTATAAAAACCAGTCAAGTGATTCACTAAATAAAAGGATATAAAAGATAACACCATATACCTAAAATGGGGAGGGACATAAAGATTTAGCGCTTTTAGAATAGGTTTAAACTTAAGCGACCATCAACTTAATATACACTGCTATATGCATAAGATGTTACATATAAACCCAATGGTAACCACAAGTCAAAAAACAGTATTAAATATGCAAAAAATAAAAACAAAGGAATCTAAGTATATCACTAAAGAAAGCCAGCAAACCATGAGAGTAGAGAGCAAGGGAAGAAAAGAACTACAAAACCAACCATAAAACAAGTAACAAAATGGCAGTAAGTACATTCTTTGCATGTAAATGAACTAAACTCTCCAATCGAAAGTCATAGGGTGATGGAATGAATAAAAAAGCAAGACTCATCTATATGCTATCTAAAAAAGACTCACTTCAGACCTAAAGACACGTGGTGGGGGTAACTTGGTGGCTCAGTAGGTTGGGTGTCAGACTTTGGCTCGCATCATGATCTCACTATTTGTGAGTTCAAGCCCCATGCAGGACTCTGTGCTGGTGATGCAGAGCCTGCTTGGGATTCTCTTTCTCCCTCTCTTTTTCTCTCTCTCTGTCCTCCCATGTGCACACATGCTCTCTTTCTCTCAAAATAAATAAATAAATGCATACATACATAAAATAAAGACACATGCTGATTGAAAGTGAGGGATGAAAAGCATTTATCATGCAAATGAAAGTGAAAGCAAAGCTGGGGTAGGAATACTTTTATATCAGACAAAATGACTTTAAAACAAAGACTGAAACAAGAGACAAAGAAGGACACTACTTAATCATAAAATGAACAATCCAACAAGAAGATATATAGCAATTGTAAATATTTATGTACCCAACATGGAAACACCTGAATATACAAAGC